>NC_069789.1:125160029-125479578 GCF_027406575.1 Nycticebus coucang | reverse complement strand
AATTTTTCATTCTTTATGGTAGTACGATACCAGATATAAATATGGAAAACAATTCAGTTTAATATCAACATTATGGAACATACTATTTTGATTATACACTATACACTAAGGAGACAAATTATACATAAATTGCCCTGGAATGGAAACACAATCTCTTAACCTTGAGTGTTAGAACAGTTATGGGTCATGCAATAATAAACTGCCAATGTGCTCCTTGGAAACTCTTAAAAAACACTTTTGGTTAAAGTCTACTTTTTATTGTTTATGCTGATGCTGACAATAGAAATACATGAACCATGTATATAATTTTAGATTTTCCAGTAGTCACACTAAAAAAAAGGTGCAATTAAAAAAATTAAAATAAAATTTTTAAAAAGTGCAATAATGCTCAGCACCCATAGCACAGTGGTTACAGTGCCAGGCACATACACTGAGGCTGGTGGGTTCCAGCCTCGCCCAGAACAACTAAACAACAATGACAACTGCAACAGAAAATAGCCAGGCATGGTGGGCACCTATAGTCCCAGCTACTTGGGAGGCTGAGGCAAGAGAATTGCTTAAGCCAGAGTTTGAGTTTGTTGTGAGCTGGGATGCCATGGCACTCTACTAAAGGTGACATAGTGAGACTCTGTCTCAAAAAAAAAAGTGGGCAGCATCTGTAGCTCAGTTGGCAAGGGTGCCGGCCACATATACGTAGAGTGGTGGGTTCGAACCCAGCCCAGGTCTGCTGGGCAACAATGACAACTGCAAACAAACAAACAAAAAGTCCGGTGTTGTGGTAGGCGCCTGTAGTCCCAGCTACTTGGGAGGCTGAGGCAAGAAAATCACTTAAGCCCAAGAGTTGGAGGTTGCTGTGAGCTGTGATGTCACATCACTCTACCCAGAGTGATAGCTTGAGACTGTCTCAAAAAAAAAAATTAATTTTAACATATTTTATTTGAACCCACATACCTAAAATATTATTTCAGGATGTATGCAACAGAAAAAAATGAGAGATTTAACGTTCTTATTTTTAAAACTAAGTCTTCAAAATCTTGTATTTTACATTTAATGCCTTTGTAATTTGGACTAGCCACATTTCTAGTATTCAATATGGCAATTTCAAGTGCTCAACATCTTGCTAGTGACTACCATATCCGATAGCACATGAGTTGTCCATTAAATTCCATTTACTTGTAGTAATTGTTTTTACTCAACCTTGAAACACATAAAGTGCCTACTAGGGGACAGGTGCTGTAATAGGTGAACTAGAGTCTGAGCATAATGTCTCACATTTGTAATCCTAGTACTCTGGGAGGCTGAGAAGGAAAGACTGCTTGAGGCCAGGAGTTTGAGACCAGCCTAAGCAAGAACAATATCGCAGCTCTACCAAAAAAAAAAAAAAAAACAAAAACAGACAAACAGGCCGGGCATGGTGGCTCATGCCTATAATCCTAGCACTCTGGGAACCAAGGCAGGTGAATTGCCTGAGCTCACAGGTTTGAGACCAGATTGAGCCAGAGCAAGACCTTGTCTCTAAAAAAGCCAGAGCTGCTTGTTGTGGTGGGCACCTGTAGTCCCAGCTACTTGGGAGGCTGAGGTAAGAGAATCACTTGAATGAGTTTGAGGTTGCTGTGAACTAACACCATGGCACTGTACTATGGGTGACAAAGTAAGACTCTATCTTAAAAAATATATGTATATAAAAAAAAAACAAAACCAAAAACAGAAAACGGGGAATGGTAGCACATGGCCTGTATAGTCCCAGCTACTTGAGAGGCTAAGGCAAAAGGATTGTTAGAGAGCAAGAGTTTGAGGTTACAGTGAGCTAAGATGCCACCACAGTACTCCAGCCTGGATGACAGAGCAAGACCCTGTTTGAAAAAAAATTTTTAAGAGGTGAACCACATTAAGTTTGGACCCTCAATGTTAACTTCCTGAATACATTATGTGTATTTAACATCCCAATGTATAGAGCTTTGGCAACATCCACAATTTTGATATATAGACATCTTTTTTAAAAATCACTTCCTTCTGGCTTGGTGCCTGTAGCTCAGCAGCTAGGGCGCCAGCCACATACACTGGAGCTGGGTAGTTCGAATCCAATCTGGGCCTGCCAAACAATAATGACAACTACAACCAAAAATAGCTGGGCGTTGTGGCAGTAGTCCTAGCTACTTGGGAGGCTGAGGCAAGAGAATCACTTAAGCCCAAGTGAGGTTGCTGTGAGCTGTGACACCAGAGCACTCTACTTAGGGTGACACAGTAAGATTCTGTCTTAAAAAAAACAAAATCACTCATTCCAAACTGGTTATAATTTCAAGGTTATTTTATCCTTAATTAAACATTATGGAAATTTTCAAATACATAAAAGTAGAGAGAACAAGAAAAACAAAAGCCATATATCCAAGACTTGGGTTAACATCATTTTGACAAACTTAAGTTATTCATCCTCACTTTTCTTTTGCAAAAGAATATTCCAGGCATCACATCATGGGTACAAACTTCAGAATGTATCTCTTAACAAATAGACTGTTACATAACCACAATGCTATTATTATCACACCTAATAAAAAGTTTCTTACTACTATCTAATACTGCAAATATTCCCATTTTCCCAGTTGTTGTAAAAATGTCTTTTCTTTACATGTTTGTTAACTCAGGATCTAAGTAAGGATCACTCTTTCATTGCACTTGATTGAAATCTTTTTCAATTCTAAGAGTTTCACCTTATTTTAAATGCCATCTTATTGCTTGAGAAATAAGGACATTCCTCTTGTAGAGTTACCCACATTTTACGTTTGTTTCTTGTTATGTCATATAATTTGTTCTTGATTTTTCTCTAAACTAGGAGTTAGATCTTGACAATTAAATTCAGGTTCAATCTTTTCAGCAAAATGTGTATATCTTATTGTATCACATTAGGAGGCATATATCTTATTGTCTCACTATTTGTAATGCGAAGACTGATCAGTGCATTCAGATGTTATCAGACTGATCTATTTAATGTAAAGTTTGTGTTAACCTTTCACTTGATGATGTAACCTGAGATTCATGCCTCAATCTATTATTTCATTATGTCAGTGGTTCTCAACCTTCCTAATGCCACGATGTATTTTCATTGTTACAAAGGGGTAGCAACCCACAGGTTGAGAACTGCTGCACTATGTGTTATGAGATAGTTTTCTAATACAATTTTCTATTTCTGATTCTGTATTCTTTAGCTGGAATTCTCTAATACAAAAGAACTTTGCCTCAACTTCTGGTTGTCCTGAATGACAGTTCATACAGGAAATGCAGGCTAAATTACATTTATTTCATTTTATTTATTAATTTTCGGACTGAGTTCATGCCTTGGCAACCTTCATATAATACACAGAATAATATAGATGATAATAACTAAAATGAAAAGCTTTTCTACATTCATTTTTAAAAATAAAGTTCCTTTTCAAAATAAATTTCCTAAAGTTTAACATGGCTGGAATGGTGATAAAAAGCTTCTATATATTCATTAAATATATTTTTCCTTTAAATAAGTTATTATGCTAATTGTGAGCATGAAGAAAAGGGGATTCATACATTCGAAACCTTTTCCTGTAGAATTTGAATTTGAATTATAATTTAGAGAGCAATCTAAAAGTCTTCTCATAATCCTTACATTTATGGGGTTTCTCACCAAATTAACAATTCATAATGAAAGAGTTCTTATAATTATGCATTTACATTATGAATTCTCTGATGGTAAGTAAGATGTGAATGTTGTCTAAATGCCTTCTTACATTCCTTACATTTGTATGGTTTCTCACCAGAATGAATTCTCTGATGTTGAATAAGTGATGAATGAAGTCTAAAGGCCTTTCCACATTCCTTACAATCATAGGGTTTTTCACCAGTATGAATACTCTGATGTTGAGTAAGTTGAGAGAGCAATCTAAAAGTCTTCTCACAGTCCTTACATTTATAGGGTTTCTCACCAAAATGAATACTCTGATGTTGAGTAAGTTGTGAGAACAGTCTAAAGGCCTTCCCACATTCCTTACATTCATAAGGTTTCTCTCCAATATGAATACCCTGATGCGAAATAAGTTCTGAGTAACGACGAAAGAACTTCTGACATTCCTTACATTCATAAGGTTTCTCACCAGTATGAATTCTCTGATGGAGAGTTAGATGATAGCCACGACTAAAGGTCTTCCCACATTCCTTACAATCATAGGGTTTCTCACCAGTGTGAATTCTCTGATGAAGAGTAAGTTGTTGCCGCACTCGAAAGGCCTTTCCACACTCCTTACATCCATACGGTTTCTCACCAGTATGAAGTTTGTGATGGATTCGAAGGCCTGTACTACACAGAAAAGCCTGACCACATTCCTTACACTCATAGCATTTCTCAGCAATGTTATTAAGTCTCTGATGTCGAGTAAGGTGTGCATACTGTCGAAAGGCCTTCCCACATTCCTTGCATTCATAGGGTTTCTCACCAGTGTGAATCCTGTGATGGAGATTAAGTTGCCCTCGCACTCTAAACGCTTTCCCACATTCCTTACATTCGTATGGCTTCTCGCCAATATGAATTCTCTGATGAAGTCGAAGGTCTGAACCACATGTAAAGATCTTTCCACATTTTTTACACTCATAGAGTTTGTCAGAAGTATGAATTCTCTGATGTCGACTAAGGTGGGCACACTGTCTAAAGGCTTTTCCACATTCTTTACATTCATAAGGTTTCTCACCAGTGTGAATTCTTTGATGAAAAGTAAGTTGTTGGCGTACTCTAAAAGCCTTTCCACATTCCCCACATTCATAGGGCTTCTCTTTATTATGACTTCTTTGATAGAGCACAAGAGATGTGTGTTTTCTGTAAATGTGCATTTTTTCAGAGGTAGTTTTTGTCAGTTGCCTAAAATAGACCTCCTGAAGATTTTCTTGTCCCTCAAACTTTTTACATTCATAATCTTTTCTGAAAAGGGAGTCTTCAAGTGCACAGTTCTTAATTCTTTCCACTATTTCCCATTGAGATAAATTCATTTTATAAATATCCTTTTTTTGAAATAACATTTCAGTGTCACACTTGGAGTCCAAATCTGAAAGAAAATAAGAAAACACATATTTTCCTATTCTAGACAACACAAACTAGCAAATAAAAACTTTATAATAGGAAAAAACAACAGAAAATAAAACACAGTTGAAGTATATGGGCTAAAAAACTCTAAAATGCTTATGTAAATTAAAGAAATTTAAAAAAATAAAGAAAATGATGAGTTAAGACCAGATTACTTGAGTGTAAATCGATTTAAAAATCTCTACCTACATTTTTTAATGTTTTCTCCTTTCAAATAGAACACAATACAAACATTTTACCATGAATATGGATGCTATTTGCCATAAAATTCAACTCAAGACACTGTACATTTTATTCTTTATGTCCCTATAAAATCTGCCTTCTTTTCACTCCTAGAACATGTCATAACCTTTCCATGTCATAGACATTTTCATGGCTACTAAATCTCCCAGGAATCCTGACTAAAGTTTACATGATAGGGTTCCTTTCACCTTTCAGGTATTATCTTGAAAATCAGAAAAACTATCCCTGTTAACATCATCTAATTTACATCTTTTATTTTCCTTAACAATTATTCCTTGCTTAATACACTTTTGTCAATTTTATTACTACTTGCTAATTTCCCCATTTATTCTATTTATTGCCTACCTTAAACTTCTCCAAGTGCAGAAACAATTTTTCACCCACCAATGAATAACAAAACCATAATACAGGAGATGTGGAGGACTGATTCAGTAGACAAGTGACTGGGAGCTGGTGGGGACCAGCCAGACCCCCACAGAGATCTGGGGAAGAAAAAATTTCTGCAGTTTTCGGATTTCTGCACATGGAGTGGAAAGCTTGGAAGAGTGGGCAGACTCGAAAAGTGTACAGCAACCAGGTTTGCATACGGGATGGAGTGGATTTACCATCAGCTTGGCTGCTGGCAGGGAGGCCATACAGGGAAGGTCCAGCTGGCAGCTGGCTGCCATTGGGGGAAGATGCCTGTAGGTAGGTCTGTCCAAGGGGCCTAACGCATAGCTGACTCTGTTTTGCCTGTGGAGATTGGGATTCCACTCTTGGAGCAAGCTGAGTGGCTTCCTGTACCCACAGGGAATTGTCAGGGGACACTGTGAAACTTACCTAAGGATTCTGGAGAGCATTAGGACTCCAACTTGGCAGGGGATGAATGCCAAGGAAACAAGCAATCATGGAGGGCAGCTAAGTCAGAAAGACAGGACCTGTCCTTCTCAAACTATAGAATGGTTCCTGTTGTGTTCTCCATCTCCTAAAACCACTGCCACTTGGTGTTCCAGCAATATGTTGCTATATATGTAATATTCTTATTATAGTTGCTCCCTTCTGTAATATATATACATATATATTTATTTGTTTGTTTTTCTTTTTTTAGTATTTATCTTTTCTTTCCCTTGTTGCTGAGGTTGTTGCTGTTTTTGGCCATTTGAGCTTTTTTTGTTTTGTTTTTGCTAATTTGGTTGGTTCTATACTTAATTTCCATTTTCAATTTCATCAAGAGCCAGGGCTCCTGTATTTTTGGTTATGGTACTTCAGAGTCATTTATTCTATACCCTTCCTACCTTCTCTCTTTCAATAGAGATTGCTCTACTTTTCTCATTTTTTCCACATAAATCACTCATACAACAGCTAAGGTATCACCCCCTTTTGTTTTTCTTCTTTCTTTCTTCTTCCTTCTTTCTCCTTTATTTTACATAACTGTATTTTTAATTTTCTTTATCTATGCTTTTTTTTTCTCTCTCTTTTCTCTGAGTACTGGGGTGGCACAGCATTGGTCTGGCTGGGAGGCCAATGAGGCCAAGAGATCACAGTCTAATGAGTCCTTCTACCTTTGGTTTTGGGAAGACAATATTGGCACGTCTACACTGTTGAATTTTTCATTTTCTTTTTTTTTCTCTTTCTTTCTTGTTTTTGGGTTTTCTCATTGCTTTCTCTTCCTATATTTGGCAGAGATATGGTCTGGCTCTGCTCAGGTAGGTAAGGAACTGCTGATTTTGAGGAATCCACCCAGCCACCACCCTCCCCCCCAAAAATCCTTGCATTACAGGTGTGGCCTTAGCACCATGCCAAACAATACCATTTCTCCTGTTCAATCTTATTCTCTCTTCCTGTCCTCCTTCTCTCCTATTTTTTGATTCTTTTCTTTCATCTCCCTTCCTTTTTTATTTCTTTCCTATTTTCTTCATTCTATCTTTTCCTCTTCTTTATCCCTGCTAGCTTTTTGCCCTTCTTTTCCTTTTGGCCTTAAGAAACAACTTCAATGCCCAAGCTCTGAAGCAAAGGAGAAAGTGAGAAGGAAAAAGCAGAGTGAAGAGGACAACAAGAAGAAAACACACATGAGGAGGAACCAATAGAAAAACTCTGGCAACATGAATAACAGAACAACTCCTCCAAGGGACCATGAGGTAGCTACTGCACAGGACTCCACCTATAATGAATTATTGGAGTTGATGGAAAGGGAATTTAAAATATGGATGATAAAGACAATAAAGGGAATGGACGAGAAAGCTGAAAACAGTACCAAAAGATGGATGACAGACATGAAGAATATACAAAGGATATGGCAGAGCTTAAGGAAATGAAGGAGACAATCAGGGACTATAAAGATGCAGAAGAAAGTTTCAAAAATAGAGTAGAAAATGGAAAAGAAAACAATCTCAGACCTAGAGAATAAAGTTCTTAAGTTAACCCTGATAGTTAAAGAGGTAGAAAAAAAGAGAAAGAAAGTAGAACAGTTGTTCAGAGAACTACGAGACTTCACAAAGCATTCAAACATAGGAATAATAGGGATCCCTGAAGGGGAAGAAGATCGTCCCAAAGGAATGGAAGCCCTGGAGACTATCATAAATGAAAACTTCCCAAGTTTCACTAATGATTCCAACACATTCCTTTTAAAAGGACATTGAACCCTGGGTCATCTCAACTCAAACAGAGCTTCTCCAAGACACATTGGAATGAACCTGTCCAAAGTCAAGAGAAAAGAGAAAATTTTGGAGCAGCCAGGAATAAGTGCCAGCTGACCTACAGGGGCAGAGTCATTAGGATGACAGCAGACATTTCAATTGAAACTTTCCAAGCCAGAAGAGAATGGTCATCCACCTTTAACCTTTAAAAAAAAATTTTTTTTCAGCCCAGTATTCTGTTTCCTGATAAACTAAACTTCAAAATTGATGGAGAAAACAAATCTTTTCTGGATATGCACTCGGGAAGTTCACCACAATAATACCAACTCTATAGGAAATATTTAGACCGATTCTCAGCACTGACCATCACAGTCGACCAGCAGCAAAGTAAACACCCAGAAGCTAACGGTCAAAACGTACATTCCACAAACACGCAAAGGATAAAACTATACAATGGACTTTTATAAAATAAGATGAATAGAACTCCACCACACTTATCAATTATCTTAATAAATGTCAATGGCTTGAATTCCCCACTAAAGAGACACAGGTGGGCTAACTGGATAAAAAATTACAAGCCATCCATGTTGTCTCCAAGAAACATACCTCACCTTGAAGAACAAATCAAGATTCCAAATCAAGGGATGGAAAACAGTATTTCAAGCAAATGGAAATCAGAAGAAAGGAGAGGCTGCAATATTATTTTCAGATACTGGTGGATTTACTAAATTTAAAAAAGACAAAGACAGTCACTTCATACTGGTCAAAGGAACAACACAACAAGAGGACATTTCAATTTTAAATATTGAACTTAACTTAAATGCTTCCAGATTTATGAAACAGACCTTGATTGGTCTGAGTAATATAATATCCCGTAACACCATAATATCTATGGACTTTAACACCCCTCTGACAGAACTGGACAGATCCTCTCAATATAAACTAAACAAAAACAAAAAGGTCTTAAATGTGACCCTAAAACAAACTGGCTTAATAGACATACACAGAACACACTATCCAAAAGCTAAAGAATATACATTTTTCTCATAAGCTCATAGAACATACTCCAAAACAGATCATATGCTAGATAGAAATCAAACTTCAACAAAATTTTAAAAATAGAAATTATACCTTTGTATATTCTCAGACCACAGGCAATAAAGGTAGAACTCAACTCCAACAAAAACGTTCATCCCCACACAAAGGTATGGAAATTAAACAACCATATGCTAAACGATAGTTGGTCCAGAAAGAGAGAGAGGAGGAAACTGTTAAATTCCTCAAACATAACTACAATGAAGCTACAAGTTACCAAAACCTGTGGGATACAGCGAAAGCATTCTTAAGAGAAATTCATTGCATTAGATGCTTTCATCCAAAAAGCAGAAAGAGAGCACATCAAAAAACTCATGAACCAACTGATAGAAATGGAAAAAGAAGAACAATCTGATCCCAAACCCAGCAGAAGAAAAGAAATAACCAAAATTAAATCAGATATTAATGAAACTGAAAACAAAAGAATCATTCACAAAATTAATGAAACAAAAACAAAAAATTGTTTCTTGGAAAAAACAAATAAAGTTGATAAACCCCTGGCTCAGCACCTACAGCTCAATGGTTAGGGCGCCAGCCACATACTCCAAGGCAGGTGTGTTTGAACCCAACTGGGCCAGCTAAACAACAATGACAACTGCAACAAAAAAATAGCCGGGAGTTGTGGTTGGTGCCTGTAGTCCCAGCTACTTGGGAAGCTGAGGCAAGAGAATAGCTTAAGCCCAAGAGTTAGAGGTTGCTGTGAGCTGTGATGCCACAGCACTCTACCGAGGGTCACATAGTAAGACCGTCTAAAAAAAAAAGTTGATAAACCTTTGTCCAGTTTCACTAGAAACAGAAAAGTAAAATCTCTAATAACCTCAATCAGCAATGATAAAGGGAAAATGAAAACAGATGTCAGAGGCATAAGAGATTATCTCTGAATACTACAAGAAACTTTTGCCCAGAAATTTGACAATGTGAAGGAAATGAATCAATACCTGAAATCATATCCTTTCCCTAGACTTAAACAAGAAGAAATAGAGCTCTTGAACAGACCAATTTTAAGCACTGAAATCGAAGAAGTAATAAAAAATCTCCCAACAGGGCGGTGCCTGTGGGTCAAAGGGGTAGGGCACCATTCCCATATGCTGGAGGTGGTGGGTTGAAACCCAGCCCTGGGCAAAAACCACACACACAAAAAAATCTCCCAACCAAAAATGCCCTGGTCTAGATGGCTTCACACCAAAATGCTATCAAACCTTCAAAGAAGAGCTTATACCCATAGTGCAGAAATTATTCCAAAAAAGTGAGAAGGAAGGAATTTTCCCTAACACATTCTATGAAGCAAACATCACCTTGATACCAAAACCAGTAAAAGACTCAACTAAAAAGGAAAACTTCAGACCAATTTTACCAATGAATACAGATGTAAAAATTCTCAATAAAATCCTAGCCAATAGATTACAGCTACACATTTAAAAAACTATATATTACAATCAAGTAGGTTTCATCCCAGGGATGCAAGGCTGGTTTAACATACACAAATCCATAAATGTAATTCACCATAACAACAGAAGCAAAAACAAAGACCATATGATCCTCCCAATGGATGCAGAAAAAGTATTCGATGAATTTCAGCATCCTTTTCTAACAAGAACACTTAAGAATGTAGACATACATGGCACATTTCTTAAACTGATTGAGGCCATCTACGACAAACCCACAGCTAATATCATACTGAATATTATGAAAGCATGAAAACTGAAAGCATTTCCACTCAGAACTGGAACCAGACAAGACTGCCCTCTATTGTCACTACCATTCAACATAGTTCTGGAAGTTCTTGCCAATGCAATCAGACAAGAGAAGGAAATAAAGGGCATACAAATGGGGGCAGAGGGGGGCAGCATCTGTGGCTCAAAGGATTAGGGCGCTGGCCCCATATGCTGGAGGTAGCGGGTTCAAACCCAGCCTAGGCCAAAAACTGCAAAAACAAAAAAAAAACAAATGGGGGCAGAGGTCAAAATCTTGCTCCAGCTGATGATTTGATCTTATACTTAGAGAACTCCAAAGACTCAACCACAAGACTCCTGGAAATGATAAAAAAAAAATATATATATATCGTAATATCTCAGGATATATAATCAATGTTCACTAATCAGTAGCCTTTGTTTATGCCAACAACAGCAAAGTTGAGAAGCTAATCAAGGACACAATTCCCTTCATAGTAGTTTCACCTAGGGATATACCTAAAAAAAGAGGTGAAGGACCTCTACAAAGACAATTATGAAACCCTAAGAAAAGAAATAGCAGAAGGTATTAACAAATGGAAGAACATACCATGTTTATGGCTGAGAAGAATCAACATTGTGAAAATGTCTATATTTCCTAAAGCAATCTATAAATTCAATGCAATCCCCATTAAAATATCAATACTTTCAAGATGTGGAAAAAATAATTCTTCATTTCAGGTGGAACCAGAAGAAACCCTGTATAGCCAAGGCAATCCTTAGTAATAAAAGCAAAGCCAGAGACATCATCCTACCAGACTTTGGACTATATTACAAGTCCATGGTGATGAAAACAACATAGTATTGGCACAAAAATAGAGACATCAAGACATTTGGAACCTAATAGAAAACTATGAAACTAACATCTTACAGCCACCAGATTTTTGATAAACCAAACAAGAGCACACACTGGGGAAAAGAATTCCTATTCAATAAATGGTACTGGGAGAACTGGATAACAACATATAAAAGACTGAAACTTGACCTGTAACTTTCACCACTTAAAAAATTGATTTAAGATGAATAAAAGATTTAAATCTAAGGCATGAAACAAGAAAAATCCTCGAATAAAGTGTGATAAAAACACTTGAAGATATTGGCCTGAGGGAAGTTTTTATGAAGACTTCCGTGGCAATTGCAACAACAAAAATAAATAAATGGGCTGGGTGCAGTAGCTCACCCTATAATCCTAGCACTCTGGCTGAGGCAGGTAGATTGCCTGAGCTCCCAAGTTTAAGACAGCCTGAGCCACAGCAAGATCTCATCTCTGAAAATAGCCGAGTTGTGGCGGGCACTGTAGTCCCAGCTCCTTGGGAGGCTGAGGCAAGACAATCGCTTGACCCCAAGTGTTTGAGGTTGCTCTGAGTTGTGATAGCACTTTACAGAGGGCAACAAAGTGAGACCTTGTCTTAATTAAATAAATAAATAGGACTTAATTAAACTGAAAACCTTCTGCACAGCTAAGAAGACAACTAAAGCAAATAGACAACCTTCAGAATGGGAAAAGATATTTGCATATTATGAATCAGACAAAAGTTTGATAACAAGGATCTACAGAGAACTCAAATTAATCAACAAAAAGAGCTAACAACCCTATATTATCACTCAACAAGAGACATGAATAGCACCTTCTCTAAGAAAGACAGACGAATGGCTAACAAACATATGAAAAAATGCTCATTGTCACTGATTATCAGAGAAATGCAAATCAAAACCACCCTGAGATATCACCTAACCCCAGTAAGATTAGCCCACATCACAAAGTCCCAAAGCTACAGATGTTGGTGTAGCTGTGGAGAGAGGGGAACACTTTTACACTGTTGGTGGGACTGCAAACTCATACAGCCTTTTTGGAAATAAGTATGGACAATCCTTAAAGATCTCAAATTAGATCTCCCATTTGACCCTGCAATCCTAATATAGGTATCTACCCAGAAGAAGAAAAAAAAAAAACATTTTATCATAAGGACATTTGCACTAGATTGTTTATCACAGCTCAATTTACAATCACCAAGATGTGAAAACAACCTTAATGCCCATAAACTAAGGAATGAAACTAAGGAATGGATTAACAAATTGTGGTACATGCACACCATTGAGTACTATTCAGCCATGAAAACGATGGTGACTCCCTATATTTTGTAATATACTGGTTGGAGTTTAAACACATTCTTCTTTGAAAACTACCACAACAATGAAAAAGCAATTATCCAACTTACGCAATACTAATATGAAGCCAGTAGATGATCTAATGCATGCCCACATAGGAGAAAAACTCATTTCATTCAAGTTGGTGTAGGGGTAGCAAGGGAGGGGTACTCTCACTCAATGGGCACAGGGTAGGGGTGTTTGGCACACCTCTTACATATGGAAGACAACCACAAGAGGAACTCTCCCTAACAAAATCAAATATTTTGACCTGGTTGTTTATTTTATTTATTTATTTATTTTTGAGACGGAGCCTCAAGCTGTTGCCCTGGGTAGAGTGCCGTGGCATCACAGCTCACAGAAACCTCCAACTCCCAGGCTTAAGCAATTCTCTTGCCTTAGCCTCCCAAGTAGCTGGGACTACAGGTGCCCACCACAACA
The DNA here is from genome assembly GCF_027406575.1 of Nycticebus coucang. Taxonomy (NCBI): domain Eukaryota; kingdom Metazoa; phylum Chordata; class Mammalia; order Primates; family Lorisidae; genus Nycticebus; species Nycticebus coucang. Next base: position 125,466,205 of record NC_069789.1, on the reverse strand, counting down.
ACTGACTATTCTGTGGTTGTAGTTGTCATTGTTGTTTGACAGGCGAACAACAATGACAACTGAGTTGGATTCAAACCCGCCAGCTCTGGTGTATGTGGCTGGCACATTAGCCACTTGAGCCACAGGTGCCAAGCCTGACCTGGTTGTTTATACCCTCACATTAACCTGAAATAAATTTACTTTACTTTTCTTTTCTTTTTTTGAGACAGAGTCTCACTATGTTGCCCTCAGTAGAGTGCCGTAGTGTCACAGCTCACAGCAACCTCAAACTCTTGGGCTCAAGCGATTCTCCTGCCTCAGCCTCCCAAATAGCTGGGACTCCAGGCACCCGCCACAACACCTGGCTATTTTTTGTTGCAATTGTTATTGCTGGTTAGCTGGCCTGGGCCAGGTTTGAACCCACCACCTTTGGTGTATGTGGCTGGCGCTGTAACCACTGTACTATGGGCGCTGAGCCATAAATTTACTTAAAAAAAAAAAAAAAAAAACATAACACACAGGAACTGTGAATTATTAAACTCCTCTAATTTTACACCTTACTACACTGAATATTCTCTTCATCAAAGAGATGAAACAAGATAGGAAACAAGCACATCTAAGATATCTGAAAGTAAAATATATACATGGAAAGCAGTAATTTCTTTATGACTTGACCATGATTCCAATTGTCTCTTCACTCACACTCAGAGACATCTCCACTACAGCTCAATTTAGTGATTTTTTAGTAAAAATCATAGTAAAATTCTAAGGAAAAAGATTTTGTTTTCTCAAATGTTTAATTTTTTTTCAAATTTCTTGCCATGAGAGTTCAATACTTTTTAAAAAGAAAAGCTGTTTAAAAACCTATAATATAGAGCCAGACATGGTAGCTCATGCCTGTAATCCCAGGACTTTGGAAGACTCAAGCAAGAGGATCACTTGAGACCAGGAATTTGAGGCTAGCCTGAGCAAAATAGCGAGATCCTGTCTCCACAAAATTGTAAGAAAAATTAGCCAGGCATAATGGCATGTGCCCATAGTCCCAGCTACTCAAGAGAGTAAGGCAGGGTATAGGCGAAAAGCCTATAAAAAAGCCTTTATACAGATCAATTTTGTGAGTGTAACTTTGAAGTCTTTGTGAGTTAGAAAGGAAAAAGCCTGGATAGAACTCCATAAATGGACAAAGGCCTGGTCACTTACTCCATAAGTGGTTAAAGGCCTAGTGACGTAGGAGGCAGGCTGCAGGCAGGTACCTGTATATCTCAGGAATTTCCTGGCTACTCCCTACAGATGGATGACTGCCTCCAAATGGTCTGTTTGTATCTGCTTGATCCCCAGGAGTTTTGCATTGCATCCGTTTGATCTCTCAAGGAACTCTGGTTTTTAGGGTATGTTACTTCTAATTACTTAGCATAAGGACAACTTTAGATACGGTTAAAAGTGTTGTTATTGGTTAAGCAGTAAACATCCTGATGCCAGGTGGCTAGGGCCTGGGTCTTTGAACTTTAGTCATTAGATTATTGATTAATGATGTGTACGTGCAGTACTGCCTATATAAGTTGTGGTAAAATAAAGAAGCTTTGCTACATGCCAAAGAAAGCTGTGACCTTCTTTATTCTCCACCATTTCATTGCAGGTCTTAACCTCCGTGCCTTCCCGCAACCCTCAAGCAACAGCCGGGGGATCACTTGAGTCCAGGAGTTCAAAGCTGTAGTAAGCTATAATCATGCCAAGTGATCCAAGCTAGGTGACACAGTAAAGTCCTCTTTCTAAAAAAATTTTTAAGCAGACTGTGGTGTCTCATACCTGTAATCCTAGCACTTTGGGAGTCAGAGGTGGGTGGATTGTTTGAGCTCAAGTGTTCAAGACCAGCCTGAGCAACAGTAAGACTAAAAATAGAAAAACTACTGAAAATAGAAAAACTAGCTGGGCACTGTGTTGGGCACCTGTAGTCCCAGCTACTTGGGAGGCTGAAGAAGGAAGATCATTTAAGCCCAGGAGTTAGAGGTTGCTGTGAGCTGTGCTGACACCACAGTGCCCTAGACCTGATGACAGAGTGAGATCCTGTCTCAAAGAAAATACAAAACAAAACAAAAAAATCCTCCAAGTGTCCAGCACCAATAACCATTAACCCGTGCCCAATCTTTACTAATGCATATCCCAATCTACTTTCCTCATATTTTTAAATCAAATTCTAGGTATTATATCATTTCATTTGTACTTATTTCAGTATTTATCTACAAAAGCACTTTTACATACAACCACAATATCACTGTCCAAACCTAAAAAATTCTTTAATATCAAAAATAAATGTACACACACACAAAGAAATCAATGTCTACACTTGCAATTGTCTAATTAAAAAAACTTAAACAATTTAAAAATAATAATTGATCCAAGGTCCATAAAGTATAATTAACAAGTCTTTTATATATCTTTTAATCTATGGGTCCTCCTACCATTTTTTTGTTGTTGTTGTTGTTTTCTGAGACAGAGTTTCACTTTGTGTCTCAGTAGAGTTCCTGGCGTCATAGCTCACAGTATTTTCAAATTCTTGGGCTTAAGCAATTATCTTGCCTCAGCCTCTCAAGTAAGCTGGACTAGAGGCACCCGCCACAACTCCAGCTAATTTTAGAGACAGGGTCTTGCTCTTGCTCAGGCTGGTCTCAAACCCCTGAGCTCAGGCGATCTCATACCATGCCCGGCCTCTTCTACCATATTTTGATTTCCTTTGTAATTTATTTGTTGAAGAATCTAGTTTGGGTCCTGTGGTTCCTCATATTCTGAATTTTAGTGACTACATTCCTAAGGTATAGAACACATTTCTCTATCTTCTTCCTATAAATTGGCAATTGGCTTTAGAAACATGATCAGATTTAAGACCAACTTTATGGGCAAACTTACTTCCTGAGTGATACTGTGTTCTTTCATTAAGAGAAACAATGTCTGATTATCTCTATTTCTGATATGCTATAGCATCCATGTTCAGTACCTACATCCGATGGTTCATTATGGGGCACCAAAAGGGTAGTATTCTATCCTGCCTTCTTCATTTATTCACTGAATACTTTTTTTTTTAAGAGAAACATACCTCCATCTAGCACTCTCTATTGGCACAATTCTTATAAGGTAAGATAAGAGCTTCTATCCTTTAAATTTAAATTTCACATAAGTTCATTCTCTAGCAGTTATGAAAAAATTATTAAGAATTTATGGAATCGTGCATATTTTATAATACATTGCAGTTATATCTGTATTGATGCTAATTTTTTATTAATTGGAGCCTTTTCAAATTGGCTACTCTTCCCTGACCACCCTATCTAAAATAACCCCATTCACTCATTATAATTCTTCACATCCTTACCTTATTCACTTTTCTGCATAACTCTTAAATCACTTCACGATATTTAGGAATCCATTTGTTTGCTTGCTTACTATAGGACTCCCCTACTACAAAAAACCCCATGAAAAGAGGGCAATGAAGAAATATTACGTAAAAGTCAAAACATTAATATAAAAGATGAGCTAAAAAGGGCATTAGATCCAAAATACAGGCAAAATGGTTATCACTAGAGAAGAAAGTTTTCACCTATTGAAATGGGAAGGAAATGAGACAGAGAAGAAATGAGTAGTAAGTAGAAGTACAGATAAAATTTCTTTGATGCTTCCGTGCTGAGAAGATTTAAGTTTTCTTCCCAAGTTTCAGCTCTCTTCTTTACAATCAACATCTAAGGAGTGTGTTTCCTCCCCCATCCGCAGGTCTCTGCTATGCCACAATGGCTTCTGTGTGCTTGATTAGTGCTTACCCAGGCTCCATCTTCTTTTCTCATCCCTCACAACCATCCAGGGCTCCTTCCCTTGTTCCAACAGGGTAATCACATCTGGCTTAGAAATGGAACAGCCTGCTTGAAAGAAAATAATAGAACATAATAAAGAATTGATTTGATCAAGCCTTCAGAATAAAGAAGACTATAGGATTAAAAAACATTCAGAATAGGGCAGTGCCTGTGGCTCAAATGAGTAGGGCGCCAGCCCCATGCCAGAGGTGGCGGGTTCAAACCCAACCCTGGCCAAAAACTTCAAAAAAAAAAAAAAAAAATTCAGAATAGAGTACTTTAGGATCACCAGGAAAACAAGAACAGAGAGGTAGGGACATGGTCTTATTTTAATTTAAACTCATATAGGATCTGTCTCTTGAGGGGAAATAATACTTGAGAACACTGGTTTCAAATCTGGCCTCTGTTAGAACAAATAACTTAATCTCTCTGTGCCTCAATTTTCTCAGTTGTAAGAAGGGGATAATAGTAATGTGTATACACAGGGCTGTTGTGAGGTTTGATTTAATATAAATAAAGTCTTCAGATAAGAGCATTACATATATTTATTAGATATTATTTTGATCTTATTTTGCTAACAGGAAAATAGTAAGTTTCTTGTCAGGTTACATGTATTCATCCTATGTTAAATGCAAAGTTCACAGATTTTAAACTCTTAATCACAATTTAATTAAAGGATAATGTGAATGCTGTAGAAAAATGAATATGACCACTTCAGTTTTAACGAAGTATTGATTCAACCCAGTATCATACACATTGCATAGCTCTTTTACTCAGTATGTAGAACCAGATATCTCCATTTTCCTATTCTCAACATAGGCGAGTCCGTGAATAATATGGACCATATATAGTAGTATATAACCAGATTACTTTCACAATGGTTTTGCTATGGGATATTTGCTTATGAATATCTTAAATATTTGCTTATCAATATCTAAGAATTTCTATCCAGCTGTCATTAAAGAGAGGTAATAACAAAAACGACAATACAATAACAGAAAAGACAAAGAAAGATAAAAAGGTCATGAATTATTGGGGAAGATGAAGGTATCTACTGCCAAACCACAAAGCAGACATTCAGCTAGGTTTTAGAAAGAGTGTGAATTTCTAAATCATTTGACACAGATAAGCTTACCCAATGACACCAAGTTGCTATAGTTCTCTAATATCACATCTCTGTACAAATTCCTCTGATATGAGTTCAGACATTCCCACTCTTCCTGTGAAAAGTCTACAGCCACATCTCTAAACATCACCAAATCCTGAAATAATAAACCCATATGTTATTTGTAAGATTGCAGAAAATATTTTGAAGATAGAGGAAGAATCTCAATGATAGATGCTCATTTCACGTATCAAATGAATAGGCTGGAGCTGGAGAAGCTGTGACGTGGTTAGGGGCCACTAAGAAAATGAGTGTGACTGAAGCAGAATATGTTCTTGAAGATTTCTACTAAGATAGAACAGGCGTTGGCAAATGGTTTATGTAAAGGGCTGATCTTTTCGCTGCTGCATATTCTTCTTCTTTTTTTTTTTAATAATTATTTCAAAATGTAATTAGTTTGCAGGCTGTACTAAAACAGGTCCCGGCCTGAATTTGACTTTAAGGGCCAAATTTGCAGTATTTGAAGTTTGCCTACCACTGCTATAGCCAAAAATTCCTATGTAATATGGCATTAACTAATTTTATACATTTCCAGACGTTTTGGTAATTATCAGAACTTCCCAATTAACTGAAATAGGTTCATAATAACACTGCTTGCATTGGGACGATGGCTCAAGTCTGTAGTCGTTAAGTCTGTGGTTCTCAACCTATGGGTCACAAACCACAGGAACTGTTTTAAAGGGCCATGGCATTAGGAAAGTTGAGAACCACCCTAAGTGCTTTGGGAGGCTGAGGCTGGAGGATCAGTTGAGGCCAGGAGTCCAACCTGGCCAACATGGCAAGACTCTGTCTCTACAAAATAATTTAAAAACAAAACAAACAAAACATTGCTTGCAAAGGGCCTAAAAATTCTCAATAAATGTGACTTACCTATCCTCTTTTTCCTTTAAGGATTGAAAGAAAAAAAATGAATGGCATTTCTCCCCCAAAATGAACTACAAATCACTATTTAAAATAATAATTTATTCCAAATCTAACTTTATAATTATTTGTATCACTCACGTTTCTCCTTATAACAAATCCTCTGTTGAATGTTTTAAATTTATACAATAAAGTAGTTCCCCTTATACTCAAGGTTTTGCTTTCCACCATTTCAGCTACCCAGGGTCAACCTTAGTCCAAAAAATATTGTGGAAAATTCTAGAAATAAACCAATTATAAGTATTCATTTATTTATTTATTTAGACAGAAGATTGCTCTGTTGCTCATGGACTCAGCCTAGCTCACAGCAACCAATCAACTTCTGGGCTCAAGTAATCCTCCTGCCTCAGTCTCCCAAGAGTCTGAGGCTACATAGTTTGTGCCACTATGCCTTGCTCATTTTTCTTGTGTGTGTGTATGTATGTGCCAGAATGTTATTTTTCTATTTTTAGTAAAGATGGGGTTTCACTCTTGCTCAGGCTGGTCTCAAACTCCTGACCTCAAGCAATCCTTCTGCATCACCCTCCCCGACTGACATGATTGCAGGAATGAGCCACCATGCCCAGACACAATTGTTAAGTTTTCAACTGCTTGCCATTCTGAGTAGTGTGATAAAAATCTCAAACTATCCATTCCACCCTACCCAAGATATGAATTATCCCTCAGTTCCAGCACATTCATTGGATACACTACCTGCCCATTAGTCATTTAGTAGAGATCACATCCAAAACGCATAGCATATTATGGTTGGGTACTGTCCAAGGTCTCAGATATCTGCTAGGAAGGGGTCTTGGAACAAGTTTATCTCATGGATATGCCACACTTAATAATGATTATATTTATATATTTCTATACTTATTATATAATATATTAATTTATATTTAGAATTTATATTACACAAAATCTCTAAAACGGCAATGTTCAATATGCTAGCTGAACAACATCTGATTACTGAGCATCTGAATTATGGCTAGTCCAAATTTACATGTTTGGAAGTGTAACATACATTCCACTTTAGATAGTGATGATTTCAATAGAAAAAAGAATGTAAAATGTCTCTATGATTTTTATATTAATTATACATTGAAATGATAACATTTTAGATATACTGGGTTAAATAAAACATTGAAATTAATTGTAGCTGTTTCCTTTTACTTTTTAATGTGACTACTTAAACATTTAAGACTATGTATGTGCTCTGCATATTATTCTATATTTTTAAAATGTTGCTAATTTTAAATTACATATGTAGCCTGTATTATAATTCTTGTGGACCGTGTTATTCTAAGATGTTCTCTGGTCCTAAGAGTCTCAGATCAAATACAGCCCACTAAGGACTTCATTTTTGCTCCACCACTGCTCTAGACAGAGATGGAGCACAAAAAGACCCGGAATGATTTGGTCAGCGCACACCTTGACATGGACGGAGAAGAGAGGGGCACGGAGGAGGGGCCTAGCTGCCTGGCTGCGACTTTCATTAGAATGGGAGAGACTAAGAGTGCCTATTGGACGGGGCTCTGTTAGGAAGTTTCAGAATAACAAATGAGAATGTTCACATACCCTGAAAAAAATGACAGAATTGCAAATAGAAACACCAACTCACATGAGCCATAATTTCAGAATTTCAAGAACTGGTCAGTTTTCCAGAAAGTTCCTTTATTGGAGAAGCAGGGTGGACAGAAGCCGGAGCTGGAGGAAGAAAGTAAAGCAATGAGAAGAGAGTTGTCTCAGAGCTTCCACATTTTATTTTATTTTATTAATTTTTTGTTGTTAAGACAGAGTCTCACTAGGTCGCCCTTGGTAGAGTGCTGTGGCGTCACAGCTCACGGTAATCTCAAACTCTTGGGCTTAAGCGATTCTCTTGTCTCAGCCTCCCAAGTAGCTGGGACTACAGGCACTCGCCACAATGCCTGGCTATTTTTTGTTGCAGTTGTCATTATTGCTAGCTAAGCTGGGCCAGGTCCGAAACCCGCCACCCTCAGTGTATGTGGCTGGTGCCATAACCACTGTGCTATGGGCGCTGAGCCGTTTCCAAATTTTAAAAATCTATATACTTTCTCCATTCTTATATGCAATCTTCCTCTCTAATAAACACACACAAATTTAGACAGACAAGAGATAGTTTAGACAAATGTATATCCCCCCAAAAACCACAGAGAAACCAGCTGCACAAGGAATAGACACAAAGCAGAGACTCTCTTGCTTCAAAGCATATGCCCAGATGTTTCAGCCGGAGCTTCCAGTTAGTACTGGAAGAAAAGAAAGAAAGTAAATTGGGCACCATGGCTCATGCCTGTATTCCCAGCACTTAGGAGGCTAAGGCAGGTGGATTGCCTGAGCTCACAGGTTCAAGAAGAGCCTGAGCAAGAGTGAGACTTCATCTCTAAAAAATAGCCAGGCATTGTAGCGGGTGCCTATAGTCCTAGCTACCGTTTGAGGTTGCTATAAGCTGTGATGCTGCAGTATTCTACCAAGAGCGACAAAGTGAGACTCTGTCTCAAAAAGAAAAAAAACAAAAGTAAAATGGTTACTATATATTGTTAGAGGAAAGGACAGGTTAGAAAATAATATTGTAGGGCGCCTGTAGCTCAGCAGATAGGCCACCAGCCACATACACTGGAGCTGGTGGGTTCAAACCCAGTAGTCTTTGTATACGCCAATAACAGCCAAGATGAGAGGCTAATTAAGGACACAACCGCCTTCACCATAGTTTCAAAGAAAATGAAATACCTAGGAATATACCTAACCAAAGAAGCGAAGGACCTCTATAAAAAAAATTATGAAACCCTAAGAAAGGAAATAGCAGAGGATATTAACAAATGGAAGAATATACCATGCTCATGGCTGGGAAGAATCAACATTGTTAAAATGTCAATACCAAAGCAATCTACTGATTCAATGCCATCCCTATTAAAATACCAACATTGTAGACTCAGCACCTGTAGCTCAAGTGGCTAAGGCGCCAGCCACATACACCAGAGCAGGCAGGTTCGAATCCAGCCTGGGTCTGCCAAACAATGACAACTGCAAACAAAAAATAGCCAGGCGTTGTGGTGGGCGCCTGTAGTCCCAGCTACTTGGGAGGCTGTGTCAAGAGAATCACTTAAGCCCAGGTGTTGGAGGTTGCTGTGAGCTGTGATGCCACAGCTCTCTACCCAGGGCAACAGCTTGAGGCTCTGTCTCAAAAAAAAAACAACCAACATCATACTTTCAAGACTTGGAAAAAAGGATTCTGCGTTTTGTATGGAACCAGAAAAAACCCCCGTATAGCTAAGGCAGTTCTTAGTAATAAAAACAAAGCTGGGGCATCAGCATACCAGATTTTAGGCTGTACTACAAAGCCATAGTGGTCAAGACAGCATGGTACTGGCACAAAAATAAGAGACATAGACATTTGGAATTGAATAGAAAACCAGGAAATGAAACTAACATCTTACAACCATCTAATCTTCAATAAACTAAATAAGAACATACACTGGGGGAAAGAGTCCCTATTCAATAAATGGTGCTGGGAGAACTGGATATCCATTTGTAAAAGACTGAAACTGGACCTGCACCTTTCTCCACTCACAAAGATTGATTCAGGATGGATAAAGGACTTAAAGGACTTAAATTTAAAGCATGAAACAATAAAAATCCTTAAAGAAAGCATAGGAAAAACACTGGAAGATATCGGCCTGGGGAAGGACTTCATGAAGAAGACTGCTGTGGCAATTGCAACAACAAAAATAAAGAAATGGGACTTCATTAAACTGAAAAGCTTCTGTACAGCTAAGGAGACAACGACCAAAGCAAATAGACAATCTACATAATAGGAAAGGATATTTGCATATTTTGAATCAGACAAAAGCTTGATAACTAGGATCTATAGAGAACTCAAATAAATAATCCACATGAGAAAAGCCAACAATCCCATATATCAATGGGCAAGAGATATGAATAGAACCTTCTCTAAAGAAGACATATAAATGGCTAACAAACATTAAAAAATGCTCATCATCCCTAATTATTAGAGAAATGCAAATCAAAACTACCCCGAGATACCATCTAACCCCAGCGAGAAGGGCCCACATCACAAAATCTCAAAACTGCAGATGCTGGTGTGGATGTGGAGAGAGGGGAACACTTTTACACTGCTAGTGGGACTGCAAACTAACACAACCTTTTTGGAAGGAAGTATGGAAAACCGTCAAAGAACTAAGCTAGACCTCCCATTTGATCCTGCAATCCCATGACTGGACATCTACTCAGAAGGAAAAAAAAAATCCTTTTATCATAAGGACACTTGCACTAGACTGTTTATTGCAGCTCAATTTACCATTGCCAAAATGTGGAAACAGCCTAAATGCCCACCAACTCAGGAATGGATTAACAAGCTGTGGTATATGTACAGCATGGAATACTATTCAGCCATAAAAAAGGAGACTTTATAGCCTTTGTATTAACCTGGATTGAAGTGGAACACATTATTCTTAGTAAAGCTTCACAAAAATGGAGAAGCATGAATCCTATGTATTCAATTTTGATATGAGGACAATTAATGACAATTAATGACATGGTGAGGTGAGTGAAGGGGAGAGCAGAGAGAGAAAGGAGGGAGGGGTAGGGGAAAGGAAGAGCAGAGAGAGTGAAGGAGGGAGAGGGGTGGAGTCTTGGTGTGTGATACACCTTTTTGGGGGCAAGACACAATTGTAAGAGGGACTTTACATAACAAATGCAATCAGTGTAACCTGGTTTCTTGTACCCTCAATGAATCCCCAACAATAAAAAAAAAATAATTGTCATTAAATTGGCCTGTGTAAGTGGTGACAAATAGGAAAATTAGTGGGACTTTAAAAAATAATTCCTACCAATAATGGAATATTTTATCTCATCAACACCCTGAGATCCTTCTGTGAAAGATCACCATCCTGGTTTATAGCATTTCTAAAGTGATTAAGATATAGTATGCACAGAAGACAAAAATAAATGTTTACTTCATAGCAGCTTCTTAATAATTTGAGTATCCCTCTTTGGCTCCAATGAATAATCAATTATTAAACCCTTGCATGAATGGTTGCAGAATATCTTACAAACCTTTATCATAGTATTCAAGATTCACACAATTATTTCTCGAAGATTCTTATTTGTAACAATAGATACTCCTTAATATTACATTATATACTTTTTTCCTATAAATAACTATAAATATGATTTTATTATTACATAATATTCCATTGTGTTCCCGGTTTGATAAATACTAATTTTGTAAAAGAATATCCCCAAGGACATTCCCAGTTATTTCAGACTTTGATTCTGGAGCAGTAAAAATCAATTCTGTTGGAACTCATACAACTTTGATAATATCAAGAAATGATGGGTGGTGCCTGTGGCTCAAGGGGTAGGGCGCCGGTTCCATATGCCGGAGGTGGCGGGTTCAAACCCAGCTCTGGCCAAAAAAAAAAAAAAGAAATGATAAAATCCTCCCCAGAAAAAAAATTAACACCATTGGTTCAGTGCCCATGCTCAGTGGTTAGGGCGTAGGCCACGGTACACTGAGGCTGGCAAGTTGGAACCCTCCCCTGCCCTACTAAACAACAATGACAACTAGAACAAAAAAATAGCCAGGCGTTGTGGTGGGCACCTGTAGTCCCTGCTACTTGGGAGGCTGAAGCAAGAGAATCGCTTAAGCCCAAGAGTTTGAAAGTTGCTGTGAGCTGTGACTGGCACAGCACTCTACCAAGGGCAACATAGTGAGACCCTGTCTCAAAAAAAAGAAAAAATTAACACTATTTTCAAATATATACAATGATTCTGTATATAATCTTAAGAGATTTTTGTTACATTGAAAGCCCATAAACACAATCCAAAGACCACATTACTAATCCCTGTTCCGGTCCACTTGAGTATCTGGCTCGTTTTCCTGCTTGCTGCATCCATCACAGTTACCCTCACATTTTTTATTGCCTTTAGGACTATGGGAAGCTGATAGGAAAGGACTAAGTATCATCACTTAATAGCAATAGCTATCATTTATTAAGGAATACCTATGTGCCAGCTTTAGAGATTCTAATTCATGTTACCTCTACAAAACAACTCCATGAAGTATATACACTGTTATTAAACATTTGCATGAATGGTTGCAGAATATCTTACAGATATTCTTGTATCTGTGTAACAGTGTAACAGTGTATACAGTTGACTTTACACATGAGAAAGCCATAGCACAGAGAAATTTCCAAGTCATTCAGATTTCAGTGGCATTCTGAATTCAAATCCTCATAATCTAGGTTCAAATTTATTTATTTACTTTTTTTGTGTTTTTTTTTGGCCGGGGCTGGGTTTGAACCCACCACCTCTGGCATATGGGACCGGCGCCCTACTCCTTGAGCCACAGGTGCCGCCCATAGGTTCAAATTTCTTAATCACTGCACTATTCTACACCTCTCTCAGTTTATCCAGAACAACACATATAGATATACTCAATACAAATTCACGCTGCCAAACCTCAAACCACGTCTGGCTAGTACCAAAAATTTCTATTCAAGAAATCTGGCAGGCAGGGCACCTGTAGCTCACCGGCTAGGGCGCCAGCCACAAGCACCGGAGCTGGCAGGTTTGAATCCAGCCAGGGCCTACCAAACAATAATGACAACTATAACCAAAAAATAGCCGGGCGTTGTGGTGGGCGCCCTGTCGTCCCAACTACTTGGGAGGCTGAGGCAAGGGAATTGCTTAAGCCCAAGAGTTGGAAGTTGCTGTGAGCTGTGACGCCACAGCTCTCTACCTAGGGCTACATAGTGAGACTCCGTCTTAAAAAAAAAACAATTGTCCTGACAAAAAAAATCCCCCCACCTACTCCAGAATCACTAAAGCTATCTAAACCCTAAACTAAACTACTCTTTAGCAAATCACTGTTAAAAGCAAAGCATGAACATTACCCTCTAGCAGGGTTATTTCCGTATCATCAAAAACCTCAGATTGAAAAACAACGCTTACAGAGCATTTGAATAGTTAACTAAGCGTGTCTAACTGCAGAAAAGCATGAAGTGCACCAGAAACAGGGAAACTATTTATCAGATCCCCTGCTTTTAACTAACTAAGGAAATCCTAAGGCCCAAATCAGTTAATAAGTAGATCATTCGTAAGCAGAACTTCTGGAGCGAAGGAAATCAAATGCATTTCACAGAAACAAAAGCAACAGCACAAACTCACAGGAACACGGCTTTTAAAGTATCAGCAATTCGTTCCCCCTTCTCAAGGGCGGTCTCTGGAAACCAGCAGGGCTGGGGAAGCAGACATGGTTCATGATACCCCAGGCTTTTCTTGGCTTGGTCAGAATCAATCCTCCACGCAGTTCTGGCCAAAAGTAATCGCCACCTGAAGGCACAAATGGAAATGAGGAGACGGCAGGTCCTCAGTCACAGCGCTGCGTGTGGTATGTAATTCGACACGAGGGCCGCCCACCCCCCGCGGCCGCCCGCTGCAGCTTCCTTTTAGCACCCAGAGACCTGCCCCGAATCCAGGTCCCGGCGTTTTGCAGAGGACCTTCATTCGGAGGCTCCATCTCCGACTTCTCTTTTGGGCCTTTTCTCTACAGCCGAGCTGTGCACGGGACCCAGGGCCTTGCACTGCACCACAGGCCGCACCCACAAACCGGGCCCCGTTACTGCCGCACCAGCCTCCAGGCCTCAGGGACGCAGAACCCGGCGAAAACGCACAGACTTTAGGCACCTTTTCTCCACTTCCACCCCGGTCTGCAGACCCGGGCCCGTAGCGTGCTCGTTTCCCCCAGAAAAGCAGCTGTCACGCGCGAATCTGTCTCCGGCGATCCGGCCTCAAGCGACTCGCAGAACCGCTCGGCGTAAGGAGCCTGCCGTGATCCTGGAGAGCGCGGGCCGGCAGAGAGTGCGCATGCGCGCCGGGGGGCGGGGGCGGGGCCGCGGCCACTCCCAGGCGAGCCAGGCCGGGTTTGGGAGCGGGAGGTCCAGTCCGGAAGCAGGACCCTGTAGGGGCAGGGGTGTCAGACGACTCAGACCTTGGAAGGGTGACACCGTGACTGAACCCCCCTTATTGAAGATAACCCGGCATTCTCCCCTGTAGGAACTGTAGACCAAAATCAGAAAAACTGCATACTGCGCTTTTTTCATTTGGTTCTTGGCTCCGCGCCCATGGAACCTGTGACCTAGGCGCCGCCACGCTGAAGCGCTTGGAAATTGATTTCTGGGCGGAGTGTGCAAGCACCGGGGTTGGGGACCAAAAACCAGGGGGAACTCCGGGATCCTTCCAGGAAAGAAAGAGACGAGTGGGGCCGCACCCGCATAGAGGGTGGGGAAAGTTGGCGCCCGGAGCTTAAGTTGGGCTGTCCAAGTCTCCCCTCTCACTAATTGTTCTTTCCTATACCAGTTGCTCTAAGAAATACAGTTGTTATGTCCCCTTTGTAAGTTTTGCATGTGGTGTTCACTCCTATTATTCGTATACTGAAATAAACGGAGTCCTTCATGTCTCTGCACAGATATCACTGCCACATGACAGGGTCTGTGAATGCACTACATAATATAAAAATACTCTATTCTTATTGTTGTTTTCGGACAGAGTCTCACTCTGTTGCCCAGCCTAGAGTGCTATGGCATCATTCTAGCTCACAGCAACCTCAAACTCCTGGCCTCAAGTGATCCTCCTGACTTAACTTCCCTAGTAGCTGGGACTACAGGTGCCCGCCACAATGCCTGGCTAGTTTTTCTATTTTTAGTAGAGAGGAGGCTCATTTTTGTTCAGGCTGGTCTCAAACTCCTGAGCTCAAGCAATCCTCCAGCCTCGACCTCACAGAGTGCTAGGATTATAGGCATGAGCCACAGTACCCAGCCTCCTATTCTTGTTTACTGCCCTTCATAATAGATTTCATTGCCTGATGTTATTTAACTATTTATTCGTTTTCACATGTACTTTACATCTTCCTTAATATATTCTGATCTCCATCATTGCAAGAAGATCATCTATCCTATTTGGTACTGGTTATGCCAAGCACAGGGCCAGGCTCAGAGTACCCAAGTATTTGCCATGTATAAGAATGGACGTATTGGAAGCGCCTGTGGCTCAGTCGGTAGGGCGCCGGCCCCATATACCGAGGGTGGCAGGTTCAAACCTGGCCCCGGCCAAACTGCAACCAAAAAATAGCCGGGCGTTGTGGCAGGCGCCTGTAGTCCCAGCTACTCGGGAGGCTGAGGCAAAAGAATCGCTTAAGCCCAGGAGTTGGAGGTTGCTGTGAGCTGTGTGAGGCCACAGCACTCTACAGAGGGCCATAAAGTGAGACTCTGTCTCTACAAAAAAAAAAAAAAAAAAAATGGACCTATTTTTAGGGACTGGAGCCATACCATGTATAGGGACCTGTGTACAAAAGAAAAACTGAAAAGCATTTGGATCCAGTATCTACAGAAAACGACTGCATCCCAGAAAGAGAGGGTCTGTCACTAAACTGGGAAGGAATATGAGAAAAATAACATAGTGAGAAGATACTGAAATAAATATTAAGTTGAATGACTATCTCACATTAAGGTACTCATTTCTTCTCCATATGACAAGCTTATTTTCCATTGAGAAGGAATATGGTTACCAACTGAATGGACCAATTCCATTTGGGCTGTTACTTACAGAAAAGGCTTTCCCTGCCTCACTTGCTCTTACCTGTACAGTCTTTTCTTGTTTCTTCACTCACAACCATCCAATTACCAACCAATAAAGTAATTATATATGGCTTAGACATGGAATGTCCTGCTTAAAAAGAAAAGAAGTGCCACAAAATATGGAAATAAACATTGGAAGTCAAAAATTATAATTACAATTGCAATAAATAGTCAAAGTAAAACTGAATAAGAATTTACAAAAGAGTAAGAGAAAGAAAAAGAGATCACCTATGGAAAGTCATAATGTTTTTATTTCTCTGTTCTTTAAAAATAAATTTAAATTCATATGTCCTCTACTTCTAGACAGCAAGCATAATGAGGTGGAAACATATTGTGGAATCTAGGATCTATTCCTGACTTTGCCACTCTCCAGTTGTGTTTGACCTTGGACAAGTCACTTAAACTTACTTTATTTATTTAAACTTCAGTATTATCACTAGTGAAACTGGAAAATAATAGGGCAATTGGAAGGACTAAATTAGCTGATATATAAGTAAACTGCTTAGAAAAATGTCTGGTACACAGTAATGACAATGTTAGCTATTAATATTAGTATGCGCTGTAATCATTTTACAAAGAGCATAAAAGAAGAGATACCTATAACATATTCACCCCACTTGACATGTCATTTTCATGGATTACAACCATATATAACTCAAATGAAGTCTGGCTGGGCATGGTAGCTCACATCATAATCTCCACACTTTGGGAAGCTGGAGCAGGAAAACCCCTTGAGATTAGGAGTTCAAGACCAACCTAACCAACATAGTAAGACCTCCCTCAACTCTAAAAAAAAACAAAATCTAAAAATCAGCCAGGCATGGTGGTACATGCCTATAGTCCTAGCTACTCCAGAGGCTGATGTAGGAGGATCACTTAAGCCCAGGAATTTGAGGTTAGTGAGCTATGAGTGCACTACTGCATAGTAGCCTGGGTGATAGAGCAAGACTCTCTCCAGAAATACACACACACACATACACATCAAATGAACTCCATCTTAGGAAATGGACTGCTTTCTCCTCAGTTTTAAGTGAATTCCATTTATCCAACCACTATATGAAGAGGATCTCCTTTGATAATGACAGCAATCCAGGACCCTTTGTAGAGCAAACATCCCTGCAACTGGATCAGATCATAAAATGGAGCACTGCATTTATTCTGAGCACAAATAAAAAATAATAAACCTGGATCCTCTGACAAATGTTCTATGTCGAACACCAGAAAATTCTAACTAAACCACTTACCATGAAGGAAAAAAAGACAAAAGAAGGATGTGTGAATGTCACCGAAAGAGAAGATGAAAGTGTTTAATAGAGTTACCATTTCCAACCGACAAACCTCTAACCATTTCCATCAGAACAAAGGAAAGAAATCTAGCTGGTATTTTGAAAGGCAACCTTGAAAATTACAATAGAAAAATTATGGGGTGGCGCCTGTGGCTCAGTGAGTAGGGCGCCAGCCCCATATACCGAGGGTGGCGGGTTCAAACCCAGCCCCGGCTGAACTGCAACCGAAAAATAGCCAGGCGTTGTGGCGGCGCCTGTAGTCTCAGCTGCTTGGGAGGCTGAGGCAGGAGAATCACGGAAGCCCAAGAGCTAGAGGTTGCTGTGAGTCCTGTGACATCATGGCACTCTACCGAAGGCGGTAAAGTGAGACTCTGTCTCTACAAAAAAAAAATAAATAAAAATTATGTATACTACAAAGCAGATTCTAGGTTATTCCAAATTATTTGAGGCTGATAAACATACCCACTGAGACCAAGTTACCATAGTTTTCCATCATCACTTCCCGGTATACAGTTCTCTGGACCCAGTGGAGATATTCCCACTCCTGATGAGAGAAGTCTATGGCTACATCCCTGAATGATATGGATACCTGCAACAGCAAACACACGTATTACAGGAAAAATTAAAGAAAAGATTTAGAAAATGGAGTAGAGGAGATGAAGAACTTCACTGCAACAAAAGAACACAACCAGCACACGGATTAGAATCTATAATGTCAGAAGAGAGGGACTGAGCAGAATGTGTACATATTTTTGAAGAGAACTGTGACATAGACAAAACTTTCTGCATGCTCTGGGACACCTCTTAAATATCTAACACTTCTGAGATTCAAAATATAACATCGTTTTCCTATTGAATTAAATCATTATTATATGCATAATGCCCAAAAGGTATCTGCCTCATAAATTCTCAATGTCAGTTAAGTAAGAAATATTTTCACTTGGAAGAGAATTAAAATATTGAGTCATGAAAAATTTTATCCTACATATAATACAGACAGAATCTCAATTTTAGAAAATAAAGTTTCCATAAAATAATTTCTTCAAGCATCAAGTACTTCACTATGTCAAATATCACCATGAACAGTTTTTTGTTTTTTTTTTTGAGACAGTCTTAAGCAGTCACCTTCGGTAGAGTACCATGGCATCACAGCTCACAGCAACCTCAAACTCTTGGGCTTAAGTGATTCTTTTGCCTCAGCCTCCCAGTAGCTAGGGCTACAGGTGCCCGCCACAATGCCCAGCTATTTTTTGGTTGCAGTTGCCATTGTTGTTTAGCTGGCCTGGGCCAGGTTCAAACCCACCACCCTTGGTGTATGTGGCCAGCACCCTGCCAACTGAGCTATGGGCACCAGCCTCTCACCATGAAAATTTTTATTTATTTTAACAAAAGGATTTTTTTTTTTTGCATGACATCATTATTTTATGGTATTTTTTTCTCTGGACTTTCCATCAAAATTCACGATCTCTGGGTTTAGATGTCCAAATCAAAATATTAGTTCACCTCTGGTAGGCTGAGGTGGGTGAACTGCCTGAGCTCAGGAGTTCTAGACCAGCCTGAGCCAGAGTAAGTCTCACTATGTCACCCTTGGTAGAGTGCTGTGCCGTCATAGCTCACAGCAACCTCAAACTCTTGGGCTTAAGCGATTCTCTTGCCTCAGCCTCCCAAGTAGCTGGGACTACAGGTGCCTGTCAAAATGCCTGGCTATTTTTGTTGTTGTTGCAGTTGTCATTGCTGTTTAGCTGGCCCAGGCCAGGTTCGAACCCACCAGTCTCCTGTGCACGTGGCTGGCGTTGTAACCACTGTGCTACAGGCGCCAAGCCAAGACCTCGGTGCTTTAAAAAAAAAAAAAAGCTGGGCATTGTGGTGGGCGCCTGTGAGTTGTGATATCACAACACTCTACCAAGGGCAAGAAAGTGAGACTGCCTCCAAAAACTGCAACCCCCCGCCCCAAAAAAACAAAAACAAAAAAAAATATTAATTCACGTGCATATGCAATTTTTCCTTACACAAAAATTAATGTCCTTCGATGCCAAATTCTACTGTATCTACCTGAAAAATTCAAATGTCTTCAAAATTTCAAAGACTTCTCAGGGATGGTCATATGGAACAATACTCTTGGTCTTACCAAATGACAAAACTGACCTGGAATGCATATGTCTTTACTTCTAAGACTTTGACTCCTTTAGTCTCTATCACTGCCCATATTATTGAAAAATATGGGCTTGGTGCCTGTAGCTCAGCAGCTAGGGGCCAGCCACATAGATAGGAGCTGATGGATTCAAACCCGGCCCAGGCCTGCCAAACAACAATGACAACTACAACCAAAAAATAAAAATAGCCAGACATTGTGGCAGGCGCCTGTAGTCCCAGGTACTTGGGAGGCTGAGGCAAGAGAATCACTGAAGCCCAAGAGTTTGAGGTTGCTGTGAGCTGTAATGCCATGGCACTCTACCAAGGGTGACATAGTGAAACTCTGTCTCAAAAAAAAGAAAAATTTGGTCAGTAATGACATGAACAGTAGTTACCTTACAGTGGGCCACTCAGGGAACATGGAAGGTGATGTGGCAAATACTTTATAGGAAGAACAATAACTGAGAAATATGTTAAACTGAGGCCCCTCTCATGGTAAATAACTTCAGGAAAACCAATGAAAAGTCCTACCTAACCTGAAGATCACACACAAATATCAACAAGAAGAGAAACATCAACTTACACAGGCCATGGGCTTATACCAGATAGAGCTATTCAGTACTCAGGGTTTCTCTATCAGAAAAGCACAGAAGCTGGAAAACCTAAACCTGAAAAAGAAGGAAGATCTTGGGACCAGCTGTGCTTTAGTGTTTCCCACAGGATTCAAAACAATATTTTTGTTTTGCTCTGCCATTCCAGGTTCTGAACTACTTCCCTATCATACACAATTTGGGATAATTAGGATTCTGGATAAATCCATTTCCTCCCACATTCACAGGTCTCAATTACACAGTCACAAAGGGGAAGCATATAGGCACTGAAGCCAACCCAGATATTTTATCATGAAGTTTTCTAACCAGTATGCCATTTTGGTGAGGCAGATGTGGACATTGAGATTGAGCAGCTCTGAGCTACCTCTTTCTATCTCCCCCTTCAAGACTGAAAAGAGAACATGTCATTCACGCCAGAATCTTTCTTTGATCTTGAAAGTGGGTAAAGTTAGTCAAGATATTGGAAAAAGATATGGGAAATATTCAATCCATGATGCTGTAAAAGTCTAACCATTGCCATAATATTGTTGATCACTAATTTTCCGCAAAACCATTCCAAGTTATAATAAATAATCTTTGATTCCAGATCGAAAGCCCAGGTCTAAAAAGTTTGGGTTAAGAACACTCAGGAAAACTGCAAATTAACAAATTTCTATCGAATTTCAGGGGGGTTTTGGTTCCATTCATGCCCATTAACACAGACAAAGGGGCCTCTAATTAAGAATCCCTTTTCTAGAACACTTAAATTTTGGCACATCTCCTTAACTTGCAAAGACACAAATAAATTCGTAAGTTGCATTTGATCTTTAGAAATTGAGGGCAGCGCCTGTGGCTCAAAGGAGTAGGGCGCCAGCCCCATATGCTGGAGGTGGCAGGTTCAAACCCAGCCCGGTCACAAAAAAAAAAAAGAAAGAAATTGAAAGCAGAATGATCCAAAATCACCTCCTAATATTAAGTGTTTACGTTCCCTCCCATAGCTATACATTTCATACACATCCCCAAAAGGAAGTATTGTAGATGGAATCTGTAATCAGCGTTCAATGTAGGTTCTTGGAGTCAGAACTAAGGAAGAACTGCGTTTCTTTTTTCTTTTCTTTTTTTGAGACAGAGTCTCGCTCTGTTGCCTAGGTACAGTGCCATGGTGTCATTGTGTCATCTCTGCTCACAGCAACCTCATCCTCTTGCTTCAGCCTCCTGAGTAGCTGGAACTACAGGCACCCACCACCATGTTCAGCTGGTTTTTCTATTTTTATTAGAGATAGGGGTCTTGCTATTGCTCAAGCTGATCTCCCAGGGAACTGTGTTTCTTTCTTTCTTTTTTTTTTTTTTTATAGGAAATGGTTGCCCATTTCTTTTTATTTATTTATTTATTTATTTTTGTAGAGACAGAGTTTCACTTTATTGCCCTCGGTAGAGTGCCGTGGCGTCACACAGCTCACAGCAACCTCCAACTCCTGGGCTTAGGCGATTCTCCTGCCTCAGCCTCCCGAGTAGCTGGGACGACAGGCGCCCGCCACAACGCCCGACTATTTTTTTGTTGCAGTTTGGCCGGGGCTGGGTTTGAACCCGCCACCCTCGGCATATAGGGCCGGCGCCCTGCTCACTGAGCCACAGGCACCGCTCGGAACCGTGTTTCTTAAACATGTGAATGGTAGAGGAGGGGCTTCTAGGAAGAAATCTTATTTCTGGAATTGCCAAAGTTGAGTACCTGACCAAATTTAGTCAGATTCCTTAACTTTCTCCTAGGATCACATGTGCATTTCATTGTTAATCCAGTTTTAGCAAAGAAGGCTGGCTAACTCAGTTTAGCAAGAACCCTCCAGCCCCATATCCAACTGGGTTCCTCCGCCTCCATCATCCCTCAGGTGGTGACTGATCCCCTTCACCTCTTTCAGCAAAAATCCTGTTAGATCAATTTATCTAGAATCCTCCTTACCCCTAATGTTTCCTCTTAGTAAGTTTCCATCTAAGGATCCTCATTCCCTTCCTTGAGGATAAATTTCCACTTACCTCTGCTGTACTGGGCGCTAAGCCCAATCCCTCTCACCTACTGCAAAATCCCACTGCAGTGGTCTCTAATTTATCTCGATACTCCAGAATAAAGTCTTCCGTAGCATACTTTGTCAAGTATCACTTAATAATTTTTAACATAATCTATCATGTTTATGTAAGGACAATTACTGCTCTAAATTTTCCATCCCGTTTCTTTTCACTGGAAACCTCATTTAAGGTTCAATATCTGACTTCCCCATTGAAGTCACCGTAGCACTCATATTTGACTGATGGGAGCAAGGAAGCAGCAGGGAACCTGGAACCACGGGTCACAGTGACTCTCACTACAAAGCCAAGGCAAAGCACGACACACACTCCAGCTCTCTGTCACGTAAGGACAGCTGTACACCTTAGTCTCAACTGCGCCCAGCGACACAGAAGCCCGCTCCAGCCCTGTCACACACTGACTAGTATCTAACCCTGCCCGTCTGTCCACTGTGATCAGACCACCCTCCTCTGAACCTCAAGCACCAAGCGCCAGAGGCTGCAGGCAGACATCTCCCCGAGGAGCGCCTCCCTCAACTTATCTCCCACGGTCAGCCAGAGTCCGCAACAGACCGCAGAGTCTTTCCCGCAGCCACCCAGGCCGACTTCTTCCTCTGGTAGGAGCGAGGCAAACATAGTCCACAATCAGAGATACCGGAAAGGGAGCCAGAGATCCAGGTTTCCTGGGGAAATGCAGCCCAAGCCAGACCAGTCAGGACTGCAGACCCGCGTAGGCAAAGGAGTCCAGGCAGTGAAAGTAACGGGATGGGAAACCCGGAAGACAGACCGCCTTGCCCACCTCCCGGACCCAGAGACTTCTGGGAGTTGCGGCAACTCCTAGGAGTGCGCAAGCGCAGATGGCCCGACTAGCGGCTCAACAAATCTAGCCTTGGGCGGGAGTTGTCACCGAGTTCTCAGGTGGTTAAGGAAAGGAGTCCCAGTGGCGCCGGCGCCAGGTAGTCTGAGAGGAGAACTCTGGAGTTCTTCTATTTCGAGGCCTCAACCCTGAGTGTGAGGGCACCGTGTAAACTCAATGCCGTGATTCCGAGGAGAATGCGTGCTTTACTGGGTGTGGAGTTCTTCAAAGTGGGAGTCTGGGACAGTTACGGCCCCTGAAACAACTACACAGCCAGGCGGAAAAGAATGAATGAAGACCCTACCTCTCACCACAGACAAAATCAACTCAAAATGTGAGCTAGGGAATCGGTAGACACTGCTTCACACAGAACCAAAAGTCCTAACCACGCTACAGGACGTGGTAACAATAAATTAGGACCGGCTAGCATTAAGATGGGGAAGGAATTGGCTGCTTTTTGGCCTTGCAGCTCATTAGTTATATTAACAGACTGACCCCACGATAGTTCCAGGAGGGACCACGTCAAGAAAGGGGAGGGTGGCCAGGCGCGGTGGCTCACACCTGTAATCCTAGCACTCGGGAGGTCGAGGCGGGTGGATTGCCTGAGCTCACAGGTTCCAGACCAGTCTGAGCCAGAGCGAGACTCCGTCTCTAAAAAAATAGCCAGGCATTGTGGTGGACGCCTATAGTCACAGCTACTTGAGAGGCTGAGGCAAGAGGATCACTGGAACCCAAGAGTTTGAGGTTGCTGTGAGCTAAGACTCCACTGCTCTCTACCGAGGGAGATCAAGTGAGACTGTCTAAAAAAAGGGGGGAGGGTGTCTCAGTTTTAGGAAATCGCCGCCCCTTTCCAAGGAATAACAGGAATATTCCCCTTCCTATTTTGGATTCTGCTTAGCCTATGATTAAGCCAGTGCTTAAAGAAATCAAAAGAACCAAAGGAGCAGCTGTGGTCTGGGGCGGTGGCTCACCCCTGTAAGGTTAGCACTCTGAGAGCCGGAGGCAGGTGGATTACTTGAGCTCTAGAGTTGGAGACCTGGCCAAGCGCCGTGGCTCACGCCTGTAATCCTAGCACTCTGGGAGGTGGAGGCGGGTAGATTGCCTGAGCTAACGGTTGGAGACCAGCCTGAGTCAGAGCGAGACCTCTGTCTCTAAAAAATAGCCGGGCATTGTGGCAGGCATCTGTAGTCCCAGCTGCTTGGTAGGCTGAGGCAAGAGGATCGCTTGAGCTCAAGAGTTTGAGGTCGCTGTGAGGTAGGACGCAATGGCAACAGAGCCAGACTCTCTGTCTCAAACAAAACAAAACAAACCAAAAAACCCCACCTCTTTGGTGAAAAACTTAGCCAGGATCATGGTATAATAAGACATAAAGTTTTTCCTTTAAAAACATTCAAGTGCGTGTATAGAGTTAAGAAACTGTTTTGGGCGGCGCCTGTGGCTCAGTCGGTAAGGCGCCGGCCCCATATACCGAGGGTTGTGGGTTCAAACCTGGCCCCGGCCAAACTGCAACCAAAAAATAGCCGGGCGTTGTGGCGGGCACCTGTAGTCCCAGCTACTCGGGAGGCTGAGACAGGAGAATCGCTTAAGCCCAGGAGTTGGAGGTTGCTGTGAGCTGTGTGAGGCCACAGCACTCTACCGAGGGCCATAAAGTGAGACTCTGTCTCTATAAAAAAAAAAAAAAAAAGAAACTGTTTTACATTTATGATTTAATAAAACAGTCCTAAAGGAAAAAAAGAAAGAAAATTCCTCCCCAACTTAATATGAAGGAACATATACACGGTTTTCTTCAGATTATTTTTACATTTAATTATTCAGTTTGTTTTGGTTACGCCGTAACAAATTAAGAAATATAGTTTCATTCCTATATACTATTAGTTAAGGCACTTAACATGATTAATTGAATAAACCAATCCATTTCCAACCGTATCAATAGTTACTTTTCCTGATGTAAATTAAAACAGCCTTTATGGAAAATGGTACGGAGGTTCGTATATACGCAGAAATCCTACTTCTGGGTATATATCCCAAGGAACTGAAATCAGTATGCTGAGGAAATATCTACACTTTCATGTTCACTGCAGCGTTGTTCGCAATAGTAACAAGGAAGCAACCTAGGCATCCATCATCAGATAAATGAATAGACAATATGAGTTATATATACACAATGGAGTATTATTCATTCTTTAAAAAGAGGGAATTTGTGTCCTTTGCAACATGAATAAATCTGGAAGACATTATGCTAAGTAATGTTCTTATATGTGGAATCCAAAATAGTAAAATGTAAAAGCAGAGAGTAGAATGATGGCACCAGAGGCTGAGGGATGGAAAAGGCAAGATATTGATAAACAGGGTTCAAAGTTTCAGTTAGGAGGAATAAAATGGAGTGATTTATTGAACAGAACAGTGACAACATATTAATAATAAATAATGCACTGCATATTTCAAAACAGCGAAAAGAGTAGATATTAAATGTTTTCACCACAAAAAATTAAGTATGTGAAGTGACGGGTTTGATTAAATTAATACTTCCACTATGTAATCACATATCAAAATATATTGTACTATGTAAACAAAATATACAATTATCGTTTCTCAAATATTTGAAAAGTTAATTTTCCCATATCTTAGAAGAAGGCTGGAGCTGCTTCAGGGGATAAAAGAGCAGCGTCCTGACCCTCAGGTACTCAACCCAGTGTGGAGCGCTTCCTTCCTGACAGCCACACGGCAGACCCCACCAAGCCAGCTTGTTGCAGGAAAACTTCCAATTAAAACTGACAGACACCTACACCAACAATATAGAGGAAGGGACCTTTAATTGCCAGCGAGAACTCAGGGGCTTCAAGGCGTGAAAATGCTGAGTTCCAGGTAACCGTTTTTTTCCTAAACCCTTTTATACTTTGTTTTTCAGCTCAGGCAGTATCAGCTGCATAGTTACAGTTACAACAAAGAGTTAATGATGAGCTTTCTCAAGAGACCAGTGTGCTGTTATTTGTTATATAGCTTTTTTTCCCCTAAGGTTATTTTAGCTCAGTGTGAGGTTTCTTCTTATCTTTGGGGGAGGTGTTCTTCTGCATCCGTCTGCTACTTTCCCAGGATCATTAAGAAGTATAAGATTTATTTCTCCCTCTTGAGGTTCTACGTGTACAAGACCGACTGAGGCTTTGGGGAGTCGGAGATTTCTGGGTCAGATTTCTGGGTCCACTTGTCCCTTCTGGATTCCCAGGTCACAGGGGACGCGCCTTTGTATCAGCTACCTCTGCCAGCGCATCCCGTCCTTAAATTCGCATACTCCCACTAGAAGTAAAACTAAAACCTTCCGGAGCTGACACAGAGAAGGTCCCCTGGCCGCTTTGCGTTCAACTAGGATTTGGGGCACAGGGGCACTTTTCCCATAAAGCACCGCGGGGACGGATCTTCAGGTGTGAACTACATTTCCCAGAAGGCAACGGGCACGTTTGCTCTATGGCTTCCCCTCCGATTTCGTGTAGTTCTGCTTTGCAAGGTGAGTTAAACTCCTGGGCTCTTGGGTGGCCAGGGTCAAATTGGAGCTGGTCCTGAACTGATGTGGGTGGTGGAGGAAGCCTGTGATATGCACGGACCAGTTGTTTGTGGAATCTCAGGCCTGTGGGTCCGTGAACTGCAGAGGAAGTGTTTGTATATGTATGTGTGCCGCGGACCGCCAGTCGAATGAGTCTCAGTCCGAGGGCTTTCAGGGCAAGAACGGCTCAGGTTGATTGAAAGGGCGACGCAGGAAAATGACAAACTGCTACACACCAAGGATGATGAAGAAAGCAGCTGTGCTTTACTGATTTTTAGGCATGGTATTTATACATTTTTGACAATGTCTTACAAACTACAAAAGATATTTTTATGACTTGCTGATGCTTACAAAGTTCTTATCGAGTTTTGTAGATGGGAGTAGTCAACCGTCTTTTCTTAGACAATGTTTCTGCCCGTAAGGGGGAACAAAGGACTGCTGCTTATCAGCAGTTACTCTTTTACTTCTCTTTATCTATGTTTAAACCTTCTTTCTTTGTAAAACTGCTTTGTTCACATTTTGTATTTTTATATTTTTATATTTGATTATGATTTTTATGTTGTTAGTGAATTGATAGTGAATTATGTATATGTTTTAAGTGTATAGTGACAAAATTATAGAGAAAGCAATTTCATAGAAAACTTATTTCAAAGAAACAGTTTCAAAGGGACATAAGGTAGAGATAAGAGACCGGAGGGAGCGGGTATCTGGTAGGAACATCTTAACTTATCATCCCTGCATTCTCTTGATACATTGTTTCAATTAACTGACCTTTATGGTGGGAACGTGTTCCCTTGGAGACTTTTTAGTCTCCATTGTATAGATGAAGTCATGGATTAGTGAGTCATTATGTTTATTCTTAGTTTCTGAGGACATTCAAGCAACAATTAACCATTCAACTCAACAAACAAGTTTCAAACAGGTTTCAGGGTAAAGGTTACTCAGGCCTTTATGCCGCACCTCATGACTTCCTACGTTCACTAAAAGGCATGCTAGGCAACTTATGCGCTGCTGTCGCAAACCAGGGGGACTGGGGGCAACGCTCCGAGGAGCACCCACCGCCTTACCACAGTTTTTACAACGCGGACAGAGCCATCCCGCCACGGCTTGATGCCGGGGGTGCGGCATTTCCCCCTTTTTTGTTAATGAAACGTAGTTCAAAGAGGTCTTGGCGAACAGCCTTTAAGGAGGAAAAGACACAACGAAGGAGACAGGGTAACAGTAAAACAACAAAGAATATCAGGCAACCAATAATGACAATAAACACAATGTACTGAATCCAAGACACAGGATTTAAAGATTTAAGATTGTCAGAGAGGGATTGAGCCAGTGAATCAAGAGAAGTGCTAGGTAAATGAGCTTCACTGATGGCAGTGATATCCTTTTGGAGAGTATGTAAATCATGTGTAATATCATTGTCCTTCCAGACACCCTGTAGATGAGCTTTAGTTTTGTCCCAGGAAGTGGACATATTATAAGGTAAAGGAGTGACACAAATAGCAGGAAAGGCAGAGTGACATCTGGTTTGAAGTTTATGTTGTATAAACTTGATATCTTGTCCTAAGGCTAAAACTACTTCTTCTAGGATGTTGAGTTTTGCTTCAAGTTTATTATCTATACTGGCTTGAGTCATTAAAGCTAAAGTGATGTTGCTGCTGAGAGAATTCACAAAGTGAGCTGTGTGAACTTCTTGAACTAAAGCAGTGGTGGCTACAGCAAAAGTTGTAACTATAGAAATTAAAGCTAAAATACCAAGAATTAAAGCAGCCACGAACCTTTTAGGGCGGATTAACTGATTAACAGTATGTAGAACTTGTAAAGCAGAATTATCATACCAAGGGTCATCTTGTAAATCAACAGGTAATAATACATAAGAGGGTCTTTTAACAATTAAAACAGAATTAAATAAACGTTCATTAAACAAGTCAGTAGAAGTAAGACAATTTGTAACTTTACAAGCAGTACAAGAAATATGATAAGAATTCTTAGATTGAGTGATAGTTAGATACTTATTTGGAGCTAAAAGTAGAGCATATGGATATCCAACACAAGTTCTTATAGAAATTGGATTAGGTTTTGGCATATTAGGTTTCTTCTCTAAAATCAAGTTGGATGCAGCAACAAGTCTGAATAAATCATAATGTGTTTGAGTTTTATTATTATGTTGAGCCACCCATATGGGCTCAACTAAACCAGGTGTGAACCACCTCCGTACTGGTTGAGGGCTACCAGACCATTGATACTTATGAAATTTTTCTAATTGATTAGATAAATATTTGTTATGATCATAGCAGGAGGTAGGAGAATAGTCCCAGATAATTGTATTAGAATTAATGGGAGAATGTTTGTTAGCAGCGTCTGGGAATCCGCAAGAAAGCCAAGTAGGGGTTTTTGTTAAAGAGGATTCCCAGAATTGATTTTTATCTCTATATTTTTCTTTACAATTAGGGAGAGGTAACTGGTTAACAGATAAGCAAGTTTCATTATAATTAGGACTTCCAATAGTTTGTATCTCATATTCCCACATATAACGTCTATTGGCATCATGGGGATCAGGAGCATCAGATAAAAAGACTCTGTAACTTGTAGGTAAACAAAAAGGAGGTGTATTGCCTTTTAAAGTAAAGCAAATAGGTAGTGAATCGGCTTTGCCAGTAAAGTTAATTAAGGCTGCGGCATGATGTCTAGATTCTGAGTCAGTTAAACCTCCTAAGCGGATAGAATCATTAGAAAGAATTTTTATGGGGTCTGGATCTAGCCAGCCCACAGGGTGTAGCAGTGGAGGATTAGGAACATAAGACCAATAAGCTGCAGTTTCTACCGTAGGAGTAGAAATTAATGATAAAAAGGCAACAAAGTACATTGTTGGAGTTAGAGGGTTGTTTTGAGATATGAGAAGTTGTTTAGCTTGTTTCACCAAGGTGCGGATCTGTGTCCACGTGATCTTGGAGGGTCTCGGTGAAACTTTCACAGTCGTCTTCATCTGTGCAGATAGGATCTTCATCCGCCGCAGGCGTTGTCTTCTGCGCCGGGGTCTCCGGAGGAGCCGGTTTGATGAGCCGGTCTGGAATCCAGATGGGAGAGTCGGCATCCTGTGGAAATATGCAAGCATAGCCTCGTCCGGAGGTTAACAATACATCAGGGCCCTTCCATTGGCCCGATAATAAATCTTTCCAAAGAACTTTAGGAAGGGTGGCAGCCGATTGTGGCTGCCAATGGGAAAGAGCAGGGGTTAAATTGTTAGAGTTTACATTGAGATGATTTAAAACGAATAAAGCATGAGTTAAAATATGATGAGGAGAGAAATATTTGTGAGCCTTTTGTAGGCGTTCAATTTGTAATTTTAATATTTGATTAGTTCTTTCAACAATCGCTTGACCCTGAGGATTATACGGGATCCCCGTAGAATGAGAAATTTTCCATTGTGTACAAAATTGTTCAAATGCTCGAGAGGTATAAGCTGGAGCATTATCTGTTTTTAGTTGAAGAGGGACACCTAGCTGCTGGAAGCAGTAAAACAGGTGTTGTACAACATCTTTATAAGCCTCTCCAGATCTTGCAGAGGCACATATATAATGAGAAAAGGTATCAACAGTAACATGTACATATTGTAATTTTCCAAAACTAGATACATGTGTTACATCCATTTGCCACAATACATTGGGACGTAAACCACGAGGATTGACACCGAATTTTAAAGGATGATGAGTAATAGGACAGGATTTACACTTTAAGACTATTTGTCTTGCCTGTTCTCTAGTAATTTGAAACATTTTTCTTAATGCGTTAGCATTTTGGTGATGTAAGGCGTGGCTTTCTTCAGCTTCAGCCACTGATGCCACCATAGTACGTGTTAATAAATCTGCAGTGGCATTTCCTTGGGCCAAAGGGCCAGGTAAATTAGTATGTCCTCTTATGTGACCAATATAAAATTGATTATTCCTTTGCTGAATTAAAGTTTGTAGTTTCTTTAATAGAGGTAGAATAGTTGAGGTTCCTGTTAAAAGAGCAGTTTCAAGAGCTGGAAAAAGAGAAGCAATATATTTTGAATCTGTGTACAAGTTAAACCTTTGTTTGAAATTATTAAAGGCCGAGATTAGAGCCCATAATTCTGTTTGTTGGGCGGAGGCTTGTGTAACCTCCTTAATAAGAGGAGACAGACCTGGACTAAAAACTACAGCCCGTCCTGTAGAGGAGCCATCTGTGAACAAGGTTATTGCATCAGACAGAGGCTGTTTGGAACACATAAGAGGAAATATAAGTGAAACTGTTTTTGTAAATTCAATTAAAGGATGTTTAGGATAATGGTATAAGATTTGACCTGCATAGCCTTGTAAGGCCAATACCCAATCATCATTATTTTGAAATAGTTGTTCCACTTGAATTTTATTATAAGCAGTTACAATTACATGAGGATCTTTACCAAATAATTCCCGTGATCTTTTTCTTCCTTTATCAATTAATAAAGACACCAGGTAAGGGTAGTCAGCAACAATTTTTGTCTGAACATGTGGTAAGTGAAGCCATTCTAAAATACCTTCTTGCCATAGGCAAGCTGTAGGAGTATACTCAGTAGAAAAAATGAGTAGAGACCATGGACTTTGATAATTAATTTGTTTAACCCTAGCTTGAGTTAAAGCCTGTTCAACAACTTGTAAAGCCTGCAAGGCTTCTGGAGTTAAATGTCTAGGGGAACGGGGATTAGAGTCTCCCTGTAAGATAGTAAACAAAGGACTAAGGGTTCCCGTAGTAATCTTCAGAAAAGGTCGAATCCAATTTATTTCTCCCAGTAATTTTTGATAATCATTAAGAGTTTGTAATTTATCTCTCCTTATTTGCACCTTTTGAGGTGCAATATAGTCAGAGTGAATCCATTGTCCCAGATAACTTAATGGTTTATCTCTTTGAATTTTTTCTGGGGCAATGACTAAGCCAAAT
Organism: Nycticebus coucang; assembly: GCF_027406575.1. Classification (NCBI taxonomy): domain Eukaryota; kingdom Metazoa; phylum Chordata; class Mammalia; order Primates; family Lorisidae; genus Nycticebus; species Nycticebus coucang. Next base: position 125,435,243 of record NC_069789.1, on the reverse strand, counting down.
TTAGTTAATTGTTCTATAGCCTTTTCTAGCATTAGCTGTACTTGTGGCAGCTCAGGATGAGCTAGTAAGATATCATCCATATAATGAATTATGTAAGCACTAGGAAATTGTTTTCTCAGTGCTGCCAATGCAGCTGCCACAAATTTTTGACATAAGGTAGGGCTGTTTTTCATGCCCTGTGGTAAAGTTTTCCATTGATATCTTTTAAACGGTTCCTGTAAGTTTAGAGAAGGAACACTGAAAGCAAAACGAGGACAGTCATCAGGATGTAGATTAATAGTAAAAAAGCAGTCTTGTAGATCAATAATTATAAGTGACCATTGTTCAGGTACTGCTACAGGAGATGGGAGCCCAGGTTGAAGGGAGCCCATGTCTTCCATAATGGCATTGACTGCTCTCAAATCTTGTAAAAGTCTCCATTTGCCAGATTTTTTCTTAATAACAAACACAGGAGTGTTCCATGGACTAGTGGATTCCTCTAAATGACCTTTATCTAATTGTTCTTGTACTAAAATTTGTAATGCCTGTAACTTTTCTGTTGTTAGGGGCCACTGACTAACCCACACAGGAACATCTGTTAACCATTTTATCTTACAGGCATAGTTTTCTGCAGTGGCCCCTATGAAAAACACTGATCGTTCAGCTGATCTCCTGTAACTAGTTTCATATCTAGAACATGTAAAAGATCTCGTCCCCACAAAGTATAGGGTAGAGAGGGTAACACATAAGGTTGAAAGTAAATTTTCTTGTCCTTATATTCACATAACAAATGAGATGTACTACGCATGACACCAGAAACAGAACCGAGACCAACTAAAGAAGACCCAGTTCGATGAACCGGCCAGGATCTCGGCCAGTCGGAGGCAGCAATGCAGGTTACGTCAGCGCCTGTGTCCATTAGGCCCTTAATGGGCCTGCCTTCTATTTTCATTTTTAACATTGGTCTATCATATAAATCATGTATAAGAGCCACACAATCCTGATCAGTAAATCCAAATTGACCCTCTCCCCTGGCATCATGTAAGTGCCAGGTGGGGAGCGGTATATATGGCAACAACAATAACTGAGCAATTCTTTGTCCCTTATGAATTTGTGTAGTTTCTACTAAAGACTTTACCATGACTTTAATTGTATTTTCAGTGTCAGAATCAATTACTCCTGGAACAACTTCAAAATGTTTAGTGTAATTGGAACTGCGTCCCAATATAACACCAACAGTACCTGGTAATAATTTTCCTTTTATTCCTGTGGGAACTAATACAACACCATCATGTTTGGATATGATTACATCTTTAGAACTGGCAAGGTCTAAGCCTGCGCTGCCAGGAGTCCCACGTGGGAGATCATGAATTGTCCATTCAGGTGGTATACAATTAATAGTAGATGTGGGTTCTAACTTAGGCCGTACTGCGGTAGAGGCAGGAGTCTCTCCCTTGGAGTCGGGGCTGGGAGAACGCCCCTTATCTAGTTTTTTGTCTGATTGGTATCAATAAAGTTAGCACCCTTGTCTGACAAGGGGGTTCCATCCTTATGAAATTTAGATTTACATTCATTTCTCCAGTGCCTGCCCTTCTTACAACGAGGGCATGGTCCCGGGGGTAGTCCACGGGACTTACTATTATTATTATTAGCACCGGTGGATTTCTTACAATCCTTCTGTATATGACCTGGCTTCCCACAATTATAACAAGTGGGTAAATCATGTGGGGGGTTACACCCAAAACATGTATTACTGGGGTCTCTATCAAAAGCACCTTTGACATATGAACTAAATTTTTGACCCCGCATAGCTGCAGCAAACGCCATTCCCTGGACAATTGCTGGTGAGGCATCCATGCATGCTTTAATATAATCTTGTAAAGTACCTGTTTTCCTGAGTGGACGTATTAAGTCCTGACACAGCGTATTTGCATTTTCCCAAGCCAATTGCTTGAGTAATAATTCTGTTCCCTCTGATGGTGGAAGCATTCTATTAATAGCTTCTTCCAGGCGAGAAATAAAGGCAGGATAGGACTCTTCCATATCCTGTTTTATGCCTGCTAAAGTTGTGCCCTTGGTTCCCGGAGGAGGTATTTTTCGCCAAGCGGAGACTGCGTTATGGCTGACTATTTCCAAAATTTGTCGGGGTAGTTTAATTTGATTTTCAAAAGAGGCAAATTCTTCTGTTCCTAGAAGCATGGATAGTGTGGGCTGTGCTTTTCTTCCCACATGCTGATTAATACTTTCTCTAGATCTATCTTCATATTCTGTTCTCCATAAGATATAATCACCTGGGGAAAGCGTGGCTTTGGCCGTTTGTTGCCAATCATACGGGGTAAGCCATTGACTGCTAATTGATTCCACAATTTGTAAAGTATAAGGTGCAGAAGCTCCCGATGTACGGACAGCCTGTTGCAGTTCTTTAAGCGTCTTTAACGACAGAGGTTCCCAGGTGGGTGGTGCCCTTTCCTCAGTGGGAAAGCGCACCGGGAAAGCAAATGTAAAATCTCCCTGCTGACGGGCTTCTCGCACCGCCGCCTGAAACCCCGCGGGCGGTGGAGGGAGACAAGGAGGCACACGGGGAAGCGGGGCTCGTGAGGATGTCTTAGATGCGACCTTTGGGACGCGAACTGCCGGATAAGCTCGGCGGGGGTGAATAGAATCATTCATTCCGTCCCTCTCATCTGATTTAGTAAGTTCATCGATCACATCCCACTCGTCACTGTCTGAGGAATTATCAACCGGTGGGAGTGGCGGTAAAATGTCTTTGAGCGTTGGAGCTGAGGGGACAACGCTCTCAGTGTTTGGTACCGGTTCAGGATCTTTAAGAACCTCGGGGGGAACCTCATCACAAATAGGTGCCACCTTAGTTTCAGGATCACCAGCCTCCGAGTCAGTTTCTCTTATAAATGCTTCTAAAAAGGTATTGTCAGCCAAAAGTTCTCTAACTTGTAACCATAAAGGAAAAGCCTGAGGGGGCAAGACCTTCTCCCCATGTTCTTGCATGTATTTCCGCATTTCGCGTCCCACTCTCTTCCAATCGGAGAGAGAGAGAGAACCTTCCTCCAGAAACCAAGGACTTACCAACTTTATGAAATGTATAAGCTCCTCTAACCGTTTGAGAGACACATGAAAACCATTTTTTTCTAATAAACGCTGTATCATGACACTGAGCATGTGTTCTTCCTTACCCAATGTATGCCCCATGTTGTCCTGCGGATTACTCACACTTAACCGGTCAGCCTTTACCGGCGGGACTGCAGCTCCCTGGTGAGAGTCGCCTTCAATCTGAAAAAGAGAGGAAAGAAAGAAAAAGAAAGATCACCTGTCCTTCAGGTCCCTGTTCGAGGCGCCAGCTGCCGCGGACCGCCAGTCGAATGAGTCTCAGTCCGAGGGCTTTCAGGGCAAGAACGGCTCAGGTTGATTGAAAGGGCGACGCAGGAAAATGACAAACTGCTACACACCAAGGATGATGAAGAAAGCAGCTGTGCTTTACTGATTTTTAGGCATGGTATTTATACATTTTTGACAATGTCTTACAAACTACAAAAGATATTTTTATGACTTGCTGATGCTTACAAAGTTCTTATCGAGTTTTGTAGATGGGAGTAGTCAACCGTCTTTTCTTAGACAATGTTTCTGCCCGTAAGGGGGAACAAAGGACTGCTGCTTATCAGCAGTTACTCTTTTACTTCTCTTTATCTATGTTTAAACCTTCTTTCTTTGTAAAACTGCTTTGTTCACATTTTGTATTTTTATATTTTTATATTTGATTATGATTTTTATGTTGTTAGTGAATTGATAGTGAATTATGTATATGTTTTAAGTGTATAGTGACAAAATTATAGAGAAAGCAATTTCATAGAAAACTTATTTCAAAGAAACAGTTTCAAAGGGACATAAGGTAGAGATAAGAGACCGGAGGGAGCGGGTATCTGGTAGGAACATCTTAACTTATCATCCCTGCATTCTCTTGATACATTGTTTCAATTAACTGACCTTTATGGTGGGAACGTGTTCCCTTGGAGACTTTTTAGTCTCCATTGTATAGATGAAGTCATGGATTAGTGAGTCATTATGTTTATTCTTAGTTTCTGAGGACATTCAAGCAACAATTAACCATTCAACTCAACAAACAAGTTTCAAACAGGTTTCAGGGTAAAGGTTACTCAGGCCTTTATGCCGCACCTCATGACTTCCTACGTTCACTAAAAGGCATGCTAGGCAACTTATGCGCTGCTGTCGCAAACCAGGGGGACTGGGGGCAACGCTCCGAGGAGCACCCACCGCCTTACCACAGTTTTTACAACGCGGACAGAGCCATCCCGCCACGGCTTGATGCCGGGGGTGCGGCATATGTGAGCAAATATTGCATTTGTCAGATGGAGAATGCGTGTGTGTGTGTGTGTGTGTGTGTGTGTGTGTGTGTGTGTGTGTGTGTGTGTGAGAGAGAGAGAGAGAGAGAGTGTATGTATGCAAGAGAAACTGCGTGTGAGAGGGCTGGGTTATGCCTCCTTGACCAAGGGTGCGGTTGTGATACTGTTTGGAGTTATCTAAAAATCCTAATCTTTCAAATTGTCTGTTTCTGGTGGGAAGTATTATGCAAAATGGAATGGACAGGATAAAAGTTACGTTGTAACACTAAAGCTTCCCTTTCTTCAAGTCTATTTTCTTTCACAGCTGTGGATGTTCTTTGTGCTTCTGTAGAAAAGCCTCACGGAGGTCTCACCTGTTTTTGCAGATATAAAGCCATGGCATGTGTAAGTTGATGTTTCCTTCTCATTGAAATGCGTGCTATAAATGCTTTCATTGATTGTTCTGAAGCTTCCTACATGAAGGAAGCCCATTCAATTATCTGCTTCTGAGTTCATTCCATACCAGTGAACAATGGTCCCAAATAATCCGGTGTCTTCTCTGTGTGGCCTGGTTTACTCTAACCAGTGTTTATGTGTTTACTGACAAGATTGTTTATTATCTCTTACATGCCTAATCATTTATAAGAGTGGTGATGGAACAATGAGGGACTTGAGTCTCATAAAGAAAAGATTTGAGCTTCCAGGTCAGACTGTAGTTGGAAGAATTGGGGATGGAGGAGCCCATTCAGCCAAATAGAGAAGGAGGTGGAGACAAAGTCTCATTCTGTTACCCAAGCTCAAGTGCCATGGCCTCAGCCTAACTCACAGCAACCTCAACTTCCTGGGTTCAGGTGATCCTCCTGCCTCGTCCTCCAAAGTAGCTGGTACTATAGGCACCCACCACAACTCTTGGCTCATTTTTTTTGTTTGTTTGTTTGTTTTGAGACAAAGTCTTACTTTGTCCGTGAGTGAGTGGTAGAGTGTCATGGTGTCATAGCTCACAGCAACCTCAAACTCTTGGGCTGAAGCAATCCTCTTGCCTCAGTTTTTCATATTTAGTAGAGATGGGGGTCTCACTCTTGATCAGGTTGGTCTTGAACTCCTGAGCTCAAGCAATCCATCCACCTCTGCTTCCCAGAGTATTAGAATTACAGGTGTGAGGCACCATGCCCAGACTATTTTCTTCAATTTTTTTAGTAGAGATGGGGTCTCGCTCTTGCTCAAGCTGGTCTCCAACGCCTGAACTCAAGTAATCCTCCCACCTACCCTCTCAGAGTGCTAGGATTACAGGCATGAGCCACTGTGCCCAGCCAACATGAATTTTCTAGGTACCTGTGGTGAAGCCTTGTAATAAATGGTCCTAATCTTACTATAGGCTAAAATCTAGTACTTTCTGAAGCCTTTAGAATTTAATAACAATGTAATTTAGGACTTTCAAATATAGGATCATAATTATTTGTAGGGATGCCTTGACTGATAAATTCTATGGCTATGTTAGTGCTGACCAGGATGTGCTGACCAGGACATGCTGACATTGAATGACTTTGATATAATTCTGGATCATCCTGCATTTATATCTTTTAACTTGGCAACCAAAAAAGTGTTCATAAGAGATTTTTTTTTTTGAGACAGAACGTAATTTCGTTGCCCTCAGTAGAGTGCTTTAGAGACATAGCTCACAGCAACCTGAAACTCTTGGGCTCAAGTAATCCTCTTGCCTCAGCCTCCAAGTGGCTGGGACTACAGGTGCTGCCACAATGCCTGCCTATGTTTAGAGACAGGGTCTCACTCTTGCTCAGGCTGATCTCGAACTCCTGAGCTCAAGCAATCTACCTGCCTCAGCCTCCCAGAGTGCTGGTATTATAGACAAAAGCCACCATGCCCAGCCTAGAGATTTTTTTTCTTGTAGAAGATTCTTGCTCTGTTCCCCTTGTTAGAGTGCAGCATCATCATTGTAGCTCACACCAACCTCAAACTCCTGGGCTCAAGTGGTCTCCCCACCTCAGCCTCTGGAGTAGCTGGGACTACAGAGTTGGACCACCATGACCAGATAATTTCATTCTGTTTTTTGTAGAAAAGGGGTCTCACTCTTGTTCACATTGGTATTGAACTCCTGGCCTCAAGCAATCCAAGCATGAAATATATCATTTAGGGGCTTGGTGTCTGTAGCTCAGTGAGTAAGGCACCAACCACATACACCGAGGCTGGCAGGTTTGAACCCGGCCAGGGCCTGCTAAGCAACAATAACAACTGCAACCAAAAAAAAAAAAAAAATAGCCAAGTGTTGTGGCAGGTGCCTGTAGTCTCAGCTATTTGGGAGGCTGAGGCAAGAGAATTGCTTAAGCCCAAGAGTTTGAGGTTGCTGTGAGCTGTGACTCCACGGCACTGTACCAAGGGTGACATAGTGAGACTCTGTCACACACACACAAAATAATATATATATATGTGTGTGTGTGTATATACATATGCATATATATATATAATTAAGGAACTTTTACATAAGGAAATAGGAAAGAAGAAAGACTGAAATTAGAGAATAAAATTGTATGAGCTGGGCATGCTGGCTCATACCTACAATCCTAGCACTTTGGGAGGCTGAGGTAAGTAGATTGCTTGAGCTGAGGAATTCAAGATCAGCCTGAGCAAGAGTGAGACTCCGTCTCTACTAAAAATAGAAAAATTACCCAGGCATTATGGTGGGTGCCTATTGTCCCAGCTATTTGGGAGGCTGAGACAAGAGGATCTCTTAAGCCAAAGAGTTTGAGGTTGCTGTGAGCTATGATGCCATGGCACTCTACCCAGGGTGAAAGAATGAGACTGTGTCTCAAAAAGTAAAAAAAAAGGCAGCGCCTGTGGTTCAGTGATTAGGGCGCTGGCCCCATATACCGAGGGTAGCAGGTTCAAACCCGGCCCCAGCCAAACTGCAACAAAAAGATAGCCAGGCATTGTGGTGGGTGCTTTTAGTCCCAGCTACTTGTGAGGCTGAGGCAAGAGAATTGCCCTAGCCCAAGAGCTGGAGGTTGCTGTGAGCTGTGACACCTTGGCACTCTACCGAGGGTGACAAAATTGAACTCTGTCTCTTAAAAAAAAAAAAAAGTAGAAAAATAAAATGAAATTAAAAAGTTGTCTTGGGCTATATGTTAAATACATAAGCACTGGCCTGGCGCAGTGGCTCACACCTGTAATCCTAGCACTCTGGGAGGCTGAGGCAGGTGGATTGCTTGAGCTCGTGAGTTCGAGACCAGCCTGACCAAAAGCGAGATCCCATCTTTACTAAAAATAGGAAAAACTAGGTAGGCATGATGGTGCATGCCTGTAGTTCCACCTACTCAGGAGGCTGAGACAAGAGGATCACTTGAACCCAGGAGTTTGATGTTGCTATGAGCTATGATAATGCTATTGCACTCTACCCAGGGTGACAGCATGAGAGTAGGTCTCAAAATAATAATAATAAAGAATAATAATAATAATCAATACATAAAGACTAATGAAAGCTGATTAGCAAAAAAAAAAGTTTGTTTATACTTTTTACGATATTTAATACCACAGATAAGAAAAAAAAAGTCCTCACAAAATCACAGCCCAAGGACTGCAGATTTTACACCTCTATGTGTATATTTTAAGAAAAAAAAAGGGTTTCACCCCATCTCCCTGGTCAGGGTGCAGTGGCCTGATTATAGTTCACTGCATCCTTGAATTCCTGAGCTCAGGTGGTCCTCCTGCCTCAACCTCCCAGGTAGCTGGGAGTACAGGTGTGTGCCACCTGCACACAGCTAATTTTTTTATATTTTGCTGAGACGGGGTCTAGCCCTATATCTCAGGCTGGTCTGGCTTCAAGTAATCTTCCCATATCAGCCTCCCAAAGCACTGGGATTTCAAGCATGAGCCACCGTGCCCAGTGGCTCTCTTAAGATTAATCTTAATTGCCTTTTGACAATATATCTGAAATATTTTTCACATCTTTAAATACATTTTCCTATTCACATTTGATGGCTATATTGTATCTATTACATGCATGTTCTGTATTTAACCAATTTGGCTGGACTCAACCCAGGACCAGGCCTAAGCAATTCTTTCTCCCATATATTGACCAATTGCAACTGATCCCTGATGCCGTAAAAGAGGTTCTGTTTTGGATGATGAAGCCTCTTTCAGCCTTGTTAAGTAGGAATGAAGGCAGATGGACCTACCTAGGAAGACTGAGCAGCCTAGCAGCCTAATCTCAGGGCTAGATCAGCCTCCTCAAGAAGGTGGCTTGTCCACAAAACCTCCTTCTCTAGTGACTGGATCTGGTTTCAGTGCAGAAATGACTTATTCTATAACTACCTTTGTGTAGCTATGTCTCCTGGGGTTTGAGGGTGATCATCTCTTTTTCCCTCAATTATATGTACACTTGTGGGGGACCAATTTTGGAAGGAAAAATGGAAGAGCAGAAAGATTTTATTAAATTAAATCTTATTGAGAACACTAAAACTTTTTTTCTTCTCTCAGCTCTGGATTCTCTGGAGTTTGAATATTTCCATTAGTGGAATCGTCAGGAGGACTGATCAGGTCTTACATTTCTAAAGCCATGACCTGTGTAAGTTGATAATTTCTTTTGTTTTGCAATACTATGATTTTAGGTTATGTGGGTTTTTTCATTAACTTAAAGCTTCCTATTTAAGAAGGGCTCATTCAGTTATCTGCTACCCAATTTCTTCTAATGCAGGGAATAATGATAGCAAATAACTCCATTTCCTCCCTGAATGTTTGTGTATTTATTGTCCAGTTTACTCAATACTTTTATATGCTTATTTGCCAACCAGCAGCTATGATAGAACAGTAAGAGTGGAGTCTCACAGAGGAAAGAGTTGAGCTTCCCATATAGATCCCTAGTTTGGTGAATTACAAGTATTGGTCCTATCTGAGTACCACAGGTTACTTTTGTTGGCACCATGCTCTAACCAACTGAGCTAACTAGGCACCTCAAATAGGTTACTTTTAAATTCTCCCACACCTGAGTTTTCTAAGCTAAGAAAATAGGATTTATTGGGTCTCAGTCTTACTATGTGATCAGATCTCAATTTTGAGAATTTTAGAAGGATTGGGAACATATCATGGATCTTGAGAGATAAATATGTATTTTATGGTTGAATGTGTTCTGTTGAACTTAGGTGACGTCTTTTTGATTGAGTCATCTTATATCAGTATACATACAGGAAGAACAAAACTATTGAAAGAAAAAGGATTGAGTGAGTGATAGAAGATGGCAATGAATGAAAATATTATCCTAATGAGTAAATGTGTTGATTGCTAGAATTGGGAAAAACTTTTCCAATTTCATCCAACCAAGTATCTGAAGGTAAATGATGGATTAAGTCTGAGATGTTCATAATAAAATGGATTGTTATGCAGCCAATACAAAATGTATTTGTTAAAACAAAAATCCTTGTGATATGCTCTGATGTAATGATGAACTTGAGGCTTGTGGAAATATCTAAAGTTTTCACAAACCTTTTTTTATATTATATTATTATATTATTTATTTTTTGAGACAGAGTCTCAATCTTCACCCTAGGTAGAGTGCCGTGGTGTCATAGCTCAAGGCAACCTCAAACTCTTGGGCTTGAGCAATCCTCTTGCTTTCACCTTCTGAGTAGCTGAGACTACAGGCGCCAGCCACCACACCTAGCTAGTTTTATTTTTATTTCTATTTTTTTTTTTTTTTTTTGAGACAGAGCCTCAAGCTGTCACCCTGGGTAGAGTGCTGTGGCATCACAGCTCACAGCAACCTCCAACTTCTGGGCTCAAGCGATTCTCCTGCCTCCGCCTCCCAAGTAGTTAGGACTACAGGCACCCGCCACAATGCCCAGCTATTTTTTGGTTGCACCCATCATTGTTGTTTGGCTGGCCCAGGCTGGATTTGAACCTGCCAGCTCAGGTGTATGTGGCTGGTGCCTTAGCCACTTGAGCCACAGGCGCTGAGCCTTTATTTCTATTTTTATTTTTATTTATTTTTTTTTTTTGAGACAAGAGTCTCACTTTGTTGTATTGGTAGAGTGCCATGGTGTCATAGCAACCTCAAACTCTTGGGCTTAAGCAATCCTCTTGCCTTAGACTCCTGAGAAACTGACACTACAGGCACCCACTACAACGCCCGTCTGTTTTCAGAGACAGGGTCTCACTCTTGCTCAGGCTGATCTCGAACTCCTGAGCTGAAGTGATCCACCCACCAGAGCCTTCTAGAGTGCTAGGATTACAGGCATGAGCCATCACACCTGGCCACAAACCTTTTTTTTTTTTTTTTTTTTTAATTAAATCATAGCCGTGTACATTAATGTGATCACAGGGCACCATACACTGGTTTTATAGACCGTTTGACACATTTTCATCACACTGGTTAACATAGCCTTCCTGGCATTTTATTAGTTATTGTGTTAAGACATTTATATTCTATATTTACTCAGTTTCACATATACCCTTGTAAGATGCACTGCAGGTGTAATCCCCCTGAACACCCTCCCTTCGCTCATCTTCCCCCTTCCCTCCCCTCCCTCTTCCCCTTCCCCTTATTCTTAGGTTATAACTGGGTTATAGCTTTCATATGAAAGCCATAAATTAGTTTCATAGTAGGGCTGAGTACATTGGATACTTTTTCTTCCATTCTTGAGATACTTTACTAAGAAGAATATGTTCCAGCTCCAACCATGTAAACATGAAAGAGGTAAAGTCTCCATCTTTCTTTAAGGCTGCATACTATTGCGTGGTATACATATACCACAATTTATTAATCCATTCATGGATCGATGGGCACTTGGGCTTTTTCCATGACTTAGCAATTATGAATTTGGCTGCAATAAACATTCTGGTACAAATGTCTTTGTTATAATGTGATTTTTGGTCTTCTGGGTATATACCTACTAGAGGAATTATAGGATTGAATGGCAGATCTATTTTTAGATCTCTAAGTGTTCTCCAAACATCTTTCCAAAAGGAATGTATTAATTTGCATTCCCACCAGCAGTGTAGAAGTGTTCCCTTTTCTCCACATCCATGCCAACATCTCTGGTCTGGGGCTTTTGTGATGTGGGCTAATCTTACTGGAGTTGGATGATATCTCAAAGTAGTTTTTATTTGCATTTCTCTGATGATTAAGGATGATGAGCATTTTTTCATATGTCTGTAGGCCTGTCTTCTTCAGAAAAGTTTCTCTTCAAGTCCCTTGCCAAGCCTGCAATGGGATCACTTGTTCTTTTCTTGCTTATACGTTTGAGTTCTCTGTGGATTCTGGTTATTAAACCCTTGTCAGAGACATAACCTGCAATTATCTTCTCCCATTCTGAGGGCTGTCTGCTTGCTTTATTTACTGTGTTTTTGGCTGTGCAGAAGCTTTTTAGTTTGATCAGGTCCTGGTAGTCTATTTTTGAAGCTGCTTGAATTGCCTGGGGGGTCCTCCTCTTAAAATACTCGCCCAGACCAATTTCTTCAAGGGTTTTCCCTGCACTCTCTTCTAGTATTTTTAGTTTCATGTATTAAGTTTAAATCTTTAATCCAGTGAGAGTCTATCTTAGTTAATGGTGAAAGGTGTGGGTCCAGTTTCAGTCTTCTACAGGTTGCCAGCCAGTTCACCCAGCACCATTTGTTAAATAGGGAATCTTTTCCCCACTGAATGTTTTTAATTGGCTTGTCAAAGATGAAATAACGGTAAGTAGCTGGGTTTATCTCTTGGTTCGCTGTTCTGTTCCAGACATCTACTTCTCTGTTCTTGTGCCAGTACCATGTTGTTTTGATCACTATCGATTTATAGTATAGTCTCAGGTCTAGTAGCGTGATTTCTCCTGCTTTGTTTTAATTTCTGAGTAATGTCTTGGCTATTTGAGGTTTTTCTGATTCCATATAAAACAAAGTATTATTTTTTTCAAGATCTTTAAAGTATGACAGTGGAGCTTTAATAGGGATTGCATTCAAATTGTATATTGCTTTGGGTAGTATGGACATTTTAACAATGTTGATTCTTCCCAGCCACGAGCATGGTATGTTTTTCCATTTGTTAACATTTTCAGCTATTTTTTTCTTAGAGTTTCATAGTTCTCTTTATAGAGATCTTTCACGTCCTTTGTTAGATAAACTCCCAAATATTTCATCTTCTTTGGCACTACTGTGAATGGAATAGAGTCCTTAACTGTTTTTTCAGCTTGACTATTGTTGATATATATAAAGGCTACCAATTTATGAATGTTGATTTTGTAACCTGAGACGCTGCTATATTCCTTGATGACTTCTAAGAGTTTTGTAGTAGAATCCTGGTGTTTTCCAGATAATACAATCATATAATCTGCGAAGAGTGAAAGTTTGATCTCTTCTGACCCTATATGGATACCCTTGATCGCCTTTTCTTCCCTAATTGCGATGGCTAAAAGTTCCATTACAATGTTAAAGAGCAGTGGATACAATGGGCAACCTTGTCTGGTTCCTGATCTGAGTGGAAATGATTTCAATTTAACTCCATTCAATACGATATTGGCTGTGGGTTTGCTGTAGACAGCCTCTATCAGTTTAAGAAATGTCCCTTCTGGCGGCGCCTGTGGCTCAGTCGGTAAGGCGCCGGCCCCATATGCCGAGGGTGGCGGGTTCAAGCCCAGCCCCGGCCAAACTGCAACCAAAAAAATAATCGGGCGTTGTGGCGGGCGCCTGTAGTCCCAGCTACTCGGGAGGCTGAGGCAAGAGGATCGCTTAAGCCCCAGGAGTTGGAGGTTGCTGTGAGCTGTGTGAAGCCACGGCACTCTACTGAAGGCCATAAAGTGAGACTCTGTCTCTACAAAAAAAAAAAAAAAAAAAAGAAATGTCCCTTCTATACCAATTTTCTTAAGTGTTCTGATCATGAAGGATGCTGGATATTATCAAAAGCTTTTTCTGCATCAATTGAGAGAATCATATGGTCTTTGTTTTTTAATCTGTTTATGTGCTGAAATACTTATAGATTTACATATATTGAACCAGCCTTGAGACCCTGGGATAAAACCGACTTGGTCATGATGTATAATTTGTTCGGTGTGTTGCTGGATTCTGTTTGTTAGGATCTTGTTGAATATTTTTGCATCTATATTCATTAGTGATATTAGTCTATAATTTTCTTTTCTTGTTGGGTCTTTTCCTGGCTTGGGGATCAGGGTGATGTTTGCTTCATAGAACGTGTTGGGTAGTCTTCCTTCTTTTTCTATATTTTAGAACAGGTTGAGTAATATAGGTACTAGTTCCTCTTTAAAGGTTTGGTAGAATTCTGACATGAAGCCATCTGGTCCTGGGCTTTTCTTTTTAGGGAGATTTCGTATGGTTAATGCTATTTCAGAACTTGATATTGGCCTGTTCAACATTTCCACTTGATTCTGGCTAAGTCTTGGAAGGTGACATGCTTCCAAGTATTGGTCAATTTCCTTCAGATTTTCATATTTCTGAGAATAAAGTTTCTTGTAATATTCATTAAGGATTTTTTTAATTTCTGAGGAGTCTGTTATTATTTCATCTTTGTCATTTCTGATTGATGAAATTAGAGATTTTACTTTTTTTTTCCTGGTTAGGTTAGCCAAAGGTTTATCTATTTTATTGATCTTTTCAATAAAAAAACCCAACTTTTTTGATTTATTGATCTGTTGTATAATTCTTTTGTTTTCAATTTCATTTAATTCTGCTCTAATTTTGGTTATTTCTTTTCTTCTACTGGGTTTCGGGTTGGAATGTTCTTCCTTTCCCAGTTGCTTGAGATGTCCCATTAAGTTGTTAACTTCCTCTCTTTCTGTTCTCTTGAGGAAGGCTTGCAATGCTATAAATTTCCCTCTTAGGACTGCCTTTGCAGTATCCCAGAGGTTCTGATAATTCATGTCTTCATTGTCATTTTGTTCCAAAAATTTGTCAGTTTCCTTCTTAATCTAATCTATGGCCCAGTTATCATTCAGCATAAGGGTTATTTAACTTCCACGTTTTTGTATGAGTATGCAGATTTCTGTTGTTACTGAGTTCAACTTTTATTCCATGCTGGTCCGAGAAGATGCAAGGAATAATTTCTATTCCTTTAAATTTACTGAGGTTAGACTTGTGACCTAAGATGTGATCAATTTTGGAGTATGTTCCATGGGCTGATGAGAAGTATGTGTATTCAGTTTTGTTGGGATGAAATATTCTGTAGATGTCTGCTAAATCCAAATGTTGGATGGTTAGGTTTAAATCTAAAATTTCTTTGCTCGGCTTCTTATTGGAGGATCTATCCAACACTGCCAAAGGAGTGTTGAAATCTCCAACTATTATGGAGCTGGAGGAAATGTTGCTCATGTCTGTTAGAGTTTCTCTTATAAATTGAAGTGCATTCTGGTTGGGTGCATAAATATTAATAATTGAAATCTCATCATACTGAGTATTACCCTTAACAAATATGAAGGACCATTCTTATCCTTCCTTATTTTTGTTGGTTTAAAGCCTATTGTATCTGCAAATAGAATTGGAACACCTGCTTTTTTCTGATTACCATTTGCCTGAAATATGGATGACCATCCTTTCACCCTGTATTTATCTTTTAAGGTAAGATGTGACTCTTGTATGCAGCAAATATGTGGCCTGAATTTTTGTATCCAGTCAGCTAACCTGTGCCTCTTTAGAGGACAGGTTAAGCCGTTCACATTAATGAAGAATATTGATAAGTCTGGTAAAATTTTGGGTATCGAGTTTTTCAAAAGTCCAGTGGACATTTTTAATCCTTTCACCACTGTGGAAGTTTGGGTTTGATCAAAAGTTTCTGAGTGAGTTTACTTTTGTGGTAGAGCATTGGGCTGGTCATTATGGAGGATAGGTCTGAGAATATCCTGAAGAGCTGGTTTGGTTATGGCAAATTTCTTCAACATATGAATGTCATTAAAGTATTTAATTTCTCCATCATAAATGAAACTCAGTTTAGCTGGATGCAGGATCCAGGGTTGAAAGTTATTTTGTTTTAGGAGATTAAAAGTCGATGACCACCCTCTTCTGGCTTGAAAAGTTTTAGTAGAGACATCTGCAGTCATTCTAATATTCTTCCCTTTGTAGGTAATGGATTTCTTATGTCTGGTTGCTTTCAGAATTTTCTCCTTCATATTAACTTTAGTGAAGTTAATTATGATATGCCTGGGGGATGTCTTATTCAGATTGAGTCGTGCTGGGGTTCTGAAACTGTCTGCTATCTGAATTTCAGAATCTCTTGGCATGTCTGGAAAATTCTCTTTCATAATTTCATGGAGAAGGGCCTCTGTGCCTTGTGAGGCCACTTCATTACTTTCAGGGATTCCAATGAGGTCAATATTAGCCTTCTTCGATTTATCCCAGAGCTCTCTGAGAGAATGATCTGTTTTTGCTCTCCATTTCTCTTCGTCTCTGAGAGTTTGGGAGTGTTTAAAAGCTTTGTCTTCAGGGCAGCACCTGTGGCTCAAAAGAGTAGGGCTCCAGCCTCATATGCCTGAGGTAGTGGGTTCAAACCCAGCCCTGGCCAAAAACTGTAAAAGCTTTGTCTTCAATGTCAGAAATCCTTTCTTCTGCTTGCTCCACTCTGTTACTGAGGGATTCTACTGTATTTTTCAGATCTTTGAGGGCTGCAAATTCTTGCTACAGTGCGTCAAAATCTTTGGTGGTTTTGTCTTTAAATTTGTTAAATTCTTGAGACAACTTTTGAATTTCTCCTTGAATTTCTAATTCCAAATTTTCCTCCATTCTATTAATCTTGTTTGCAGTCCAAATTCTGAATTCGATTTCTGACATTTCGGCCAGCTGTTTATGAATGGAATCTTCAGTTACATCTGCCATATCTTTCCTTGCGGGGGGTTGATCTATTCTGGTTATTCATGTTACCAGGGTTTTTTTGCTGATTCCACCCCATGATTATTTTATACCATTTGACTTTTCCCCTGGAGCTTTGTCGAGGACCTGTATAGTGCTACATCCTGAGAAACTGGGGACCTGTTTGGTGTGGTGGGGCTAAGTAGTTCTGTCTTGTTTTCAGCTGGTCTCTGTCTGACCCTAGTGAAACAGTTAGTCTGGGTTGAAGTCTCAGCTGTGGAGAAATACCAGCAATTAAGTCACCCCACCCTCCACAGGTAGCAATTGGAAAAGGAAAATCAAACCTTCCTACAACCACACAGCCAGGTCACCACTTGGATAGTCCTCGGGTGATTGGCTCAGTTCAAAAGGTCCAAATCAATTGTCTCAGTCAGCACCTGTCTCAGATGGAGAGTTTAAAAGGTCTCTGGCAACTAGATTGCAGGGGTCTGCTGACAACTCAGTTATGACTTGTTTCGGTGCTCCGTGAAGTCAGGAGGACCCACCCAGCAAATAGATTAGTCTGGGAAGTTTGATGCCTCTTTCCCCACCTTGCACCTCTGTCACACCCAGTCATTGATAGTCCTGCAGGGCTGTGACCCAGTTGCCTCCAATGAGCAGATACTCCAGGGGTTTGCACCTGCCTAAAATCTATATCTGCTCAGCCAGGCCGCTGTGCTCTGCCTCTATCCGGCAGGGGAGGTGAGGCCTGACAACCTTGGGCGCTTGATGGAGGCTGGCGATTGTTCACTCAGGTCCAGCCCCACCCCTGTTTGATGTTACTGACAGAACAGAACAACTTTGCAGAAATTTGTTTCTGTCCTTGCTAAATTCCCCTATAGAAGAGAAGCTGTTTTGAGTTCCCAGAATCCGCGCCTCAGGCCCTGTCTTTGCTGCTGCAAAGGTTTGTATTCGCAGCTCAGTTAGCTGTCAGTTCTAGCCTCCTGCACTCCTTTGTCTAGGCTGACGATCCCCTGAGGGCCAGGTGCATGTTAGGCTAAGTGAAGCAGTCCTCTGGGTCAGCCCCACCCTTGGAGTCAGTGGGCACTGCGCATGCATTTTCTAGTCCCCGTGCTCCACCTAGGCCGGTACCACCTCAGGCAAACCCTTTACTCACGGGGACTGCATTTCTGTCCCAGATCTGTTCTGCGGTGGTTGCCACCTGAGAAGATGCTAGGCCTCCTGTGGTTGCCCAGAGAGACAGGGGGTGTGGCTTTGGAATATCTGGGAGTGAGCCCTGTTGTTGCCAAAAATGGCTGCTGCTCTGCGCCTCAGGGCATCGCTGCTCTGGCGTGGTTCCCTCTCAGCCGACTGTCCTCTCCTCACTCCCGTGCCACAGAATCTCTAGACCAGCTGCAGTCCAGGCCCCGTCCACACCCCTCGAGAAATCACCCAAGAATCTGGACTCCTGGGGGACAGGCCTTCAGACCTCAGAGTGAGAATGGAGGGGAGTGCTGGGAGCTCAGAATTGCAGGTAGAGAATATATACATTTTTGTACAGTTTTATGACTGGCAGGAGAACTCCATGGCACCCTAGTAGGGGAGGTAGGTCCAGTTTTTAGAGGGTGTCTCCCGTGGAGTGTAGTGGGAGGACCTTTGAACTCTATTCATTTGTTTGTAGGGCACTCCGAGCTGTTCTCATGGGGGAGGTGACTCCTGTCCGCTTGGTGATGGATTTTGTAGCTTTTGTTTGTATCCTTGTGGGGGTCACAGCTTGCCCCAGTGGGGTTGATGTGCATTCTTCAACCTTCTCTGTGGTGCAGCTCTAATCCACCAGGTTACTTGCTAAATTTCTGTCCTTTAACTGTCCTTCTGGACAGGAGCCTCTGTGGAAAGCTGGCTTCAGTTAGCTATCTTGTCTTCCTTATCCACAAACCTTTTTTTATGTGGAAATTTTTATATTGAATTTGGGAAGGACATCCTGTCTCTCTTTTTTAAAAACTATTGAAAGGAAAATAGTAGTTCACATTTATTGGGAATTTAACATCATGCAACTAGTTGAGTATGTGTTTGTATCTTTAATACTTTATTGACTACAGAAGCTTGAATTTTATTGCTCACATATCTGAACCATAGCAATAACCCCAATAAAACAGAAAAATGTTTCTGTAGCAATAGGATTCTTAGGAACATATGTGCTTTATTCTGTCTCCTGGTCACTAGTCACTCTTTTTTTTTTTTTTTTTTTTGTGATTTTTGGCCTGGGCTGGGTTTGAACCCGCCACCTCCGGCATATGGGATTGGCGCCCTACTCCTTGAGCCACAGGCGCCACCCCACTAGTCACTCTTAATATATTGCTCCCTTTCTCTAATGTGCTCTTCTAATCTCCTGTCTTTCAGTCTTTAACATATATTTTAAATTTCATAATATATGCATTTACAGTTTCAGGAATTCGTGACATTCACAGATGTGGCCATAGACTTCTCTCAGCAGGAGTGGGAATACCTGGACCCTAATCAGAGAAATTTGTACAGGGATGTGATGTTGGAGAACTATAGGAATCTGGTCTCACTGGGTAAGTTTATTTGCTTCAAAAAATTTAAAATGTGATGTGCAATATATTGCCTTTCAGCACAGTGTATTTGAAGGCTATATTTTAAGATTTCCTGTTCCTAAAAGAAAATATGAGCTCTGCCAGTATGACAATGGCCTTGCCATTAAGTACCATCATTTTCTTCATCCTTTAGTGATATCCCCCTCTGGATCTTCTTAAAATCGTTTCCTTCCTTAATATCCAAGAGACTGCATGAAGATGATTTATTTATTTATTTATTGAGACAGATTCTCACTATGTTGCCCTTGGTAGAGTGCCGTGGTGTCACAGCTCACAGCAATCTCAAACTCTTGGGCTTAAGTGATTCTCTTGCCTCAGCCTCGCAAGTAGCTGGGACTATAGGCGTCTGCCCAGCTGTTTTTTTTTGTTGCAGTTGTCATTGTTGTTTTAGCTGGCCCAGGCCAAGTTCGAACCCGCAACCCTCAGTGCACATGGCCGGCACTATAACCACTGTGCTACAGGTGCCAAGCCAATATGTATTTAGTGAATAATCATCATACAGGAAGCCTGGTTTCCCTTTGTGATTATTCCCAGAATTCCTGTAGATATGCAGTGTCATCATCTGATCCACCTGGAAGGACAAAAGGTAGATGCAGATTCTTGATTTGCTCTGAGGATGAGAAGAACTTCTACAACTTTTAGCAGTGGATTAGATGAACAGTATTCATTTAAAACTGAAGGGTCTACATTTAGTTTCCTATGACCAGTTTGTATGACTCGTGGTTGAAAGTTATATTTCATGAACTTCGCATTTAACATTGAGTGAAAATTTTGTAAATCAGTCAAGATGCTTTGTGTTTTCCTCTTATAAAATAAGTATAATTGGTACAATTGTACTCATCATGTCCCTGGTATTCTTCTTGAAAAATATATTTATAGGGTGGCCAGGAAGTTGGTATGCAGTTTAAAATCGTTGTCTATTTTATGGCCACCCTGTGTGGGGGTTGGGTGGGGGGTGGGGGTGGGGCGGTAATCACTTAATCATCAACCAACTATGTGATAGTGATATTTTTATGCCCAGTTTATTTGCCAACACCATGGAATAGTAAATTTAAGTGACATGGCCACAGTCATGAGGTTGGTAGGTTTAAGAGGAAGAATTTGTATGCCAGCTTTGTGGCTCCAGAGACTGCCACAGACCTTGTTAAACATTCTATTAGGAGACAAGGCTATAGAGGTTTAAATTAAAATAAGACTTTTTCATACCTGCCACATTTCTTAAATCATCTCATCCTTCTTTTATTTGAAATCTTTAGTTCATTGTAGATTTAACCAAAGCTCACAGGTTTCTTTGACTTTTGTGTTTCTTTTTATACCACATGGCATTTCTTCTTATAAGCAGGACATTCCATTTCTAAACCAGATGTGGTTGACTTATTGGAGCAAGGCAAAGAACCCTGGATGATTTTGAGGGAAGAAACACAGTACACAGGTAAGGAAGGCAAGGGAAGCAATCAGGTCTGGTAATGGCCTATGTGGTAAGGGGCAGGCGATGATGCTTCTGTGTTGCTGCTCCTGAGCTCCTTCTCCAAGGCACCAGGACTTGTGGAGCACAGGCCTATGCTATGGAGAAGAAATTAAGATCTCATTGTGAGCTATTGAAGAAACTTGAACTGTGTTCCATTTACCAATCACCTTATTTCTCTTATATTTCAAATCCATTTTTCAGTGACGGGACCCTCTATTTTCTTTTTTCTTCTACTTTGGATTCAACTGTTTTTCCAGTTGTCCTTTCCCTTACATAAATGCACACACACACTTGTCAATATAGTGAACAAGACTTAAAAGTCCCCATCTTCGTGGAATTTATATTGTAGTAGAGTGGGTAGACATAAAAATAAACAGGTAAATAATTAATATTAGGCAGTGGAATGATCCATGATAAAAAGTAAGCAGAGGCCAAGCATGGTGGCTCACGCCTGTAATCCTAGCACTCTGGGATCCGAGGTGGGTGGATCCCTTGAGCTCAGGAGTTCTAGACCAACTTGAGCAAGAGTGAAACCCCATCTGTTCTAAAATAGAAAAGAAAAAGAAAAAAAAAACGAACCTGATTTCATGGCTCCTAGCTACTCAGGAGGCTGACTCAGGAGGATCTCTTGAGCCCACAGATAAGGCTGCTGTGAGCCATGCCACCACAGCACTGTAGCCAGGGCAATAGAGTAAAACTCTGTCTCCATAAACGAACAAACCAAAAAAATAGTAAGCAGAGGTCAGTCCATCTTAGATAAGATGGTTAGGGAGACTTCTCTGGGGTGGTAATATTTAAGAGATGTATGGCTATGTGTTTGGGGAAGAAAATATTCCAGGCTGATTAAGAGCTTGAAAGGCTCAGAGGACAATTAGGGCAGTGGAGAGGAAGAGTGTGGGGAGTAAAGGAAGGAGGAGAATGGGGAGAACTTTGTGAGTTTGAGCAGCACCAAAGTAGACCACGACAGAGATCCTAAGAGGAGAGTGACAAGAAATGAGGTCACACATTATGAGGAGACTGATCGTATGAGGTTTTATTGAATTTGAATTGTTAGGAAAAAAAATGGTTAGAATTAATGATGTAATTCTTTTTTTTTTTTTTTGAGACAGGGTCTCACTATGTCACCCTTGGTAGAGTGCTATGGCATCACAGCTCACAGCAACCTCAAACTCTTGGGCTTAAGCAATTCTCTGTCTCAGCCTCCCAAGTACCTGGGACTACACGCGCCCACCACAACACCCAGCTATTTTTTTGTTGCAGTTGTCATTGTTGTTTAGTTGGTCTGGGCCAGGTTCAAACCCACCACCCTCAGTGTATGTGGCTGGTGCCATAACCACTGTGCTATGGGTGCTGAGCTGTAATTTGATTTTTTTTATTGTAAGCCTGCTTTATTTCTTTCTGGGATCAAGTAATCCTCCTGCCTCACCCTCCCAAATAGCTGGGACTACAGGTACCCGCCACTGTGTCCAGCTAGTTTTCTGGGGCGGGGAGGTTTGTTTTTTTTTTTTGAGACAGAGTCCCACTTTGTTGCCCTCGGTAGAGTGCTGTGGCGTCTTGCCTCAGCCTCCCGAGGAGCTGGGACTATAGATGCCTGCTGCAGCACCTTCCTATTTTTTTGAGATGGGGTCTTGCTCTTGCTCTTGCTCAGACTGGTCTCCAACCTGTGAGCTCAGGGCAGTACCTTGGCCTCCCAAGTACTGGGATGGTTTTTTCTATTTTTAGTAGAGACGGGGTCTCCCTCTTGCTCAGGCTCGTCTTGAACTCCTGAGCTCAAGCAATCCACCTGCCTTGGCTTCACAGAGAGCTGGGATTACAGGAGTGAGCCACACCACACCATACCACACCAGGCCTATTTTGGGGGTTTAAGGACCAGACTGGGTAATTTTTAAGACCAGTTGGTATCAGGCAGAGCCTATGACATCGTAATTTTGATTTTGTAGGCACCAGGAAGTGTAATACTTGGAACCTGGATGCGTGAGCAGTTAGCCTTAAAAAGGGATTGTATAACATTTTCAGCTGGATGATTTTTTAAGAAATGAAAGAAAGGAGGGATTGTATTTGATTCAGTTCTAGTATGCTGTCCCATTCCCGCATTTTAGTAATTCTTCAGCCTGAAATGGAGGATAGACTTAACCACGCAGGGCCATCTGTGTAGATGTATAGTGCTGTTGGATGTATCATGGTCAATATTTTAGAGTTTTTCCAAATAGTTATTCTAACTTCTATAAATTTCATGTTTTCTTATTCCTTTTGTTGGGAGATAATTTGTTGGATCATTTGATGGAACATACATTGTAACATTGACTATACATATGGCTACATAGCAGCATTTTATTATTTTGTTATATAGTAAAAGATTGTATATGTGTATATATAATGACTCGGTAGCATTTTTTTTTTTTTTGTAGAGACAGAGTTGTACTTTATCGCCCTCGGTAGAGTGCCATGGTGTCACACAGCTCCCAGCACTCTCCAACTCCTGGGCTTAGGCAATTCTCTTGCCTCAGCCTCCCAAGTAGCTGGGACTACAGGTGCCCACCAAAATGCCCCACTATTTTTTTGTTGCAGTTTTGGCCAGGGCCGGGTTTGAACCCGCCACCCTTGGTATATGGGGCCAGCACCCTACCCACTGAGCCACAGGAGCCGCCCCTCAGTAGCATTTTATTACTCTGGAGGCCACACTTTTGAATAAATAAATATTCAGGGAAGGATTATGATCCAAGTTTCCAGTGTACTAAATCAGGAGGCAACAGAGGCCACATTAAATCAAAAGAACTGATCTTATACCCAATTCAAAGAGCCATCATAATCAGATATTTGGAGTTATTTGTTAAATTTACTAATGTTATCACTTCTTTGTTTGGGGGGTATTTAATATTAGTGATACTAAGGACTCCATGGAGGCTGGGTTCAGTGGCTCACATCTGTAATCCTAGCACTGTGGGAGGCCGAGGCAGGTGGATTGCCTGAGCTCAGCCTGAGCAAGAGTGAGACCCCGTCTCTACTAAAAATAGAAAAACCAGCCAAGTGTTGCTGTGGGCACCTATAGTCCCAGCTACTCTGGAGTCTAAGGCAAGAGGATCTCCTGAGCCCAAGACTTTGAAGTTGCTCACTTCGGCAGCACATATATGAGAATTGGAATCATATAGAGACAATTAGCTTGACCCCTGTGCAGTAATAACATGAATATTCATGAATCATCCGTATTTTGTTTGCCTTTTCTAATGTTCAGGAGGGAGGAAACCGAGGCTCTTGTAAGCGAAGTGACTTACCCAATTGAGGGCTCTTCTGGCTTCTGGCCAAGAATGCATCCTCAACTCCTCCTCTTTAACAAAAGAAAAGAAAAAAAGACCCAGCCCAGGATCTTTCTTACATTGCATTTATCTTCTCAATCCATGACAATTCCTTACATATTTCTTTTTGTTTTGGTTTTCATGACTGTACCACCTTTGTAGGGTATGAGTCACTTATTTTATAAAATGTCCCCAAATTGTAGTTAGTCCATTGTTATCTCATGAGATGGATATTAGGCACTCTTGCAACATTACAGATGAGGTTCACCCTCTGAATGCATTGTATCAGGTTCTCTGAGGTTGATTCTGGTGACACTAATTTTGAACACTCGATTAAGGTATATATATGTGTATTAAAAGCTTCTCCAGAGTAAAGTTACTAGTTTTATCTTTTTAATTAGCAAATACCATTTGGGAGGATACTTTAAGACCATACACATCTGGTTTGCATCACACTTCAGCCACCATTTTAACATCTAGCATTGGTTCTTGCCTGTAACACTTATTACTCTGATGTTTAGCTAATGGTGATTTTTCTATATCCATCATTTGTTTTACAATTATTAATTGAAATTTTATAAGGTAGAGGTATATCTTCTTCATTATCCAGTTATTTATTAATACAGACTTATGGATATTTACTTTAGGGGGTATTATCCAGTATTATCATTTACTTTCTTACTCAAATTATCTCAGCTATGGACATTAGATGGGGTTGGCTTTTGTGTCTTTTTGATATATAGCTATCATTTTTTGAGGATTTTCTTTTTTTTAATTTATCTTTTTTTTTTTTTTAATGATTTTATTTTATTTATTTATTTATTTTTGTGTGTGTGTGGTTTTTAGCTAGGGCTGGGTTTGAACCTGCCACCTCTGGCATATGGGACCGGTGCCCTTCCCCTTTGAGCCAGAGGCGCTGTGTTGTATTTTTCTTGCTTTAGCCTGGCAGTCAACCAACTTTTCAAAAGGCCGTAGTTCTTTTGATTGGAGAATAAATTTTATAAAGCAAGATCTGGGTCTAGGTGGGATTATTGGTACTAGGGTGTCATTGCTTAGATCCTAATACATTTTTATACTTTTTTTTGGTTTTTGTTTTTTTTTTTGAGGCAAAGTCTCTCCCCTCTCTACCTGGGGTAGCGTGCAGTGGGGTCATCATAGCTCACCACAGCCTCAAACTTGTGAGCTCAAGTGATCCTCCTGCCTCACCCTCTGAAGTAGCTGGGATTATAGGCATGCATTACTGCACCCAGATAATTTTTCTTGCTATGTTGCTCAGGCTGTTTTCTATTTTTTGCGGTTTTTGGCCGGGGTTGGGTTTGAACCCACCACCTCCAGCATATGGGGCCGGCGCCCTACTCCTTTGAGCCACAGGCGCTACCCTCTTAGGCTGGTTTTCAACTCCTGGCCTCAAGTAATCCTCCTTAGCCTCCCAAACTACTTGGATTACAGGTGTGAGCCACTGCCCCCAGCTCACATTTCATAGTCATATATTAGTCTAAGCTGTTTACTTATTGAGTATCACTTCTTATTTCTTTCATAGAAGTTTCATGTTGGCCAGGTGCAGTGGCTCATACCTGTAATCCTAGCAGTCTAGGAGCCTGAGACAGGTAGATTGCTTGAGTTCATGAGTTTGAGACCAATCTTAGCAAGAGAGAGACCCCCATTTCTACGAAAAATAGAAAAACTAGCCAGGCATTGTGGCAGGCACCAGTAGTCCTAGCTTCTTGGAGGCTGAGGCAAGAGGATCTCTTGAGCTCAAGAGTTTGAGGTTGCTGTGAGCTGTGAAGCCACAGCATTCTACCCAGGGTGACAGAGTGAGATTCTGTCTCAAAAAAAAAAAAAAAGAGAGAGAGAGAGAAAGTTTCATGTTATCTGGTATAGAAATACATTTTTAAAACTTTTCTTCTGTTTCAGATTTGGATTTACGGTGTGAGATAATCAGCTACATAGAAATGCCTACTTGTGAAACACATGTATCCTCTATGAGACATCAGAGAATATGTAAC
This sequence comes from Nycticebus coucang, assembly GCF_027406575.1. Taxonomy (NCBI): domain Eukaryota; kingdom Metazoa; phylum Chordata; class Mammalia; order Primates; family Lorisidae; genus Nycticebus; species Nycticebus coucang. The sequence goes on along the minus strand of NC_069789.1, from coordinate 125,409,773 downwards.
AGAGAGGAATTCTATGAATGTGAGAAATGTCAGAAGAAATTTAGTAGTGGCTATCAACTTATTCTACATCACAGGTTTCATATTACTGAGAGGCCCTATGAATGCAAAGAATGTGGGAAGAACTTTCGTAGTGGCTACCAACTTACTCTTCATCAAAGATTTCATGCTGGTGAGAAACCCTATGAATGTACAGAATGTGGGAAGGACTTTAAAAGTGGTTATCAACTTACTGTACATCAGAGATTTCATACTGGTGAGAAGACCTATGAATGCAGGGAATGTGGGAAGGCCTTTATTTATGCCTCTCACATTGTCCAACATGAGAGAGTTCACACTGGTGGGAAGCCTTATGTATGTCAGGAATGTGGGAAGGCCTTCAGTCAAGGTGGGCACCTTAGAATTCATCAGAGAATTCACACCGGTGAAAAACCTTATAAATGCAAGGAATGTGGGAAGGGTTTTAGTAGGCACTCAAATCTTGTTGAACATGGGCAAATTCATACCAATGAGAAGCCTTATGTATGTGAAAAATGTGGAAAGGCCTTTAGAAGAGGTCATCAACTTATTGCACATCAGAGTGTTCATACAGGCAAAAAACCATATGAATGTGAAGAGTGTGGAAAAGGCTATACCACTGCCTCATACCTTCTTCTACATCAGAGAATTCATAAAGGTGGGAAACCATATGAATGCAAGGAGTGTAAAAAAACCTTTACTTTATATAGAAATCTTAGTCGACATCAGAATATTCATACTAGTGAGAAACTTTTTGCATGTAAGCAATGTGGGAGGGCATATACTACTGGCTCCAAACTTTTTCAACATCAGAAAACGCATACTGGTGAGAAACCCTACGAGTGTAAGGAATGTGGGAAGACCTTTAGTTTATATGGATACCTTAATCAACATCAGAAAATTCATACCGGTGTGAAACGGTTTGAATGTAAGGCGTGTAAAAAAACTTTTACTTTGTATAGAAATCTTACTCGACATCAGAGTATTCATACTGGCAAAAAACTTTTTGAATGTCCAGAATGTGGGAAAGCCTATAGTACTGGCTCAAACCTTGTTCAACATCAGAAGACACATACTGGTGAGAAACCCTATGAATGTAAGGAGTGTGGAAAGACCTTTAGCTTGCATGGATACCTTAATCAGCATCAAAAGATTCACAGTGGTGTGAAACCCTATGAATGTAAGGTATGTAGAAAAACCTTTACTTTCTATAGAAATCTTACTCTACATCAGAGTATTCATACTGATGAGAAGCCTTTTAAATGTAAGGAATGTGGGAAGACCTTTAGACGCAGTTCCCACCTTAATGCACATCAGAGTATTCATGCCGATAAAAAACCCTATGAATGTAAAGAATGCGGAAAGGCCTTTAAAATGTATGGATACCTTACCCAACATCAGAAAATTCATACTGGTGGAAAACCTTACGAATGTAAGGAATGTGGGAAGGCCTTTAGTCGTGCTTCAAACCTTGTTCAGCATGAAAGAATTCATACAGGCGAGAAACCCTATGTGTGTAAGCAGTGTGGGAAAACCTTCAGATACAGTTCAGCCCTTAAAGCACACCAGGGAATTCATACTGGTGTAAACATCTAAGAACATAAGGGATATGGCCTAAAGTTTTTCAATATGAGACAATTCACATTGGTGAGAAATGATTGAATATCTTCAGCAAAATGAAAGAATTCATAATTTAGTTCTTGTCACACTAGAAAGCATTCAATGTCAGTTCTGTTTTAATGGACTGTCTGACTATTCAATGCCAAATTAAGAAAAACATGGGAGGCGGTGCCTGTGGCTCAGTCGGTAAGGCGCCGGCCCCATATACCGAGGGTGGCGGGTTCAAACCCGGCCCCAGCTGAACTGCAACGAAAAAAAATAGCTGGGCGTTGTGGCAGGCGCCTGTAGTCCCAGCTACTTGGGAGGCTGAGGCAAGAGAATCGCTTAAGCCCCGGAGTTGGAGGTTGCTGTGAACTGTGTGATGCTGTGGCACTCTACCGAGGGCCATAAAATGAGACTCTGTCTCTACAAAAAAAAAAAAGAAAGAAAGAAAAAAACATGAGAATCTGAATTTCTTCATGCCTGCAACATCCACAGAATGGAAATTTTTACTAAATTTATTAATTAAATGGATGACCAAAAGCCTTCCATTCTAGATATCAATGGATGTGTTAGAAATTAACCCAAATCTTAGTATCTTATCACAACAATAAGCATCTCTCATAAGGCTCTATGGGTCAAATTCATGAACAGCTTGGATGAATGCTTTTGGATTGGGCTTTTCATGAGATTTAAGTCTTTTGAAAGTATGACTGGGGCTAAAGGATCTGTTCCCCCTGGCAGCTCACCCACACTGGCTGCTGGCTTAGAGACTGAGAGTGCCAGGAGAAAGCTGTCCTCATCCACAGTGAACTTGATTCAGATGATGAAATCCTAGGCTGGGAGTAGTTGATGCTATAAATGGATGAGACTTTGGGGGCTTCTTGAGCGTGTTTTCCTTGTAGGAATATGTTACAGTTTGCACTCTGAGTGCCAATGGTAGTGTTTCCCACCACCTTTTTTTTTTTTTGCAGTGTCTGGCCGGGGCTGAGTTTGAACCTGCCACCTCTGGCATATGGAGCCAGCACCCTTCTCCTTTGAGCCACAGGCGCTGCCCTGGTAGTGTTTTCTAAACGTGTCCACAAATTCTTTGAAATTCCACCCTTCAAAGTTGAGGTCTTTGAACTTAGCCACTTGCTTCTAATGAATAGAATATTTAAATATTCAGGATACCTTTCTCCTGGAGCTCGCACTCAACTGGTCATTTAGTCTCACTCAGAATCATCTTTGGGCATCCCCAGCAGGCTGCTGACAGCCCCTTTTATGGGAGTTTCACTGAATGGAGATTCTCCTGAGTGTCACATTAGATCTCGCTGAAAAAAAAAATTTTTTTTTTCTGAGACATAGTCTCACTCTATCACCTGAGCTAGGGTGCATTGCTTCAGCCTAGCTCACGGCAAACTCCTGGGTTCAAGCAATCCTCCTGCCTCAACCTCCCTAGGAGGTGGGAATACGGGTATATACCACCATGCCTGGCTGTTTTTTTTTCTATTTTTAGTAGACACAGGGTCTTTCTCTTGCTCAGGCTGGTCTGGAACTTCTAAGCTCAAGGAATCTTCCCACCTTGGCCTCCCAGAGTGCTAGGATTACAAACGTGAGCTACCATGCCCGACTAAACTACCTTTTTAAAATCATTTAGGAAATCAAAATTACAGATGATAGCTACCTAAAATCACTACCTTTTCGAACTAAGTAACACACATCATGCATTGTCAACCAAAAGTCTCTAATGTTTTCATTCATCGTGGTCTGCTCATCCATAATCCCTTTTGTCCACACAAGGAGGGAATAATTTACTATTAAATACTAACATCATTTCCCCTATGCACTTGTAAATTTTGATAATTAAATATGACACAGTGCAGAATGGTTTCACTGTAGTCAGATTACCACTACCCTTGATACTTAAAAAAATGGTTCCTGTTCTTGGACAAGCCATTTAAGCACTCTTAGAACAACCAGAAAGCATGTGATTACCTTCTCAAAAGACTGGAGTATGCTGAGGTATAGAAAGTTTGTTTGCCTTTCCATAACCCAGTGTATCCAGAAATTCCTTGGAACTTCCATTCTTATTACTTAATGATATTGGGTTTTTTTGTTTTGGGGGGTTTTGTTTTTTGCTTGTTTGTTTTTGTTTTTGAGACACAGTGTCACTCTGTCAGCCTGGGTACAGTGCTGTGGCATCATAGCTCACAGTAGCCTCAAACTCCTGGGTTCAAGTGATGCTCCTGCCTCAGCCTCCTGAGTAGCTGGACTATAGGCACAGGCCACAACACCTGGCTAATTTTTCTATTTTTGGTAGAGATGGGGATCTTGCTTTTGCTCAGGCTGGTCTCGAACTCTTGAACTTGAGTAATCCACCTGCCTTCGCCTATCAGAATGCTGGGATCACAGGTGTGAGCCACCACTCCTGGCCTTACCTACTTTTTCACATAAAAAGTCCTTTCCATGTATACTAACATTTGGGATGTGAAATCATATGCTGAAATGTTGCCAAAACTTTAAAAAGTGACCCTCAAGCTAGAATTTCAGCTCTCTGACATGTGATTAAATACTGGTGAGATAGTAGTCTGCTCAGATGATCATATGCAATTAGCTGCCTTTTTCTATACATATCATTCGGTTACTTTTCTATACAATAAAAAACGTGCCAGGTGCAGTGGCTCACGTCTGGAATCCTACCTTGAGCTTATAAGTTCAAGCCCAGCCTAAGCAAGAGCAAGACCCCATCTCTAAAAACCAGCTGGGCATTGTAGCAGGTGCTTGTAGTCCCAGCTACTGGGGAGGCTAAGGCAAGTGAATCGCTTGAGCCCAGGAGTTTGAGGTTGCTGTGAGCTGTGATGCCAAAGCACTCTACTGAGGGCAACAAAGAGAGAGTCTGTCTCAAAACAAACAAAAAGTTCCAGATGAAGCTGTGTGAATATTCTTAAATGTTTGTAAACTCTCATATTGATCAGTATTTAGGTATTGCTAATTTTCTAAACTCTTATCTTGACTATTTCGAGTTTCAGATGGTATCTGTAAATGAAAATCTATAATTGCACAGTCATAGCTCATATATACTTGGATATTTACTCCACTTTTCTGTTGTAACTTATAATCTGGTCAACTGGAAATAAAAGTATCCTAGAAATCCACTTGTCCACTTAAAAGTATATAGTTAACTAACCCAGTAAGTACCTTTTTAGATATTTATTGACCAATCATGTTACTTACTATGACTTTCCTATTTGTTTCTTTTGCCCATTATTTCCTTACTGATTTGTAGAACACACACACATACCATGGATCTTGATTCTTTTGTTGTTTCACATAAAAAGTCCTTTCCATGTACTATTTTTTTTTTTTTTTGTGAGTCTCACTTTGTTGCCCTGGGTAGAGTGCCATGACACCATAGCTTGCAGCAACCTCAAATTCCTGGGGTGGAGCAATCCTCCTGCCTCAGCCTCCTTAGTAGCTGGGACTATAGGAACCCACCACGACACCTGGCCAGTTTTTCTATTTTTAGTAGAGATAGGGACTCTCTTGTTCAGGCTGGTCTCAAACTCCTGAGCTCAGGTGATCCACTGCCTAAGCCTTCCAGAGTGCTAGGATTACATCAGATCTGGATAGTTACTTTTTTTTTTTTTTTTTTTTGAGACATAGTGTCACTATGTTGCCCTCTGTAGAGTGCAGCACCATCACAGCTCATAGCAACCTCCAACTCTTGGGTTTAAGCTATTCTCTTGTCTCAGCCTCCCAAGTAGCACCCACCACAATGCCTGGCTATTTTTCTGTTGCAGTAGTCATTATTGCTTAGCTGGCCCAGGCTGGGTTTGAACCCGCCAGCCTCAGTGTATGTGGCTGATGCTGTAACCACTGAGCTACGGGTGTCAAGCCACGGGATAGTTACTTTTTAAAGCACCTTCATGATGTATCTTGTACTGATTGTATCCCCCCATCCATAGGATCCTATTATATTTGGATGTTGCCATTTTCAGTCCAACTATAAACTGGTAATTTTTTTTAATTGTATCTCATAATTTTATTTGATTTTTTTCCCTCTTTTCTTAAGTTTATTTTTTATTATTTTTATTAAATCATAACTTTGTACATTGATGCATTTTATGGGGTTCAGGGTACTGCTTTGATACATAATGTGAAATGCTTACATTGAACTAAGTAACACATCCATCACAATTATACTCATTTCTTAATAGTTTTGAAATGTACCATTGCATCATGCACATTAAGTGAGGTTCCCCCCCTAAACTGGTAATTTATTTATGTTTTTAATAGACTGGAGTGTTTCCAAGTATGTGAATAGAAATGAAATTTTCTTTTCAAATAATTATTTCTTTACTTTTATTAAAATAAATATGATTATGTTGAGTGTTGGGATAATAGCATCTCAGCATTTTATCTAATTTATGGAAATCAATATAGCATTTTACCATTAAACTAATATTTGCTTTGCTGTATGCAAGTATATTCTCTAATTAGATATAATTCCTTATTCTTTTCTTTTTTTTTTTTTGTAGAGACAGAGTCTCACTGTACCGCCCTCGGGTAGAGTGCCGTGGCGTCACACGGCTCACAGCAACCTCTAACTCCTGGGCTTCCGCGATTCTCTTGCCTCAGCCTCCCTAGTAGCTGGGACTACAGGCGCCCGCCACAACGCCCGGCTATTTTTTTGTTGTTGTTGTTGTTGCAGTTTGACCGGGGCTGGGTTTGAACCCGCCACCCTCGGCATGTGGGGCCGGCGCCCTACTCGCTGAGCCACAGGCGCCGCCCAATTCCTTATTCTTTTCAAATGGCATATCTTTTGTTCATATATTGTCCCTTGATATGTTAATATTAGGCTCGGCACCCATAGCTCAGTTGATAGGGTGCCGGCAACATACACCAGGGCTGGGGGGTTTGAACCTCTGGGCCAGCTAAAAACAATGACAACTACAACAAAAAAATAGCATTGTGGTGGGTGCCAATAGTCCTAGCTACTTGGGAGGCTGAGGCAAGAGAATCACGTAAGCCGGAGAGTTTGAGGTTACTATGAGCTGTGACACCACAGCACTATCCAGGGTGACATAGTGAGACTCTGTCTCAAAAAAAAAAAAAAAGAGTATATTAATGTTATAATTTATGCTGATTTCTTGTTTTAAGCCATTTCTAGAATATAATATGCTCTGTCATAGTATATTATTGTTTTGATAAGCTGTTCAACTATTCTTGGGAATATTTTGCTCAGGATTTTTGTGTACATATTCAAAACTGATATTTATATTGACATATATTAATATGCAGATTTATAGCTTAGTACCCGTTGCTCATACGGGGTGCTGGCCACAACACCATGGCTGGCAGATTTGAGCCTGGCCCAGGCCTGCTAAACAATAATGACAACTGCAAACAAAAAATAGCTGGGCATTGTGGCAGGCACCTGTGGTCCAAGCTACTTGGAAGGCTGAGGCAGGAGAATCACTTAAGCCCAAGAGTTTGAGGTTGCTGTGAGCTGTGACTCTACAGCACTCTACCGAGGATGACATAGTAAAACTCTGTCTCAAAAAAAAAAAAAAGAATATAATATTCTTAATTTTTTTGTTATTGATATTTGTTCATTAAAAGTTAGAAAAACTGGGCGGCGCCTGTGGCTCAGTGAGTAGGGCGCCGGCCCCATATGCAGAGGGTGGCGGGTTCGGACCCAGCCCCGGCCAAACTGCAACAGAAAAATAGCCGGGCGTTGTGGCGGGCGCCTGTAGTCCCAGCTGCTCCCGAGGCTGAGGCAAGAGAATCCCGTAAGCCCAAGAGTTAGAGGTTGCTGTGAGCCATGTGACCCCACGGCACTCTACCCGAGGGCGGTACAGTGAGACTCTGTCTCTACAAAAAAAAGAGTTAGATAAACCTTAGCTTTAAACTTATATGGTCCTGTTTTTTATTTATTTTGTTTTCCTTCTTATGGTTTTACTATTAGATTGTTAGCCACTCTTCCAAATTCATCTGATACTCTGTATTTGCCTTTCTACTTTGTTTGGACCCAACGTATTAAACTTAGTAAATGACCCACACACACTTCCTTTGAGCACCACACATCTCGGTAGTACCTCTCTGTTAGGAATAAAAGCATCCCTACAGGACCCCTTCAGTGAAAATCAAATGTCATGTATTCTTTGCAGCTCAAGCCTTTTCTACAAGAATATAAAATGCTCTTGGCTGCTTAGACATGTTGGGATACTTAGCAGCTTTAATGGTAACGTGAAAGTTTGTTTAATGTGTGAAGATGAGTTCTGATATAGAATGAGAAATATTCAGTGATACTTTTACTCTGTTGACTGATGCTTAAAGTTATGATTTGTCAAATAACTAGCATTTCATTAAACATTAAGCAATTAACATTTCTCTAGATCTGTACTGTCAGAGATATACTAGCCACCAGCTGCATGTGGCAATTTTAAATTATTAATCATTTAAATTTGGCCGCTGTGGAACTCCTTCCTTTCTCACTCCCTGGACACTGTGGCACTGGTCTTGGTTGGGGGCCATCCTGCACCTAAGGTAGGAAGATGGTGGCCACAAAGAAGATAAAAAAGTTGCTAAAATCTATTCACTTGAGGCTCCAACTCATGAAAAGTGGAAAATATGTGCTGGGGTATAAGCAGACCCTGAAGGTGATTGGGCAAGGCAAAATTATTTTGGCCGTCCTTGCCAACAACTGACCAGCTTTGAAGAAATCTGAAACAGAGCACTATGCCATATTAGCCAAAACCAATGTTCATCACAACAGTGGCAATGAAATTGAATTTGGCACAGCATGTGGAAAATGCTACAGAGTGTGCACACTGGCCAGCATCCATCCGGGTGACTCTGATATCGCTAGAGGCATGCCAGAACAGACAAGGGAAATGTAAATCATGCACATTCTTTTTCTTTAGCAAAACTTGCCAGAGCTTGTTTTAAAAAAATAAAATAATGATAATAATTTAAATTCAGTACAATGTGAAATTGAGAGCTCAGAAGTTTGAGGTTACAGTGAGCTATAATGATGGAAGACCATCTCTCAAAAAAAAAACAAACAAAAAGAGGCTGGGAACGTGGCTCACACCTGTAATCCTAGTACTCTGGGAGGCCCAGGTGGGAGAATTGCCTGAACTCAGGAGTTTGAGACCAGCCTGAGCACAAATGAGACACCATCTCTACTAAAAATAGAAAAACTAGCTGGGTGTTGCAGTGGGCTCCTGTAGTCCTAGCTACTTGGGAGGCTGAGACAAGAGAATCGCTTGAACCCAAGCATTTCAGTTCTCTGTGAGCTATGATGACACCACAGCACTCTACCCAGTGTACCAGAGTGACTCTGTCTCACAAAAAAAAGAAAAATTGTAAAACCAAATTCCTCGGTGGCACTAGCCACAATCAACTGTTCCGTTCTACCGGACTGTGTTTACTGGACTTTACAGATACGATAGCCCCCTTTTCTCCACAGGTTCATTTATACATGGTCAATGGGAAGAAGGGTGAGAAGATATTTTAAGAGAGAAAGAAACCACATTCACATAAGTTTAATTACAACATATTGTTATAATTATTCTATTATTGTTACTGTTAATCTCTTACTGTGCCTAATTTAAAAATTAAGCTTTATCGGGGGCGTGCCTGTGGCTCAGTGAGTAGGGCACCGGCCCCATATACCAAGGGTAGTGGGTTCAAACCTGGCTCCGGCCAGCTAAGACAGCAATGACAACTGCAACAACAACAAAAAAAGCTGGGTGGAGCGGCGCCTGTGGCTCAGTGAGTAGTGCGCCGGCCCCATACACCGAGGGTGGCGGGTTCAAACCCAGCCCCAGCCAAACTGCAACAAAAAAATAGACGGGCATTGTGGCGGGCACCTGTAGTCCCAGCTACTCGGGAGGCTGAGGCAAGAGAATCACTTAAGCCTAAGAGTTGGAGGTTGCTGTGAGCTATGGCGCCACAACATATTACTAAGGGCGACAAAGTGAGACTCCATCTCAAAAAATAATAATAATAATGATAAGCTTTATTGTTGGTATGTATATGTGGGAAAAACATAGGTACAACATAGGTTTTGGTACTGTCTGTGGTTTCAGTCATCCACTGAGGATTTTGGAACATATCCCCCACAGATAAGGGGAGGGACTACTGTATACAGTCTTTCCATTATCACAGAACTTTTTACTGGATAAGAATATTCTGAATAGCTACAGTGTTCACACAGATAACAAAGAGAATCTTAGATTTTTTACTTGCAAATTAATTAAGGACTTTTACACATGTATTAAAAATCAAAAATCTTTATCAGAGATTTGAAAGCATCTTAAGTCTTTGAAAGTAGAAACAATATGCAAAAAATTATAATGTTTTAAAAAACACAAGCATTTGAAAAAATACCTTTGGGGTGGCGCCTGTGGCTCAGTTGGTAGGGTGGCGGGTTCAAACCCAGCCCTGGCTGAACTGCAACCAAAAAAAAGAAAAAGAAAAAATACCTTTGAAACGTATTGATTTGTAGGCCAGGCATAGTGGCTCACACCTGTAATTCAAGCACTCTGGGAGGCCCAGGTGGGTGGATTGCCTGAGCTCAGAAACAAATCTATGTCGGGAACCTGAGCAAGAGCAAGACCCCAACTTTAAAAATAGCCAGGCATGTGGCAGGCACCTGTAGTCCCAGCTACTCGGGAGGCTGAGGCAAAAAGATTACTTGAGCTCACTACCCAGGGCGACAGAGTGAGACTCCATCTCAAAAAAAAAAAAAAAGTAGGCTTGAGCTTGTGGCTCAAGCAGCTAAGGCGCCAGCCACATACACCTGAGCTGGCGGGTTTGAAGCCCCAAACAACAATGATGGCCGCAACCAAAAATAGCCGAGAGTTGTGGCCGGTGCCTGTAGTCCCAGCTACTTGGGAGCCTGACGCAAAAGAATCCCTTAAGCCCAAGAGTTGGAGGTTGGTGTGAGCTGTGACGCTAGGGCACTCTACCCAGGGCAACAGCTTGAGACTCTGTCTCAAAAGAAAAAAAAAAAAGAATCAAGATATATTGTTACAACCACACGAGGAGTGGAAGTTTTAACTACGCCAAAGGTGACAGGGTAAGACTGGGCATTTTTTTTTTTTTTTTTTTTTGTAGAGACAGAGTCTCACTGTACCGCCCTCGGGTAGAGTGCCGTGGCGTCACACGGCTCACAGCAACCTCTAACTCTTGGGCTTACGCGATTCTCTTGCCTCAGCCTCCCGAGCAGCTGGGAGTACAGGCGCCCGCCACAACGCCCGGCTATTTTTTGGTTGCAGTTTGGCCGGGGCTGGGTTTGAACCCGCCACCCTCGGCATATGGGGCCGGCGCCCTACTCACTGAGCCACAGGCGCCGCCTGTAGGTAGGCACAGTGGCTCATACCTGTAATCCTAGCATTCCAGGAGGCTGAGGCAGGTGGATTGCTTGAGCTCAGGAGTTCAAGACCAGCCTGAGCAAGCATCAGACCCCTATCTCTAAAAAATAACAAGGTGTTCTGGTGGACGCCTGTAGTCCCAGCTATTCAGGAGGGTGAGGCAAGAGGATTGCTTGAGCCCAAGAGTTAGAGGTTACTGTGAGCTATGAAGCCACCAGCACTATAATCTGGTGCCTTTAATCTGAGACTCTGTCTCAAAAAAAAAAAAAAAAAATTTATGTCAAGCCTAAAAATGGATGCTGAGTCAGCAACGTGATTAAACAAATTTTTGTCGGGAACCAATCTAGATGATGTGATACAGATACAGTGCATTTTTAGAGTAGTTACTATATCAGAATGTTCAGGAGTAAAATGGCCTCATTATATTCTCAGTGGAAATGGAGTATTTAAGTTAATCTAAAGGTATATAATATAAAGAAAATGGAGAGTAGTGATAAGATCCTCCATTTGATTTCATCATAAATGGAATGATTTATTAACATACTTGTTCAATAAAACCTTCACATTTAATAGGATAAGAGTGAATTCTTATTCTAATTTCTTACTGTTTGTGGACACAGAATTTTGTTCTGAATTTTTTTTCCTATATAGATTTACTTTGTATCATACTGTGATACACAGTAATTTTTATTTATTTATTTATTTTTTTTGAGACAGTCTCACTCTGTCACCCTGGGTAGCTCACAGCAACCTCAAAGTTTTGGGCTCAAGCAATTCCCTTGCTTCAGCCTCCCAAGTTGCTGAGACTACAGCTGCCCAGAGACCAAAGATTTTTTTTTAAGAGACGGGGTCTTGCTCTTGCTCAGGCTGTAAGGGTACTAGGTGTGAGTCACTGCTCCTGGCATGCACAGTAATATTAATAGTTATATATAAATGTTCTTAATAATGTAAAGAATTTTAGGCCAGGCGCGATGGCTCATGCCTGTAATCCTAGCACTCTGGGGAGTCTAAGGTGGAAGACTCCCTTGAGCTAAGGCGTTGGAGACCACCCTGAGCAAGAGCAAGAATGTCTCTACTAAAAATAGAAAAACTAGCCAAGTCTGGCGGCTGTGGCCTATAGGCCCAGCTACTCAGGAGGCTGAGGCAAAGTCGATTGACCCCAAGGGTTTTGAGTTTGCCATTAGCTATGACGCCATGGTGACTAAGGAAGACTCTGTCTCAAAATAATAATAATTCACATACCATTTAATTCATGTCTTTAAATTGATAGTTTAGTGTAGTCGCAATGTTGTGAAACCATCAACACAATGAATTTCACATTTTCATTATGCCAGCATGAAAGCCCACACCCTTGGGCATCATCTCAATCTCCCCTTTCACCCTTAAATTTAAGCAACGATTTTGTCTCTTTAGATGAGCCCACATTGGAAATTTCATAGGAAAAGAAGTTTCATAAATAATGAATCATAAGGCTGGGCACGGTGGCTCAGGCCTATATTTCTAGTACTCTGGGGGGCCGAGGTAGGTGGATTGTCTCAGCTCACCAGTTGGAGACCAGCCTGAGCCAGAGTGAGACCCCCATCTCTAAAACCCGGGTGTTGTGGTGGGTGCCTGTAGCCCCAGCTACTAGGAGGGTGAGGCAAGAGAATCACTTGAGCCCAAGAGTTTGAGGTTGCTGTGAGCTGTGAGCCAGGCAACAAAGTGAGACTCTCAAAAAATAAACAAATAAAAAATAAAATGAATCATAGATGTGGGGTCATCTGTACTGGCTTCAAGTGCTTGGCATAATGTTTTCAAGGTTGATCTATGTTGTAGCGTGTATCAGCCCCTCTATTTCTTCACATTACCACATAATATTCCACCATTGTATGTATATACCACATTTATCTATCCATTTATGAGATGTGGAACAATTGGTTTGTTGCTAGATCCGGGATTATACGAATCATACTGCTATAAATATTTATATAAAAGCTTTGTGGAGACATATGTTTTCATTTCTCTTGAGAATATGCCTAGGCCTAAAATTGCTGGGTCATGTGTTAACTCTGTGTCCTTCTAAGGAACTGCCAGACTATTTTCCAAAGCAAGGGCACCATTGTTCAGTCCTACCATCAACATACGTAAGTTCCTATTTTTCCAAATGCTAGTCAACATTTGTTATTGTCTTATTCTAGCTATCCTAGAGTAGTGAGTGGTATCTCATTGGGGTTTTAGTTTGCATATCCTTGATGAATAAAGATACTGACCAACCAGCCTGAGCAAGAGATAGGCCCCAGTGTCTCTACTAAAAGTAGACAAATTAGCTGGTCTGGTAGCACATGCCTAAAGTTCCAGCTACTCAGGAGGCAGAGGCAGGAGGATCACTTGAGCCTAGGAGTTTGAGGTTGCTGTGATGATCCCACTAAATTCTACCCAGGGCAACAGAGTGAGATTCTGTTTTTAAAAAATTAAAATGTTGAATGTTTTTTCAAGTATTTAGTAGCCATGTGTTTGCTTTCATTTGAGGAAAAATTCAGTTAAAATTGAGTTGTCTTTTTATCATTGAGTGGCAAGACTTCTTTATATACTCTAAATACAAATCTCATATCAGAAGTATTTTTTACCAAATTTTCTCTCTTGCCTTCTCTTCATGGTGCTTTTCATTTTTTTTTTCTTTTTTTTTGAGACAGAGTCTCAAGCTGTTGCTCTTGGTAGAGTGCTGTGGCATCACAGCTCACAGCAACCTCAAACTCTAGGACTTAAGTGATTCTCTTGCCTCAGCCTCCCAAGTAGCTGGGACCACAGGCGTTCACCACAACGCCCAGCTATTTTTTGGTTGTAGATGTCATTGTTGTTTGGCAGGCCCGGGCAGGATTCGAACCAACCAGTTCTGGTGTATGTGGCTGGTGCCTTAGCTGCTTGAGCTACAGGCACTGAGCCTCATCACGATGTTTTTGACACACAAAGTTTTAAAAATTCGATTATATTTAAGTTCTTTTTGTGGTGGTGTTGTAGTTTTGGTGCCATATTTAAGAAATAATTCTCTCCAGAGGATTTATGCCTATATTTCCTTCTAAATATTCTATTGTTTTAATTCTTTTTTTTCATTATCTCTTATTTATGGCCTCTGCCCTACTTTTTGTTTTGTTTCGGATATTTATTGGCATTCTTCAAGCCAGATAGCCTGCTTTCTACTCAAACCGAACCAATACTCTTTGAAAACCATTGGGAGGAGGATATTCTTGGGGGGTGGGAGGGTGGGAGACAGAATTTTGGCCAGTTCGGCTTTGGTTGGCAGATAAAACTCAGAAAAACACCTATAAAACAGGTACTCTCCCACATATATGCATATATGTGCATGTATACACACTCTGCCAGGCTAGGCCTTTTGGGGCTTTGGACAACTATCTAATTGCTTCTTTTCGTTTCCTTCATCCCAAGGATGGGTAGAAGTGAAAGGGGGAGAGTTCGGATGTGTAAATATTGATAAAGACAAAAAAAAAAATTAAACGTTGTTGCTAACTTTGGTGGGTTTGATTGCTTGGCATAATGACATGTGGGGAGTTTTCATGGTTTTCAGTGGAAGAGGCTTTCTGGCATCTCTGCCTGCAAAGCTCTCTGGCTCTCCCCTATTGTTTTAATTCTTAAACTTAGGTGTGTTTGTCCATTTTGAACTGATTTTGTGTATGGTGAGAGGTAGAGATCCCAATTCAGTCTTTTCCACATGGATATACAGTTGTTCAGTCTGTGTTGAAAAGACAGTTCTTCCCTTCCTTGAATTGCCTTGGTACCCTTGTTGAAAATCAATTTATTGTGTATGTGAAGTTCATTTGTGGACTCAATTTAATCCATTGATATATGTTGACTGTGTGTGTATCCACTGGGGGTGTGGTGCTCCAGAGGGATTACTCAGGAGATTCAGAGCAATAAATCCAAGAACTTACTTAAGAAAAAAGATAAGTGGTCAAATTCTTTGGGTGTAACTTTAATAGGTTTTCAACTATATTTGTGAATGGTGAATTTTTAGTCTTTGTTCCTTTGCCTTTTAGGGTACTGACCAATATTTTCAACCAGAGAGACAGTAAATTAAGATTCTTATTTTTGGTAAGCTCCACCTAAACAGTAAATGTAGGGGTACACATGGAATACCTCATGGGTGAAGGACTCCACTACAACTCAAGAGTTTACAAAAGAGAACAATGTAACCTAATTGTATGTGCCTTTGTATTAATCTGGAAAAAAAAAAGATGATTATCAATTTGTCCATTTTACTTGTTAAATATATTTTCACCCAAATTCATTTATCTAAAGTTTTAGAAATTTATTCCTTTTTTTACCATTCAGATGTTTTGTATAGTTATAAGTAACAATCAAAAATTTCAAATAATTACCATATCAAGGATGTAACGTTTAAGAAAATTTCTTCCCTTGGTTATGTTTAAGAAACTTACTCCTAGGTTGGAAATCCTACCCAACCTGCACCCAGTTGGAATAAAGACATTTTAATTGCAGAAAAAGAAAAAAGAAAGAAACTTACTTCTAAACAAAAATAAAAATATTGAAAAGATATTTCTTCAGATGACTTTTTTTACCAAATTTATTCAGTCCCTCTTTAACGTGTTCAAGGATGAAAAACAATGTATGAAAGAATTTAATGGAACTGCTCCCCCTCACATATGATGTTGGCCAATTCACCTTACACTTTTTATGGGACAAGCTAGGGCTTTCTCTAGGTATTAAAATTAAAAGTTACCATCCTAGCCAGGTACAGGTGACTCAAGCCTGTAATCTTAGCACTCTGGGAGGCCTAGGCAGGTGGATCGCTTGAGCTCAGGAGTTAGAGACCAACCTGAGCAAGAGCAAGAGCAAGACCCTGTCTCTACTAAAATAGAAAAATTAGCCGGGGGTGATGGGCGCCTGTAGTCCCAGCTACTCGGGAGGCTGAGGCAGGAGGATCCTTGAGCCCAGGAGACTGAGGTTGCTGTGAGCTACGATGACGCCACGGCGCTCTACCCAGGGCGACAAAGTGAGACTCTTGTCTCCAAGAAGAAAAAAGTTATCCTATATTTTACCAAAGTGGTTGGCGCTACCTCCGTGGGTAACAATCCCTGCGTCCCACTATAAGGATTTTTTCTTTTTTTTTTTTTTGAGACAGAGCCTCTAGCTGTCGCCCTGGGTAGAGTGCTGTAATGTCACAGCTCACAGCAACCTCCAACTTCTGGGCTTAAGCGATTCTCTTGTCTCAGCCTCCCAAAGTAGCTGAGACTACAGGCACCTACCACAACGCCCGGTTGTAGTTGTCATTGTTGTTCGGGGGGCCCGGGCTGGATTCGAACCCGCCAGTTCTGGTGTATGTGGCTGGTGCGTTAGCCGCTTGAGCTACAGGTGCCGAGCCTCCACCATGAGGATCTTACACCCAAGCCAGCGTGTAACCGTCCTCGGGGGTACAGCAGCCATTCTACCTGGTGCTCCTTCACACTCAGCTCTGAGGCCTCGCCGAGAAAGAGCTCCCGAGCACCCTGCTCAGACCGCCCCGGTCCTGTTGCACGGAGACCCGACGCCGCCCGAATCCCGGCGCCCGGGGCCGGGGGCTCGGCCGCGCTGTCTGCGCGTGCGCACGCCCTGGCTGGGCGGTGAGTCCCAGAAGTCTTCTCGACTTGGGCGGACCTAGGGGTCACCCGCCGCATTTCTTCCAGGTTTTTACGACCCCGGGATCCATTTCTCGCCGGGAAATGCAGTCTTGAGTTCTATCTTGGACTGCATTTCACTCAGGCGGCGGACAAAACTCGAACCTCTCGCTCCATTTCCATTTGCGCTCTGTGCGGGCTCCAGTCCCTCCTGAGGAAGAAATCGGCGTGGCTCGCTGCGGGGAACCCCGAGTGGCGGTGAGAGAGGGGGCGCCCGAGGCGCTCGGAGCGCGGAGGCCACCGGGGCCGTGGGCGCGGGCGCTGCGGGGACAGTCGGGGAGAGGGAGACCGTGCGGCGGGAGACAGGGGTGCCCTTGTGCGACCCTGACGTAGGGCGCGTGTCCTTCACGGGACTGCGTTTCTGTGGCTCCGTGGTGTCGCTGGTCCGTGACTCCAGGTTCCCTGCTGCTTCTTGTACCCTCCTCTCAGCCAAGTGTAACTGCCGCAGATAAATTGTCCAAGTGGGATGTCAGATATTAAGCCTTAGAATAGATGAAAGTTTTTAAGGAGAAGAAACCGAATGGGACGTTTAGAGCAGGAATTGCCCTTAAGACATGATGGAGTCTTAAACAGTTTTTCCCAGCCTCAGCAAGAGCTAGACCTCATCTCGATTAAAAACAGAAAAACTAGCCGGCGTTGGGGCGGCCACCTGTAGTCTCGGCTACTCGGGAAGCTCAAAGGTCAAAGGATTGCTTGAGCCCAAGAGTTTGAGCTGGACGCCAGGGGCACTCTACTAGGGACGACAGAGTGAGACTCAGTCTTTTTTTTTTTTTTTTTTTTTTTTTTTGGTTTTTGGCCGGGGCTGGGTTTGAACCCGCCACCTCTGGCATATGGGACCGGCGCCCTACTCCTTGAGCCACAGGCGCCGCCCGAGACTCAGTCTTAAAAAAAAAAAAAAAAGAAGAAGTATTCGTTATAACTTGCTAAGTTATGCTAAGGAAGACTTTACTCGGGACTGTTGGGATAGGCTTAGGGACCACTGCGGCGGAATTTTGC
Organism: Nycticebus coucang; assembly: GCF_027406575.1. Classification (NCBI taxonomy): domain Eukaryota; kingdom Metazoa; phylum Chordata; class Mammalia; order Primates; family Lorisidae; genus Nycticebus; species Nycticebus coucang. Next base: position 125,392,129 of record NC_069789.1, on the reverse strand, counting down.
GGTGGGTAAGAGAGATTGAGCTCAACTCTCAATACAGCCTGGGCAAGTGGGAATTTATAGCCAAGGAACAGGATGAGGTCCTTGGATAGAAACTTACTTAGGAGAAATACTAGGGAGAAAGGGGGGATTCTGGCTAAACCGACCTAACTGGATTCTTGGTGAAGATAAACCAGAGTGATCAGATTTCTTGGGGGGGTTATGGAGGATGAGGAACCCAATCAGATATGAGGGTGGGAGGTTCTTGCTAAACTCACTTGACAGCGTTCCTGGATTTTACAGTGAAGTGTACAGCTGGGGTTAGGAGAACGTTCGGGAGTCTAAGATTTGGGCTTGCCGAGAATTTTTGTCAGTTTTGTCAGTTCCACGAGTAGGATGCTTTCCTGCCAAAGATTGTGTTTCATTTGCATGTTTAAGAAGCACAACCGTTCTGAATTCTGACCCTAAAAACCTGCAGTGAACTCTTTTACACTTAGCATCCACCAGACTTCCTTCTTGCTACATGCTTGAAATTAGGGCACCTGTAGCCTTGGAAAGAGAAACATAAAGTATTCAGTATTTTGAGGTGAATCTGGATCATTCTGGTTTGGATTTCTGTAGATAAAAAGCAACAAATGTGAACTGCAGGGGTGAGAGGAAACTTGTCCCATGTCCTGGAAGTTCACTGAAATATTTACTCACAATTAAGACAGATTAGTAAGAGGAATGTTTATTTCCAAATAGCACTGGCATGGGGAAAATCACAAGAGTGATCACCCCGTTTCTCAATGATGGTCAGATATTTTTATACAGGCCTTTTCCAAGGGAGAAGGACAAGTGGAGTGTTTGTGAAACAAATGGTCCCTTGGGAGGATGATTAGAGGAAGGAAACAGATTGACTTGTAAGTTAACCTGAGAGGCAGACATTGTGTTTCAAAGGATTTAGATCTAGTCAGCTTGCATTCTTGATTTTTTTTGCTTAGGTGAGTCCAGTTTATGCAGATAGAGGGAAAGCCTCTTCCAGTGCTTTCTGATCTCAAATGACCTTTAACTGAAAGTCTTCTTTATATAGGCCAGGCAGGTGAGCCCCCGCCTATAATTCTAGCACTCTGGGAGGCCAAGCGGGTGCATTTTTTTGTCACCCTCTGTAGCGTGCTATGGCATCATAACTCACAACAGCCTCAACTCTTGGGCTCCAGTGATTCTCCTGCCTCAGCCCCCCCAAGTATCTGGAACTACAGTCCCCAGCCAGAAGGCCTGGCTATTTTTAGAGGCAGGGTCTTACTCTTGCTCAGGCTGGTCTTTGAACCAGTAAGCTCAGGCAGTCCACCCACCTTGGCCTCCCAGAGTGCTAGGGTTACAGGCGAGAGCCACTGCACCTGGCCTTAGGCAGGTGCATTTCTTAAGCTCAAGAATTCCAGACCAGCCTGAGAAAGTGAGACCCTATCTCTACTAAAAATTGAGAAACTAGCCAGGTGTTGTGGTGGGCACCTGTAGTCTCAGCTACTCAGGCTAAGGCAAGAGGATGGCTTGAGCTCAAGAGTTTGAGGTTGGCTCGGCACCTGTAGCTCAAGTGGCTAGGGCACCAGCCCCATACACCAAAGCTGGTGGGTTAGAATCCGGCCCCGGCCTGCCAAACAACAATGACAACTGCAACCAAAAAATAGCTGGGCGTTGTGGTGGGTGCCTGTAGTCCCAGCTACTTGGGAGGCCGAGGCAGGAGAATCACTTAAGCCAGTGGTTCTCAACCTTCCTAATGCCGTGACCCTTTAATACAGTTCCTGTGGGTTGCCACCCACAGGTTGAGAACCGCTGGCTTAAGCGCAAGAGTTTGAGGTTGCTGTGAGCTGTGATGCCACAGCACTCTACCAAGGTTGACATAGTGAAACTCTGTCTTAAAAAAAAAAAGAATACCTGAATTAGGCTTGGCACCCATAGCTCTGTGGTTAGGGCGCCAGCCACATACCCCAGGGCTGGTGGGTTTGAAGCCAACCCAAGCCTGCTAAACAACAATGACAACTACAACAAAAAAATATATCCGGGCATTGTGGCAGGTGCCTCTAGTCCCAGCTACTTGGGAGGCTGAGGCAAGACAATCGCTTAAGCCTGAGAGTTGGAGGTTGCTATGGCTGTGACACCATGGCACTCTACTGTGGGTGACATAGTGAGACTCTGTCTCAAAAAAAAGAAAGAATACCTGAATTAAAGCTGGATTGAGACCATCATGATTCATAGAGGAGATTAGTCAGGGCCAATTCCCTATATTTTCGGGACATAACTCCAAAATACCTGAAAAGTGATAAAGTGAATTAAGGTATTGGAATCCAAATGAAACCACAGAAAATAAGCCATTCAATAAAACCATTTTATTGAAATCTTCACCTTAACAAATTCTGGAACACATATACCCATTTCAAGTTAATATGCCTTTGTTTGCAATAATTACAAAGGAAATGATCAGAAAGCAAAATCTTGGCAAAAATAAATGCAATGTTGATTATCAAATTTTGATTATTTAGAAGTTTACAACAAATACTTTATTTTACTTCTTATTGAGCCTTATTTAGTTAATTGTTTCATGTATTGACCAAAGAGATCTGAATACACAGTGATTATTTATAATAAAACCCAAACCAAACCAACCCTATAAGCACTATCAACATATGGTTGACTGGGCCCGGTGGTTCATACCTGTGATACCAGAATTTTGGCAGTCCGAGGTGGGAGGATGACTTGAGGCCAGGCGTCTGATACCAGCCTGGGTAACATACTGAGACCCTCTCTCTACAAAAAGTAAGAAAAATTAGTCAGACATGTTGGCCTGAGCTGATAGTCCCAGCTATTGGGGAGGCTGAGGCTGGAACATCACTTTAGCCCACAAATTTGAGGTTCCAGTGAGCTATGCTTATGCCACTACACTCCAGCATGGTGACTGACAGAGCAAGACTGTCTCTAAAAGAAAGAAAGAAACAGAAAAATATAGTGAAGCTGGGCATAGTGGCTCAATGCCTGTAATTCTAGCACTCTGGGAGGCCGAGGAGGGTAGATTCCCCTGAGCTCATAGGTTGGAGACCAGCCTGAATCAGAGGGAGACCCTGTCTCTAAAAATAGCCGGGCATTGTGGTGGGCATCTGTAGTCCCAGCTACTTGGGAGGCTGAGGCAAGAGAATCGCTTATGCCCGAGAGTTGGAGGTTGCTGTGAGTTGTGATGCCATGGCACTGTACTGAGGGCGAGAAAGTGAGATTCTATCTCAGAAAAAAGAAAAGATATATACATATAATAATTTTCAGTCTTTTTCTATTTTCTGTTTTATGATTATCTCTGTCATTCTTTCTGTACTATTATACACACACACACACACACACACACACATATATTTTTTTTAGAGACAGAGTCTCACTTTATTGCCCTTGGTAGAGTACTGAGGTGTCACAGTTCACAGCAACCTCCAACTCCTGGGCTTAGGAGATTCTCTTGCTTCAGCCTCCCGAGTAGCTGGGACTATAGGTGCCTACCACAACTCCCGGCTATTTTTTTGTTGTAGTTTGGCCAGGGCCAGGTTCGAACCCACCACCCTCCGTACAGGGGGCTGGCACCCTACCCATTGAGTTACAGGCACCACACAAAATATTTATATATTTTGCAAAAATAAATATTGGTCAATCTGATTTTTCTTTTGTTATTATTACAGAATATCTTCCATGTCCTTAAATATTTTTCTCAACCTCACATTTAGTGACTACTTTGTAGTCTAGGACAGTGACAGTCTGTCATATAGTTAGTAAGTTTTGCTATACGAAGAATGCTGAATACTTGCTGTCCTTCTCCAGTATCTTCACTTTACCCAATTTCGAGATCAAAAAGAGGTGCTGGTATAGACAGTATGTCCTCTTTTCAGTCTTAAAGGTGGGAATAGAAAGAGACAGTTCTGCTCAGAAGAAGGACAGATCTGCCAATCTTACGTCCCCATTAGCCTCACCAAAATGGTGCATTGGCCAGAAAATTTCCTGCTGCAGTATCTAAGTCTGGCTTCAATGCTGATATGTTTCTGCTCCATGACTCTGTGTAGGGTGAGATGTCTGGAGGAAGTGAGTCTGTAGAATCCTAATCTTGCCAAGTTGTGTGTGATAGAAGGTGGTTTGGAACCTGAAATGGTAGAGCTGAAGAGTCCTGGGGAACACCAAAACTCAGCTGGTCTCAAGGTCTTTCTCTCCTTTCAGGTCTAGCTCCTCCAGACTCTGGGCTTTTCTGGTAGAGAGACCCTGAGAACCGATCAGCTCTTGTCGGTATAAAACCATGGCCTGTGTAAGTCAGTGTTTCTCTCCTTGTTGGTATGTATGTTTGATTTACGTCATGAGAGTCTTTTCATTAGTTTTCTTGAAGTTAGCTGCTATGAGAGGGTTCTCAGTGAGAGTGTGTGCCACATCACCCAGCCATCTTCACTGCGTGGCAAACTAACTAGTGTTCACATCATTACTGGCCACATTATTTGACATCTCCTAGGTGCCCGTTTTACTATGGGCAGCAGTAGAGGGTAAAGGAGTCAAGTTCCTTGAAGTTAGAATATGTGTATTCCAGGTCATTTTTTCATTTGGTGAGACTGAGATAACTATCCCATCTGGCCACTCATGAGAAGTCTGAAATTTTCCAGACAATTGAGTTTTTCAGCTAGATAAAGTGGAGTTTGGCATTGAAAGGTATGATATCATTTTGTAAGGGAAAATCGCATGCTTGTGTGATTAGTATATGTACACATTTGTATTCTGTCCTCTGGATTTGGAGAGAATACCCTGACAAATAAATACCATAAAATAATGATGTCTTGGCTGGCCGAGGTGGCTCACTCATGTAATCCTAGTTCTCTGGGAGGTGGAGGTGAGTAGAGTGCCTAAACTCTCCTAAGTTAGAGATCAGCCTGAGGGAGAGCAAGACCCTGTCTCTACTAAAAATAGAAAAACTAACCTGTAGTCCCAGCTACCCAGGAGGCTGAGGCAAGAGGATCACTTGAGCCCAGGAGTTTGAGGTTGCGGTGAGCTATGATGACGCCACTGCACTCAATCCAGGGCGACAGAGTAAGATTCTGTCTCCAAAAAAATAAAAAGTAATGATGTCATGTGCCAAAAAATTTTGTTTTGTGAAAACAAATACAAGTAACTCGTGTTACGATCTGGAATAGTAAAGTAAGTACTTGTTACTTGAAGAAATTATTGATTTTATGGACTTAGTTTTCTTTACTTTTTTTAATTTTTGAGACAGAGTCTCAAGCTGTCGCCCTGGGTAGAGTGCTGTGGCGTTACAGCTCATAGCAACCTCAAACTCTTGGGCTTAAGTGATCCTCTTGCCTCAGCATCCCAAGGGACCACAGGTGCCTGCCACAACGCCCATCTATTTTTGGTTTATGGTTGTCATTGTTGTTTGGTGGGCCCGGGCTAGATTAGAACCCTCCAGCTCTGGTGTATGTGGCTGGTGCCCTAGCCTCTTGAACTACAGGTGCCAAGCCAGAACTTAGTTTTCTAAAATTGAGAATCTACACTATATATTGAATAAAATGTCTCATGATTAAGTTTTGAAATTCCCTTTCAAGTGAGGATATTCCTCAGTTAACTCACATTGATTATGGGGCAGACATCTCAGGCATTATGCATATAGTAATGATTTGATTTAATAGAAAACATCATTATTCTCTCATTCTGAAATGGGCCAAATATCCCAGAGCATGCAAAAAGTTTTGTCCATGTCACATGCTTCTTCAAAAATAAGGACACCTTTTACTGCATTCCCCTTCCTCAACATCTTAGATTTCTAGTCTGTGTGCTGATCATGCTGTTCTTTTGCAGTAATCCAGTAATGGAGTAATCTTCTCCATTTTCTAAATCTTTAATTTTTCCACTAATACATGTGTTTGCTGTTTCAGGAGTCCCTAACTTTCAGGGATGTGGTCATAAACTTCTCTCGTCATGAGTGGGACTATCTCAACATTGCCCAGAAAACCTTGTACCGGGATGTAATGATGGAGAACTATGGTAACTTAGTCTCACTGGGTATGTTTATCAGTTTCAAATAATTTGGAATAATTTAGAATCTGCTCAGTAGTATATATGCTTTTTCTTTTCTTTTTTTTGGGGGGGGGATAGAGTCTTACTTTGTCACCCTTATTAGAGTGCTATGGCATCCTAGCTCACAGCAACCTCAAACTCTTGAGCTCAAATCATTCTCTTGCCTCAGCCTCCCAAGTAGCTGGGACAACAGGCATCTGCCACAACGCCTGGCTATTTTTTGAGGTGAGTTGTTGCTTCTGTTCAGGCTGGTTTTGAACCTGTGAGCTCAGGCAATCCACCTGCCTCAGCCTCCCAGAGGGCTGGGATTACATGCATGAGCCACTGGGCCCGGCCTGATACTTGCTTTTTCCATTATAATTTTCAGGGCTGGCTTTCAAGAAACTAGTTAAATTTGTTTCTCTTATTTTCTATAGAAGCGATTTCAGCTTTACTGGGGTGCTAATGGCATCTCTGTTAAGCAGTTTCATCTTCCCTGTATTTCAGTGACATTCATACCTCCCTGTCTGATGCAGTTACTATGCCATGAACTTGTCAGAGAGTCCTGAATTGCTGTCATTATCAAAAGAGAACCTCTTCAAATAGTGGTGAATTAGAGAACTAGAATTCACCTAAAACTGAAGAGAAAACAGTCCATTTCTTAAGACAGAGTTCATTTGATTTGGGGTTGATATTTATAGTCCATGAAAATCATGTGTAAAATAGAATGAATATGTTATAGATATCTCTTCTTAGGTACTCTTTGTAAAATAATAACAGTAGCATAACAGATCTTAACAGCTAACATTGTAATTATTGTGTGCCATTTTTCTACCCACTTTACTACTTTATATATATATATATATGTACATACGCACACACACTTTTTTTTTGTTTTTTTTTGAGACAGAGTCTCAAGCTGTCGTCCTGGGTAGAATGCCGTGGTGTCACCGCTCACAGCAACCTGAAACTTGGGCTTAAGCGATTCTTTTACCTCAGCTTCCCACGTAGCTGGGACTACAGGTGCCCACCACAACCCGGCTATTTTTTTGTTGTTGTTGTAGTAGTCGTTGTTTAGCAGCTCGTTTGTATGTGGTCAGCACCCTAACCACTGAGCTACAGGTGCTGAACCTTATACTTAATATATTAAATTGTTTTAATTTAATCCCCCTAACATCCCAATTATTGTCCCAATTGTATAAGCGAGAATAGTGAAATTTAAGAGACTTTCCCAAGGTCATACAGCTGGACGGTTTCAAAGTTACAAATTGATCTTAGGCTTCAGGGTATGTTTTCAACCACATGGTGCTTGTTCTCTAGAATTAGAGGACAAAGGAACTTAAGTTATTTTAAAAAGAAAAAAGACAAAAACATTGACTTTCACTAACTGATCTTTTTCTTTATTTCTTACTCTTAAAATCTTATTCAATATCGCTTTTCATTTCTTGCCATTATAATTTAAATTTTGAATTTCAAAGTTAATTTCCATATTTTGTGGTACTTATTTTTTTGTAAACAGGACATTCCATGTCTAAGCCAGATATAATTACCTTATTGGAGCAAGGAAAAGAACCCTGGATGGTTGTGAGGGAAGAAACAAGAAGAGACCATACAGGTAAGAGCAAGTGAGGCAGGGAAAGCTTTTTATGTAAGTAACAGCCCAAGTAGAAGTGGTGGTCTCCTTTGGTAAACACATGAGCTTCTCAGTGGAGAAAAGGCTTGTGATGTGCAGAAAAACATGAATCAGCATGAGATAGCCAGCGAAGTTTGAGTTTATTTCCATACCTACTGGCCATGTTATTTTTCTCAGTTTCCTCCCTGATTTAGTGACAGCAGCCGTCCTTGCAGGGTCTAGTTATTTTACCTGGATTTGGTAAAAATATTGTCCAAATCCTCCTTTGCACATAGATTCGTATATATGGCTGTATTCCCTAAAAATACATTTATTTCTACATACGGCACCATGCTTGGCACAGGAAGTCTGGCAATACTGAATAGGACAGATAGTGTTATTGTAATGATGAAGATTAGAGTGTATTAAGGAAGAAGTAGAATACATATGAAAATAAAAATATCAGGCCATGAAATATATCATGAGGTACAGTAAACAAGAACAGGGCACTTTTACGTCAGGTAGGGTGTTCAGGAACCCTTTTCTGTGGAGATGACTTTTGTACAGAGGCATGAAGTCAGGTCATTGGAGTACATGAGGGAGAGCATTCCCCGAAGAGTGAAGAACACATGCAGAGGTCTCAGGGTTGTAGTGTTTGTGTGTGTTTGTGTGTGTTAGGAGCAGCTGGTATATGAAAGCAGCTAATAGAGGGAACTACCCTGTTTCCCTGAAAATAAGGCATCCTCCGAAAATAAGACCTACTTACAGGAAAGATAAGACATCCCCTGAAAATAAGACCTAGCGCATCTTTGGAAGCACACCTTAAAATAAGACACTGTCTTATTTTCGAGAAAACAGGGTAACAGAATATGAAGTCAGTATGTTAGGAAGGATGAGGTCCTTGTAAGATTTCATGTTTTATTATGAAGAATTAGTATTGTTTCTAATATGTAATTAGTAGTATTATCTGATGACGTAGGATTTTTTTATCATTTTTTCAAGACAAACCTTTAATGTTGAAATATAAGCAAAAATCCAGCTTAAACAAATAGCAATTGAAGAGTTATTTACTTTCATATCCTTTTGATATATTTCTTTTCTTTTATTTTAAAAATCTTTTTTGATTTAATTGAAATGGGTTGTATTCATTCTCTTCTTCCTCTGTTTTGGCATTCTGAAATTTTTATTTCTTTCATTTCTACGTTAGTCTTAAAGTATAACACTTCATTTTTGTGTTTTTCTCATTCTTCTTCCCCTTATTTTTTCTTTTTACAGACAGGACTTTGCTCTTTTGCCCAGGCTGGAATTGGATCCCTTTGTCTCAGGCCCCTGAATAGCTGAGGCTACAGGCACATGCCACCACACTCATCTAATTAAAACGTTTTTTTTAGAGATGAGATTTTATTGTATTGCTGAAGCTGGTCTCGAACTCCTGGCCTCAAGTGCTACTCCTTCCTTGGCCTCCCAAAGGGTTGGAATTACAGGTGTGAGTCACAGTAGCCAGCTAAGTTTTTCTAATTCTCACCTACATTCTTATATTTTATTTATTTTTGTATATCCTTGCTTATTTTTTATTTTTATTTCTTTGCCCTTTTGTTGTTATTGTTAAGAGTCCCACCCTATGCCTTGAGCAGAGTGCAGTGGTGTCATAGCTCACTGCAACCTCAGACTTGGGCTGTGGGCATCCTACTGCCTCAGCCTCTGGAAGTCCCTGGGATTACAGGTGCTTGCTGCGGCACCCCGCTGGGGTTTTCTACTTTTTTTTAGGAGTCAGTGTCTTACTCTCATCTCAGGCAAGTCTCAAACTCCTGAGCTCAAGCAGTTCTCCCTCCTCACCCTCCCTGTGCTGGGATTACAGGTCTCAGCCACCACGCCTGACTTTCACCTACATTCTGTTATATCTCAAAGTATTTTATTGTCTTGCAACATATTTTAAAATAGTATGTTATAGGTTTTTCCTGGTTTGAGGGATTGGTTTGATGTATATTTAAGTTGTTTATATGTCTGTCATTTGCTTTTGTCTTTTTTCTTTTGGGTTTGACCTTGGGCTTCTGGGGGTTTTTTGATCATTTATATCTGAGATTGGTTTTTCTCAACTCTGGGGAAGGAGTCAGTGGTTCTGGATGCCATTTCTAACTTAATGGTTTTAGAATGCTCTTTTCTGTTACCTAGTTAAGTGTTCCAATTATCATGGCTCAGGAAAGAATGTGGATATACATAGTATAGGAACACAGTTTTATTTTGTTTCGTAGTATAATTAAATTGATTTATTGGTTTGGGGGGTTTATTGAGACAGAGTCTCACTCTGTTGCCCCAGGCTAAAGTGCCATGATATCAGCGTAGCTCCAGATGAGAACCCCCACACCTGGCCATAATTTAAACAAATTCTTCTGTTTTTTTTTTTTTTTGAGACAGAGTCTCACTGTGTGGTCCTGGTTAGAATGCCGTGGCGTCACAGCAACCTCAAACTCTTGGGCTTAAGAGATTCTCTCACCTCAGGTTCTGTAGCTGGACTACAGATGCCTGCCACAACGCCTGGCTATTTTTTTGTTGCATTTGTTTACTTAGCCTGGGCCGGGTTCGAACCCGTCACCCTCAGTGTATGTAGTTGGCGCTGTAACCACTGTGCCACAGGCACCCAGTCTGTATTTCTTATTTCTCCCTTGGCATTTCCTATTTTTATTTTTTTCTCTCCTTTTTCATTGCTTTAGCTCATGTTTCACTTAATTTGTATAAAGACCCTATGTCTGGATTTTTTGTTCACACTCTTCTATTTTCAAGTTCATTATTTTCTAGTTACATCATTTTTTTCCCTACTTGGCCTATACTTAGCTATTTATTTGCTAAATTTGGGTTAGTGGTTCTTAACCCATTTCCTTTCCCTTTTTTGTTTTTTGTGAGACAGTGTTTATGTCGCCCTCAGTAGAGTGCCGTTGCGTCACATCTCATAGCAACCTCCAGCTCTTGGGCTTACGCAATTCTCTTGCCTCAGCCTCCCAAGTAGCTGGGCCTACAGGCATCCCACAACACCTGACTTTTTTTTTGTTGTTGCAGTTGTTATTGTTGTCTAGCTGACCCAGGCTGGGTTCTTGCCAGCCTGGGTGTATATGGCTGGCGCTGTAACCACTGTGCTATGGGTGCCAACCCTCCTTTCCTTTTTATCGAGGTAAATATTTAAGTCTTTGAATTCCCTTGCTATTGCTATTGAACACCCAAGATTATGATGTGTACTTGTTTTCTCAGTTTACTGGATTTTTTCCAGTTGAATGTTTTTATTTATATGTTGATCCAGCGTTTATTATGCTCAAGACATTTCAGTTTCCCTGTGAAACAGGTTTTGGTTTCCAGCATTAATTTCTATTGTTGCTGCACTTTTTTTTTTTTTTTTGACAGTCTCATTTTGTCACCCCTGGTAGAGTGCCATGGCATCATAGTTCACAGTAACCTCAGACTCTTGGGCTTAGGTGATTCTCTTGCCTCAGCCTCCCAAGTGGCTGGGATCACAGGCGCCCGCCACAATGCCTGGCTATTTTTAGAGATGGGGTCTTGCTCTAGCTCAGGCTGGTCTCAAACTCGTGAGCTCAGGCGATCTGCCTGCCTTGGCCTTCCAGAGTGCCAGGATTACAGGCATGAGCCACTACACCCGGCTGTTGCTGCACTTTATAAAGGTTGTTTATATTATTTGTACCTTTTGTTCACAAATCATACTCTAGTTATAAGGAGATATGTTCTGCCACAAGTTATGTCCCATTAATTCTGCACTTTTTATTTTGCTGAAAGAATTGCTTTATAGAGACTATAGACTATTAACCATGATCTCATTTTTGCAAATTTTTTCATCTAGTTCTTGGCATTCTTCCTGTATACATTTTAATATAATTTAGGTCCCCTGTTTTCCCAGAGATGCAGAATGCACAACATTCCGTAGGTCTGGTTTATATACCTGTTACATGTCTGAAAATTCATTAACATACTCTTTGGGGGATTACCAGAATAGTTAGTATTCATTAAATGTTAAAATTATAATGGACCTGAAAAAAGTTATGATGGAATAAAGCAGATTCATCATCTGTAGGATTAGGAAGAAATAGGAAAATCTCAGGGTAAGATAACTAAATCAAGTTAGTATCTATTTAATATGTGAAGAGAAGTATACATTGTTATGTATAGAAGAAAATAATCCACAGTGATGGGAATGTCTTTATTTTGGGGGAGATTTTAATTGAGGAATAATCAGGCATATATATTTGGCTTTTTTATACTATATCAGAATAAATTTATATTTTTCTTTTTTTTTTTTTTTTGCAGTTTTTGGCCAGGGCTGGGTTTGAACCCACCACCTCTGGCATATGCGACTAGCGCCCTACCCCTTTGAGCCACAGGCGCCACCCCAATAAATTTATATTTTATATAGAAAGAGTGTGATACAGCTGGCCAACTCTGTCTCTCCAGTACCAATTATGCACATCTTTTTCTAACTCTGGATTTAGTACATTAAAGTGACAGCTTGAAATTGCCCTCAGTGAGATTATTTACTCCACAGATCTTGGCAAACACTACAAAACAGGGCTTTGTATGTCTGTGTTTGGCTGGTTGTTAAACATTCACCTGTACTCCATTGTGTAAACTCATCCTTTACTGAACTCTCATTTCATTTGCTATATTTTATAGTTCTTTCAACCTTCTGTAGTAGGTGAGAATTTCTCTTAATTTTACAAAAAATCTTTTCATTTTCTGGTCCATGCAACAAAATGTTTTTTTTTCATGTCTTTTAGATTTGGATTCAAGGTGTGAAATAATCAGCAATGGAAAAAAACACATTTATAAGAAACGTTCGTCTTTTACTCTACAGCACAGAATTCATAAAGGAGAGAAATTATATGAATGTAAGGAATGTCAAAAGGTTTTTTGTCATCTTACAGAACTTACTTTACATCAGAGGATTCATACTAGGGAGAAGCCTGATGAATGTGAAGAGTTTGAGGTTTTTAGTCATCTTACAGACTTCAGAGAACATCAGAAAATTCATACTCTTGAGAAACCTTATGAAAGTGAAGAATGTGGGAAGGACTTTAGTCGTCCTGTAAACCTTGCTAAACGTGGAAAAATTCATGCTAAGAAACCTTATGAATGTATAGAGTGTGGGCAAGCTTTTAGGTGTAGCCGTCAACTTACTGCGCATCATAGATTTCATACTGGTGAGAAACCCTATAAGTGTAAAGAATGTGGGAAGGTCTTTAGTGTACATGGACGACTGAGACGTCATCAGAGTATTCACACTGGTGAGAAACCCTTTAAATGTAATAAATGTGGCAAGGCCTTTAGGCTCAAATCAGGCCTTAAAGCACATGAGACTATTCATACTGGAGAGAGGCCCTACAAATGTATGGAATGTGGGAAAGCCTTTCGTCAGTTTGCACACCTTGTGGGTCATAAAAGAATTCATACTGGAGAAAAACCCTATGAATGTAAGCAATGTGGGAAAGCCTTTAGATGTAAGTATCAACTTACCATACATCAGAGAATTTACACTAGGGAGAAACCCTATGAATGTAAAGACTATCGGAAGGCTTTTAGTAGTAGCCATCAACTTACTACCCATCATACAACTGATAGTGTTGATAAACCATATAAATGTAAGGAATGTGGAAAGGCATTCAGCATATATGGACGACTTACTCGACATCAGGGTATTCATAGTGATAAGAAACCCTTTGTATGTAACAAATGCGGGAAATCCTTTAGACTCAACTCATACCTTAAACTACATCAGAATGTTCATACTGGTGAGAGACCCTATGAATGTAAGGAATGTGGGAAGGCCTTTAGTCAGCCTGCACACCTAGGACATCATAGCAGAATTCATACTGGTTACAAACCGTTTGAATGCAAAGAATGTGGGAAGGCCTTTCGTTCCGCATCATATCTTGTTAGACATGAGAGGATTCATACTGGTGAGAAACCCTATATATGTCAAGAGTGTGGGAAAGCTTTTATTTATAGCCATAAACTTACTATACATCGCAGAGTTCACACTGGTGAGAAACCTTTTGAATGTAAGGAATGTGGGAAGGCCTTTAGTGTGTCTGGACAACTTACTCAGCATCAGCGTGTTCATAATGGTAAGAAACCCTTTGAATGCAACAAATGTGGAAAGTCCTTTAGACTTATTTCAAAACTTAAAGTTCACGAGAATACTCATAGTGATGAGAAACCCTATGAATGTAAGGAATGTGGGAAGGCCTTTCGTCACGCCACTAGCCTCATATATCATGACCGAATTCACTCTGGTGAAAAGTTATATGAATGTAAAGAATGTGGGGAGACTTTCAGGGATGCCTCACAGCTTGTTATTCATGAAAGAATTCATACTGGTGATAAACCTTATGAATGTAAAGAATGTGGAAAGGCATTTCGTTGTGCCTCATACCTTGTTAGACATGAGAAGATTCACACTGGTGAAAATCCCTATGTATGTCTAGAGTGTGGGAAAGCTTTTAGTTATAGCCATGAACTTACCATACATCATAAAATTCATGCTGGTGAGAAACCTTTTGAATGTAATCAATGCAGAAGGTCCTTTAGGCTTAGTTCCATCCTTGAAGTACATCAGAGAATTCATACTAGGTAGAGACCGGTATGCACATATAATAAAGTACATTGCGTCAATGGATTTATACCACTAAGAAACAGTTTGAATGAAGGCAGTGTGGGAAGGTTTTTAGATATGGTTCAGTTCTTACTAGGCATTCATTTGTAGTAGAGGAAGTAAGCCAGGCACAGAAAGATAAATATTACATCATCTCATTTATATGTGTAATCTAACAAAAGTCAGTTCTCAAAAAAGAGTAGATTGGTGGTGATGAGAGGTTTAGGGGGACGGGTGCATGAGGAAAGGGGAGATGTTGATGTAAGGGTACAAAATTTCAAATAGGAATAAGCTTTATTATCTGTTGCCCAGAGTGGTGAGTAAAATAAGCATTGTGTATTTAAAAATTACTAAAAGGATATATTATACATGTTTTCACACACACAAGTATGTGAGGTGATGGATTTGCTAATGAGCTTGATTTAGTTATTCCACTATGTAAACATACCAAAATATCACATTATTCCCTATGTATAATTGTTAGTTGTCAATTAAAAATAAATACAGCGCCCATGCAGGAGCCAACCAAAACATGCCTCCTTAGAAGAAGACACAAGCTATTACCTAGGAAAAATCCCAACAAATTTAGGAGCTTTGTGTCAGACAGAACTGTCACTTGAGAAATTACAAAGGTTTTAGGACCTCGTGACAATAACTAGAGTCAAAGACCAATGTTAGAACAAAATATTCTCCAAATACTCCCATTTACAAGGGTTTTAAGTGCTCTGGATTTTTGCATCAGTGTTGATAAGGATTATTTATTCATAGTTTTCTTGTGTTGGTCTAGTATACACATTTTTTTTTTTTTGAGACAGTCTCACTATGTCGCCCTCTGTAGAGTGCTTTGGCATCACAGCTCACAACAATCTACAACTCTTGGGCTCAAGTGATTCTCTTGTCCCAGCATCCCAAGTAGCTGGGACTGCAGGCACCCACCACAATGCCCAGGTATTTTTTGTTGCAGTTGTCATTGCTGTTTAACAGGCCCGGGCCTTGCTCAAACCCACCAGCTTCGGTGTATGTGTCCGGCGCCCTAACCTACTGAGCTACAGGCTCCAAGCCCAGAATACACATTCTTAAGTGCATGGGGGAACTTTTCTAGGTCAGACCATAGTATGTTAGGCCCCAAACACAATTTCAAATAGATTTGAAAGTCTATTATCCAGTGTATCTTCCTCCATCACTAAAGCATAGTTATAAATCAGTAACTAGAAAAATCAGAAAACTGACAGCTTTGTGGAATTTTTTTTCCCCTGATGTGTCTTTCTTTATTGTTTGGAATTCATTGAGGGTACAAAGAATTAGGTTACACTGATTGCATTTGTTAGATAAAGTCCCTCTTTTTTTTTCTTTTTGAGATAGTCTCACTGTGTCACCCTCTGTTGAGTGCTGTGGCATCACAGCTCATAGCAACCTCAAACTCTTGAGTTTAAGTGATCCTCTTGCCTCAGCCTCCCAAGTAGCTGGGACTACAGGCGCCTGCCACAATGCCCGGCTATTTTTGTTGTTGTTGTTGTCTTTGTTGTTTAGCAGGCCTGGGCCAGGTTTGACGCACCATCCCTGGTGTATGTGGCCAGGGAGCTACAGGCGCCAAGCCTAAAGTCCCTCCTATAATTGTGTCCTGCCCCCAAAAGGTGTGTCATACATCATCACCCCATCTCCCTCTCTCCCCGCTACCTCATTCCCCTACCCCACCCCTTGTATTAGATCATTTACTGCCTTCATATTAAAATTAAGTACATTAGATTCTTGCTTCTCCATTCTTGTGATGCTTTACTAAGAAGGATGCGTTCCAACTCCGTCCAGGTTAATAAAGATGCAAAGTTTCTATCTTTTAATGGCTGAATAGTATTCTGTGGTATACCTGTACCACAGCTTGTTAATCCATTTCTGGATTGGTGTGCACAGAGGTTGTTTCCACATTTTGGCACCTGTAAATTGAGCTGTGATAAACAATCTAGTGCAAATGTTCTTATGATAATAGGACATTTTTTCTTTTGAGTAGATGTCTAGTAATGGGATTGCAGGATCAAGTGGGAGGTCTAATTTGAGTTCTTTGAGGATTCTGCATACTTCCCTCCAAAAAGGTTGTATTAGTTCGCAGTCTGACCAGAAGTGTAAAAGTGTTCCCTGCTCTCCACATCCATGCCAGTACCTGAAGCTTTGAGTCTGTGATGTGGGCCATTCTCACTGGGGTTAGGTAATATCTAGGGTAGTTTTGATTTGCATTTCTCTGATGATTAGGAACAATGAGCATTTTTTACATATGTTTGTTAGCCATTCATCTGTCTTCTTTAGAGAAGGTTCTATTCGTGTCTCTTGCCCAGTGATACATGGGATTGTTGGCCCTTTTGTTGTTAATTAATTTGAGTTCTCTGTAGATCCTAGTTATCAAATAAATACTCACTGTCAAGATTCTAGTGAAATAATCAGTACAAGTGAATTGCATTTTCATTTTTATCAGAGAATTCTTGAAAAATAGGAATATTACACAATGGATGCTCAATATAAGTAGCCACACACAAAAAAAAAAAAGATTTAAATACTATGTGTATAGTCCTTTGAAAAGGATCTTACAAAACTCATATTACTATTAATGGATTAACAAGTAATTAAGTGGAATTCAACATTCTTTAAAACTTGACATTACTGTTAATACATATTACAGGTGTATATTTTCTTTCTTTCTTTTTTTTTCTTTTTGTAGAGACAGAGTCTCACTTTATTGCCCTCGGTAGAGTGCTGTGGCGTCACATAGCTCACAGCAACCTCCCAACTCCTGGGCTTAGGCGATTCTCTTGCCTCAGCCTCCCGAGTAGCTGGGACTACAGGCGCCCACCATGACGCCCGGCTATTTTTTTGTTGTAGTTTGGCTGGGGCTGGGTTTGAACCCACCACCCGTGGTATATGGTGCCGGCGCCCTACCCACTGAACCACAGGCACCACCCAAGTGTATATTTTCTTTACATGTGATTTTGTATCACTATAAGGTTACTGGCTGCCTAGTATTCAACTGTATAGATTACTCATTTACTTAACATTTCCATAATCCTGAACATACTTTTCAAATAATGCTTTGGTCCTACACTCTAGACTGGTGGTTCTAAATCCTTTCAGTTGCAGCTTAGCAGTGAGAAAACGCAAGAGGACTGGAACTATTTTTCAAAAAAATGTAAGAACAATAAGATTCATCTCAGTGACACCCAACATCTGCTAGAAAGTGAGCGTATCATGATTAGGATGTTTCACAGTTCACACAATTATTTTATGAAACAAAGAGCAACTCACCTAAATATTGGTTTTTACATGTAAAACAAGCCTGGTCCTTTTGTGGGGGGAGAATGGCAGGATGAGAAGAGGAAATGGAGCCTTTGGTCCTTTGGATTTTCTGGGAGTACAGGATGACTGTGTTACAGCCTCTGTAGGTCCACACCGTTTGCCTCACACAAAGCGACAGAAGTAGGACAGAAGCTGAAATTTGTATGAGCTAATATCAGGTTTCTGGGGTCAGAGGTCTAGGAGAGCTGAGCCCCTCAGATCTCCCAAAGAAAGGACCTTCCTGGATTTGTCATCCTAAAAGCTGGTTGATGTTGCCTTGCTGGAAACTTAACCTGGGGCTCACTGCCCAATTTACCACTAATTGTCATTTGCTTCAGCATTAACACTTGGCTGGAAGAGACAGAAGAAGCAGAAGGGAACAAACATAGGCCCGAAGGTCATGATGACTGTTGTTGCCCAACCTTAGCCATCCACACACTGATGTCCTTGACACAAACCACCTGCCAGTCACAAAACCACCCTCACCATCGTAGTCTGACATTTGCCACTCCACAGCCATCCCAATATAGACACAAAACCATCCTACTCTGTTCACACACCCTCAGGCTGAGTTGACTTTGGTGAGGTTCCAGTAGCAACTGAGCACCATCCCTGCTGGGTCATATAGGGTCCAGCTCTGACAAGGCTGCCAGCACCCAGAGGTCCCTATCCCCAGCTCTGCTACTCACGGAGCACACAGGCAAGCTGTAGCTGACATGTTGGAGGAGGGCATGCTTGAGATTTCTTCAGGGTTAAGAACATCCAAGAGCCGGTGTAGGCATAGATGACCAACCCTGGGCCAGGGGACTCTTCCTTTTTCCAAAAGAGCTCAAAGGAGAAGGTTCATCTCTTACAAATCTCAAAGCCATGCCTCAGGATGAACTAGAGTATGCCCTTACAGGGATCAGTGTCATTCAAGGATGTGACTGTGGACTGCACCCAGGAGGAGTGGCAGCAACTGGACCCTGCTCAGAAGGCCCTCTACAGGGATGTGATGTTGGAAAACTATTGCCACTTCGTCTCTGTGGGGTTTCACATGACTAAGCCTGATACGATCCGCAGGTTGGAACAAGGAGAAGAGCTATGGACAGAATTTTTCCAAGTCAGAGCTACCTAGAAGAAGATGAAAGGAAGGCTGAAGGTCTTCTAGTGAAGTTCAAAGAATACCAAGACAAGCATTCTAGATCAGTTGTGTTCATCAACCACAAAAGACTAATTAAGGAGAAAAGTAATGTTTATGGTAAAACACTCTAGGCAAAAACCATATTATTTCAAAAACACTATGTGAATATAAACCTGAGGGAAAGGTTTTGAAAAATATTTCAGAATTGGTCATTAGAAATATAAGCCCCTTGAAAGAAAAGTTTGGAGTGAGTAATGGATGGGAGAAATCACTCCTCAATACTAAGCATGAAAAAATTTATCCTAAAGTCAATCTCCATAAACAGAAAAAGATCTCAGTGGTAAACAGGAACTTATTCAGCATCAGAAGGTTCAAACTCCAGAACAACCATTTGAGCATAATGAATGTGAGAAATCCTTCCTTATGAAAGGAATGTTATTTATACAAACTAGGGGTCACAGAGGACAAAGAACCTTTGAATACTATAAAGATGGGATTGCCTTCATAGAAAAGTCAAATCTCAACATCCATCCACACAGTCTATGGAAAAGAAGCTCTCTGCCTACAACAAATATGGGAAATTCCTCTGTAGAAAGTCTATTTGTATTATGCATCAGAGATCTCAAATCGAAGAGAAACCCTTTCAATGTCCTTACTGTGGGAATAGCTTTAGAAGGAAGTCTTACCTCATAGAACATCAGCGAATCCATACAGGTGAGAAACCTTATGTTTGTAATCAATGTGGAAAGGCCTTCCGTTAGAAGACAGCCCTCACTCTTCATGAAAAAACACATATAGAAGGGAAACCCTATATTTGTATTGATTGTGGGAAGTCCTTCCGCCAGAAGGCAACTCTCACTAGATATCACAAAACACATACAGGGGAGAAAGCTTATGAATGTACTCAATGTGGAAGTGCCTTTAGAAAGAAGTCATACCTCATTGATCACCAGAGAACTCACACAGGAGAGAAACCGTATCAGTGTAATGAGTGTGAAAGGCATTTATCCAGAAGACAACCCTCACTGTACATCAGAGAACTCACACAGGAGAGAAACCCTATATTTGTAATGAATGTGGAAAGTCTTTCTGCCAAAAAACAACCCTTACTCTTCATCACAGAATTCATACAGGGGAAAAACCCTATATTTGTAATGAATGTGGGAAGTCCTTCCGCCAGAAGGCAAGCCTCACTGTTCATCACAGAATACATACAGGAGAAAAATCCAATGGATGTCCTCAGTGTTGGAAGGCCTTTAGTAGGATATCAAACCTCATTCGCCATCAGAAAACTCACACAGGAGAGAAACCTTATGAATGTAAAGAGTGTGGGAAGTTCTTCAGTTGTAAGTCTAACCTCATTGTCCATCAGAAGACTCACAAGGTAGAAACCATAGGAATTCAGTTAAGTGATGGGACTTTTTTTTGTTAACTTTTTTTTTGTAAAGACAAGAGTCTCACTTTATGGCCCTTGGTAGAGTGCCGTGGCATCACACAGCTCACAGCAACCTCCAACTCCCGGGCTTAAGAGATTCTCTTGCCTCAGCCTCCCGAGTAGCTGGGACTACAGGTGCCTGCCACAGCACTCGGCTATTTTTTTGTTGCAGTTTTGGCTGGGGCTGGGTTTGAACCCGCCACCCTTGGCATATGGGGCCAGCGCCCTACTCACTGAGCCACAGGCGCCGCCCCTGTAAAAACCTTTTAAGTCATAGTAAATCCTATATATGTGCTTGTAAGTGTAATAATATCCAGCAGTTTAAAATACTGTATTACATATTCCCTGGTATTTTCTAGGATAGCAGCTAGCCTGTAAAACACACACAAAGTATTACTAGACAAATGACAAAAAATCACTGAAAATAAAAGCTCCAAGTTTCTATTATTGGATTCAGCAGATGAAAACTCTGTCAAATTGCTATAAAGATTTTAAGTGGTTTATTTTCAATCTCAATATATCTTTTTTGTAAACCAGTAATAAACAGTTGGCCAACTGGCAGTGTTCCGTGAACTACACCGTTGAGTAGAAGTTCTATAAAAAAAGCATGTGTGTTTTCAATATGGACAAAGCAGAGCGGGGAACAAAGGAAGTGTAAACTGTATTTCTCATCGTAAATATGAAACAAAAATTAGTTGTTACCTCTTCAGAGAGAACCACAGTCTGACTTTTGACATTATAAATCAGCTTTTACATATATTACATATATATCAGATTATATATTATTGTGTATACTTTTATATATGGCTTATTTCATTCATTATTATGTCTCCAAGTCTAATCACTAGTGCATGTGGCAGAAGTTTATTTATTTTTATTCTATATATAATTCCATTATATGATTATATAACAACTTACCCATTCTGTCGATGGACTTTTACACTGTTTACATCTTAGGGTAATAATAAATAATATTTCTGAAAACCTAAAAAAAAAAAAAGAGAACATCCAAGAGCCAAGAAAGCCTGAGAAGGGGAGTGGGTAACTTCAGACTGCCCAAAACCTCAGGCCTATGGATGCAGAAATGGTTCAATAGGGCCAGTGGTGTGGCCATGGGGTGAGCCCATGGTGGAAGGGATTCTTTTGTGTCCCCTGATGCAATTCCAGCCTTTACGCATGGGAGATGCATCTTGGGATATGCCAGTTTGAGCTGGTTTATTCGGTATCATTTTAGGTGTACTAATAGGAGTAAGATGTGTTTACATATTTCTTTCTCTGAAGGTATGGTGAAAGAGGACTGAATAATTCAATGTAAAAGTGAAAGTCTTGTATATCTTTTGTTATGTTTTGCAAGCATACAAGAGGAGTGCCAAAGTACTAGCATTTGATAATATCTATATAAATATTGATAATTATCTATAAATATCCGAATCATCTGAATAGCAATTAAACACCACCCACAAATTTGATGTATTTGTTTATTTGGCAGGAAACATGGTCTCACTATGTTGCTTCAGCTCAAGTGCAGTGGCACCATCATGGCTCACTGCAACCTCAGACTGCTGGACTCAAGTGAGACTCAGTAGTTGAGACTGTTATGAGCATCTGTGATTAGTGATCTTTGATGTTACTACTGTAATTGTTTTATGATGCTGTGAATGTCACTCATAGAAGATGGCAAACTTAATATCTTGTGTGTCCTGACTCTGCCACTGGCTGGGCATTCCCTATCTCTCTCCCTCTCCTGGGGCCTCCCTATTCCTTGATACTTAATGATATTTAAATTAGGCCAATTAATCTTATAATGGCCTTTAAGTGTTCAACTGAAAAGAATTGTATGTCTCTCACTTGAATCAAAAGTGAGAAATGATTAAATTTAGTGAAGAAGGCAATTCCAAAGGCAAGATAGACCAAAAGCTAGGCTTCATGCACCAAGTTAGCCACATTGTGAATGCAAAGGAAAAGTTCCTTTTTGTTTGTTGTGGGTTTTTTTGAGACAGTCTCGCTCTGTTGCCCTGGGTAGAGTGCTGTGGTGTCATTGTAGCTCACAGCAACCTCTCAAAGTCTTGGGCTCATGGGCTCTTGCCTCAGCCTTCTGAGTAGCTGGAAGTACAGGGGCCCACCACCACAGCCGGCTAAGTTTTCTATTTTTAGTAGAAATGGGGTCTCACTTTTGTGTCAGGCTGTTCTCAAACTCCTGAGCTCAAGCAATGCACCTTCCTCGGCCTCCCAAAGTGCTAGAATTACAGGCATGAGCCACCATGCTCAGCCAAAGGAAAAGTTCTTGAAGGAAATTAAAAGCGCTACTCCAGTGAACCAAACAAATGATAAAAAGAAAAACAGTCTTATTGCTAATATGGAAAAAATTTTAGTGGTCTGGATAGTTCATCCACACAATATTCTTTTAAGCAAAAGCCTCCAGAAAGCAAGGCTTTCTCTTCAATTCTTCAAAGTCTGAGGTGAGGGGGCTGTAGAGAAAAAGTTCAAAGCTAGTAGTGGTCAGTTGGAGAGATTTAAGGAAAGAAGCTGTTTCCATAACATAAAAATGTCAAGTTCAGTAAGTGCTGAAGGAGAAGCTGCAGCATGTGATCCAGAAGATCTAGCTAAGATAACTGCCAGAGGTGGCTACACTATAAGCGATAGATTTTTAACATAGATAAAACTATCTTCTGTTCAAAGAAGATGCCATCTAGGACTTTCAGCACGAGAAAGAAGTCAATGCCTAGTTTAAAAGCTTCAAAGGGGTGGCACCTGTGCCTCCGTGGGTAGGGCACTGGCCCCATATACCGAGGGTGACGGGTTCAAACCCAGCCCTGGCCAAAATGCAACAAAAAATAGCCAGGTATTGTGCCCACCACACAGTGGGCAGTTTTAGCTGGGGCTGGGTTTGAACCTGCCACCTCTGGCATATGGGGCCAGCACCCTACTCCTTTAAGCCGTAGGCATCATCCCATGAAGCTTTTATTTTTTATTTTATTTTTTATTTTCGAGACAGTCTCACCTTATCGCCCTCAGTAGAGTGCCTCACACAGCAACCTCCAACTCCTGGGCTTAGGCGATTCTCTTGCCTCAGCCTCCCAAGTAGCTGGGACTACAGGCACCTCTAGCCCCAGCTACCTGGGAGGCTGAGGCAAGAGATGAACCTGAGCAAGAGAGATCCATCTCTACTAAAAATAGAAAAACTGGTCCAGCACAGTGGCACATGCCTGTAGTCCCAGCTACCCCGGAGGCTGAGGCAAGAGGATTAATTGAGTCCAGGTATTTGAGATTGCCGTGAGCTACGTTGACACTACAGCACTTTACGCAGGGCAACAGAGTGAGGCTTGGTCTCAAAAATAAAAAATAAAATAAAAAGAATTTTAGGAAAAAATTTGTCAAGAAAGTGGGCTTAAAATTTTAGGAGCCCCTGTCTCTAAAAAAATAGAAAACATAGCTGGGAGTGGTGGTACATGCCCATAGTCCTAGCTACACAAGAGGCTGAGGCAAGACAGTCACTTAGGTTCAATAGTTTCAGGTTGCAGTGAGCTATGACAACACTGCAGTCTAGCCCAGGTGACAGACCAAGCTACTAATATTGAAAAAGAAAATTTTTTTAGACCCATAACCCTTGGCCCTTATGAAAATTTGGACTAGTCCAAATAGAAGACATGATATTTTGGAAACATCTCAGGACAGCATAGAAAAACTGTCCTGCAAACTGTGAGCTATGATGCTATAGTACTCTAGCCTAGGGCAACAGAGTGAGACTCTGTCTCCAAATATAATAATAATAATAATAATACATTTTGTAAGGCTATAGCTGTCATAGGTAGTGATAGTTTTGATGGATCTTGGAGGAGTAAACCAAAAACCTGGAAAGGATTTACAATTCTAGATGCCATTAAGAACATGGAAAGAGGTCAAAATATCAACATTAAAAGGAGTTTGGCAAAAATTAATTCCAGTCCTCATGGATGAATTTGAGTGGTTCAACCCTCCAGTGGAGGAAGTAACTGCAGATGTGGTGGAAAGCGCAAGAAAACTATTGTAGACTAGAAGTAGAAGTAGAGCCTTGGGCGGTGCCTGAAGCCCAGTGGGTAGGGCACGGGCCACATACACTGAGGCTGGCAGGTTCGAACCCAGCCCAGGCCAGCTAAACAACAATGACAACTGCAACAACACAAAATAGCCGTATGGCAGGCGCTTGTAATCCCAGCTACTTGGAAGGCTGAGGCAAGAGAATCGCTTAAACCCAAGGTTGCTGTGAGCTGTGACATCATAGCACTCTACCCAGAGCTACAGCTTGAGACTCTGTCTAAAAAAAAAAGGAGCCCGAACATGAATTACTGTAGTTTCACAAATGAAGAGTTGTTTTTAATGGATGAGCAAAGAAAGTGGTCCTTGAGGTGGAATCTGCTGGTGAAGATGCTATGGACACTGTTGAAATGACTAATAAAGGATTTAGAATATTATTATATAAATTTGGTTGGTAAAGCCATGGCAGAAGGGTACTGTACCTGCAATATCTGCCAGGTATTTCTGTACTGCTTTTTTGTTGTTGTTTATTAAATCATTTGTACATAGATCATGAATACATTTATGCCATTATGGGATTCAATGTGTTGATTATTTGTACAAATTGGAGTGCTTACATCCTACATGTACTGCTTTTTTTCTAACTTTCGAAGAACTCCCACAGTCATTGATCATGAGAAAGTGACTAAAATTCATCATCCCTTACTCTACAATAAGAGGATATGATACGAGATTCTCACTTTATATTCTTTGTCTCCACTGGAAACATGGCCTTGCCACGTAATAAACTACCAATTTGTACACATTATGTAACTTTTTAAGCTTAAGAAGCATCAACTGTAAAACTGAAAAATAATATTATGCCCCTATGACATTCTCCGAGAAATAAGCATTTTAGTGATAGGACACACACTGGCGCGTCCATGTATACAGACTTTTTTTTTTTTTGAGACTGAGTCTCACTCTCACCCTGGTACAGTACAGTGGCATCATAGTTCACAGCAACCTCAAACTCCTAGGCTCAAGCATCCTCTTGCCTCAGTCTCTCCAGTGGCTGGACTACAGGCATATGTGACTAACTAGGCAGGCTGCTCTCAAACTCCTGAGCTCAAGCAATCCACCCGCCTCAGCCTTCCAGACTGCTGGGATTACAGGCCGGAGCCACCATGCCTGGCACATATACAGACTTTGGTTAGATAATGAAGTCACTTTCAGCACCTTATACCTAGCTGAGTCACGGTATCTCCCTCCATGAGTGACTTCAGAGCTCAGGCTTCAGAAAATAAGATGTAGTACCCAGCAAAAGAACTCCTAAAGGCCCCTAACTGTCTCAGCCTGAGTCCCTACACATCTCAAACCCCCCTCCCCTTGGGTTAATTCTGAGAACAGGTTTCAGAACAAGGAAGTTCCCTGAGTTCCCAAAAAACTCCTAGCCACAGGTAAAACAATGGTAGAACTTACCCCAACCCCCTAGCAATGGCTAAACAATGGTGGAAAGCTTACTCAAGCAAGATTTTCCAAGCCAAGTTTGTCCTCATGCCAGCTGCCACGATGTAACCCCCTGAGCCAACCAGCCCCCCTGACTGTAACCCCACCCCAAGCTACCCCCTGAGCTAACTGCCAAGTTCTGCTTTTGTTTTTGCTTGCTTGCATGGCAACAAAAATAGTATAAAAGTCAGCCTGCTCCAGGTGGCGCCTGTGGCTCAGCGGGTAGGGCGCTGGCCCCATATGCCAAGGGTGGCAGGATCAAACCCAGCCCCGGCCAAACTGCAACAAAAAAATAGCTGGGCGTTTTGTGGCGGGCGCCTGTAGTCCCAGCTACTTGGGAGGCTGAGTCAAGAGAATCGCCTAAGCCCAAGGATTTGGAGGTTGCTGTGAGCTGTGTGACGCCACGGCACTCTACCGAGGGCGATAAGGTGACACTCTGTCTCTACAAAAAAAAAAAAAAAGTCAGCCTGCTCCTCACTTACCAGGGTTTGCCTTTGGGCAGCGACCTGCCTGAGCAGGTGTAATAAATCACCTGGTCCCCTGCACAGGTACAATAAATCACCATCTGATTTATACCTGAAGTGGGGTCTGAGTTTTTCTTCCAGGTGGCAAATGGGTAGGTACAACGAAGAGCTCTGAAGTTCCCTTCTAAGATTGCTCAGGAGGTGTCCACGGAGACTTGCAGCCTACCATCCTTGAGAACCACCGAAATCGCCGTGAGGCTCGGATCCCGGGCGCCAGCCTGTGGGCGAACTGCGCTTGCGCTTTTCCTCGGATCAGGTGCGCCAGCTTGTAGGCGATCTAGGCTTGGTTGCAACTCCCAGAAGTCTCAGACCCGCTGTGGGCTCCGCGGCTGGCACCCGTGGTCACTTGTAGCTTTCCTACCAGCCTCTTACCCGCGCTGCATCTCTCGAGGCCTGGGCTCCTTCATGGTCGGGCTTGGACTACGCTCCCTACAGGTGGAGGACCTCCCGCTGGGTTTCCGGCATCTCTGGTTGCGCTCTGCGCCGGCTCGCGTCCCACCTGCGTGAGTCCTTGCGGGAAGACCCCGCAGAGCTAGACCCCGCGTGGCGATGAAAGGGGGCACCGGAGGCGCTCAGAGCGCGGGCGCCACCTCCGGCCGTGGGTGCGGGCTCTGCGGGGGACAGGCGGGGTGAGGGAGACCGAGCCTTTGTGAGGGGGGTGCACTGTGACACTGAGGTGTCTGCTTGCCCTTGTGCGACCCTGACGTAGGGTGCGTGTTCTTCACGCGAGCGTGCGTTTTTGTGGCTCCGTGGTGATTGTCCCTGAGCCGTGGCTCCAACTTCCCTGCTGCTTCCTGTGCCCTCCTCTCAAATTTAACTGCCGCAGAGAAATGTTCACAAGTGGGAAATCTAATAGTTCTACACGACAGTGTCCAGCCAGAACGTACAGATCTGCTGTTGGGGATTGTAGACCAGGGATTGCTCTGGAGGCAGGTTCCTAGGAACTTCTAGGTAGACTCAGGAATGGATTGCTTCCTGGGAAGATCCTCCCCGGGAGGTCTCTGGGGTTCGTGTACGTGTTTGACTATTCTCTGAGCTCTCACCCTCAGGAATTGCTGATACAGATTTCGCTTTCTTACGTCGCTTTGTTGTAAGTGTATGTTATGAGGTCACAGCAAGTGTAGTCTTGAAGGGTGTAACATCACAAATGAAGTTCTTGCTATGTATTCCTTACTGGTTAAGAGAGTGAGGCTAATGCACAAATGTTACCGTGTGGGAGTTCATAAGCAGGGATTCTTCCTATTTGTGGGTTCACAGGGGACCACAATCGCCTGAGATTGTAAAGAGAATTACTGTGTATATTTGTAGAAATGCAGTTTTCAAGGGTGTACATAACCCAGAAGATTAAGGGTTGGACTTTAGATCTGGAATTAAAGATTTATATTTGGGGGTAGTTTTGTTCATAATTGGTGATCAAGATTAGGGGTATGGTTAAGAAAATTCACAAGATATCCATGGGATAGATTTTTTTTTTTTTTGAGACAGCCTCACTTTGTCGCTCTCGGTACAGTTCCGTAGCATCACAACTCACAGCAACCTCAAACTCTTGGGCTTAAGCAATCCTCTTGCCTCAGCCTCCCAAGTACCTGGGACTACAGGCGCCCGCCACAATGCCTGGCTACTTTTTAGAGATGGGGGTCTCGCTCTGCCTCAGGCTGGTCTCGAACCTGTGATCTCAGGAAATCCACCCGCCTCAGCCTTCCAGGCATGAGCCACCGTGCCCAGCCTATATGCAGATCATTTTAAGAAATATAATTTTGTAAGAACTTTTTTGCAAGATTTTATCCAAATTTTAATTGCTTATTTAAACAAGAATGGGTATGGAACCGCCACATTTATTGAGCATATTTTGTGTACTCCAAACTTTCTATTTGGTATATATTCATTAATCTGCAAAGGCCATTTTCCTTTCTAATAATGAAAAAGTATAGTGAAATCCGTCTACTTACATCCGAGCAGTGTATTTAAAGGATATTCAAAAACAGAACAAAGCTTGGTATCATTTCGTAAAAGTACAAGTTCCACAGGATACCACCTCCTAAATTAAACCGGCCTTTTACACCAAATAATTTTTTTAATATTGTTTCTCATCAGTTATATGGTTTCCTAACATACTTAATAATGCTGGAATAGTAAGTCACAATATAGCAAAGTCTAATATATTTAACTACTCCCTCCTCTCAGATGTTCTTTGATGAACGTCCTTGTGCATATATAGAGGGTACAAAAAAATGTATACACATTTTAATAAAGGAAAAACTGGCCAGGCGAGGTGGCTCATGCCTGTAATCCTAGCACTCTGGGAGGCCAAGGCAGGTGGATTGCCTGAGCTCACAGATTCCAGACCAGCCTGAGCCAGAGCAAGACCCAGTCTCTAAAAATAGCCTGTTGTTGTGGCAGGCGCCTATAGTCCCAGCTACTTGGGAGACTGAGGGAAGAGAATCACTTGAACCCAAGAGTTTAAGGTTGCTGTGAGCTGACAGCACTCTACAGAGGGTGACATAGTGAAACTCTGTCTCAAAATAAATAAATAAATAAACAAATAAATAAAAGAAAGTGCAAAAGTCCAATGTGGCTTGAATATTACAATTTTCATACATTTTTTTTCCCTTTCTTAAAATGTGTAAATTTTACTTTCTGTATATACCTAGTACAGGTTTTTGGCTTTTTGTTTTCTAGTTTCTAGAAGTGTGTTTTATGGTCAGAAATCATACTTGATTTATTAAGTGTCTACAATGTACCAGATCTGGAAATTGTTGTATTTGGGGTGATTGAGGTGATAGAATAATTAAATAGATATAATTGCCTTCTGCAAAATACTTATAATCCATGAAGAAATATAATTGTGAACAGAAATATTATAAGTGTGGCCAGGTGCAGTGGTTCACACCTGTAATCCTAGCACTCAGGGAGGCTGAGGCAGGTGGATCACTTGAGTTCAGGAGTTGTAGACCAGCCTGAGGAAGCGCAAGACACCATCTCTATAAAAAAAGAAAAATTAGCTGGATGCAGTGGGTGCACCTATATTCTCTGCTAAGGCAGGAGCATCTCTTGATCTCAAGAGTTCGAGGTTGCTGTGAGCTAGATTAGGCCATGGCACTCTAGCCTGGGCAACAGAGCAAGACTCTGCCTCAGGAAATGATTGTGTCCACATCATCCTCACCAAAATGGTATAGTGGCCAGAAATTTTCCCACTGAGGTGTCTGGTCTGGCTTCAATGCAGATACATCTCTTCTCTATTACTCTGGTATCAGAGACCCCTGAGAATTGAGGGTGGAAATGGGATTATTTAAAATTATAATCTTCCCAATTTGTGTGTGATGGGAGATTACTTGGAAGCTGTAATGTAAGAGCATAACGGTAATATTAACTTAAGTCTTATGGGGAAAACAAAAACGCAGCTCGTTTTAAAGTCTTTCTCTTTTCCCAGGTCTAAGTTCTCTAGACTGCTTTTCTGGTAGAGGAGCCCTGAGGACTAATCCACTCTTGCAGGTCTAAAACCATGACCCATGTAAGTTGAAATTTCTCTCCTTCTTGAAGTATGTTTTTTAAATCTTGTAAGTATTTTCAGTAATTTTCCTCAAATTTCCTACCAAGAAAATTCCCTCAAATATTCTAATTCCCACTTCCACAGAACTGTTACCCAGCATTCTCCCTATGTGAGCCATTCTGACTAGTGTTCATAATTATGACCAAATGATTCAACATAAGTGTTCATTCTTTTTTTTAAACTTTATTTAAATTAATATGAGAGTATGATATTTAGGTTACATTTTTCTCACTTCCAGAGCAAAGTTCCATTTATAGAAAAGCCCCTCACCCCGGGGGGGTGTTATACAGCCTCACAATGTATATGTTAGGTAAAATCCTGCCTCTTGCCCTCCCTCCCTCTGCCATACATCCTGCCCCTTCCCCCTTCTCATTTCCCTCTGGTCTCGAACTGGACTGTAATAGTGTTTTATTGTTCTTAGGAACATGTAATTGTTTATATATTGATTTCATATTAGTATGGAGTACATGGGATATTCATCTTTCCATTCTTATGATACTTCACTAAAAGGAATGTATTTCAACTCCTTCCAGGGAAATGTAAAAGATGTAAAGTCTCTGTCTTTTTTTTTCTTTTTTTTTTGTCTAATATTGGTATAGCCAAGTCTCTGTCTTTTTTAAGGGCTGAATAATATTCCATGGTATACATATACCACAGTTTGTTGATCCATTCATGGGTTGATGGGCACTTAGGTTGCTTCCATGACTTGGCAATTATGAATTGCGTTGCCATAAACATTCTAGTGCAAATGTCCTTGTGGTAAAATGATTTATGTTCTTCTGGGTAGATACCTAGTAATGGGATTTCAGGGTCAAATGGAAGGTTTACATTTGGATCTTTGAGGATTCTCCATACTTCTCTCCAAAAGGGCTGTATGAGTTTGCAATCCCACCAGCAGTGTAGAAGTGTTCCCTTCTCTCCACATCCATGCCAGCATCTGGTATTTTGTGACTTTGTGATGTGGGCTAATCTTGCTGGGGTTAGGTGATATCTTAGAGTAGTTTTGATTTGCATTTCTCTGATGATTAAAGACAAGCATTTTTTCATGTGTTTGTTGCCCATTCATCTGTCATCCTCAGAGAAGTTCCTGTTCAAATCACTTGCCCACTTATAGAAAGGGTTGTTTGTACTTTCTTTATTATTTATGTGTCTAGTTATCAGGCCTTTGTCAAATTCATAACACGCAAAAATCTTTTCCCATTCTGAGGGCTGTCTGTTTGCTTTGTTTGTGGTACTCTTAGCTATTCAAAAGCTTTTTAACTTGATCAAGTCCCAGTTATTAATTTTTGGTGTTGCTGAAATTGCTGTGGGGAGGACGGGGTCTTCCTCATAAAGTTTTTTCCTAGACCAGTATCTTCAAGTGTTTTCCCCACACTTTCTTCCAGAATTTTTATTGTTTTGTGTCTTAAATTTAATCTTTTATCCAACAAGAATCAATGTTTGTCAATGGTGAGAGGTGTGGGTCCAGTTTCAGTCTTCTGCATGTGGATAAACAGTTCTCCCAGCACCATTTGTTAAATAAGGATTCTTTTCCCATTGCATGTTTTTGTAAGGCTTACCAAAGATTAAATGACGATATATGGCTGGGTTCATCTCTAGATTCTCTATCCTATTCAATAGATCTGTATCCTATTTTTATGCCAGTATCGTGCTGTTTTGATCACTATAGCCTTGTAACATAACCTGAAGTTTGGCCATGTGATGCCTCCAGAATTATTTTTATTTCTAAGAACTGTATTTGCTATTCGGGGTTTTTTCTGGTTCCATATGAATTGAAGTGCTATTTTTTCAAAATCTTTAAAGTATGACATTGGTGCTTTGATGGGGATTGCTTTAAATCTATGGATTGCTTTGAGTAGTATGGACATTTTAACAATGTTGATTCTTCCCAGCCATGAGCATGCTATGTTCTTCCATTTTTTAACATCTTCTGCTATTTCTTTTCTCAAAGTTTCATAATTCTCTTTATAGAGATCTTTCACTTCTTTTGTTAGATATATTTCCAGGTATTTCTTCTTTGGTACTATTGTAAAAGGAATGGAGACTTTGATTTTGTTCTCAGCTTGACAATTGTTGGCATGTACGAAGGCTACTGATTTGTGCGTGTTGATTTTGTAACCTGAGATGCTGCTATATTCCTTGATCACTTCTAAGAGCTTTGTAGTTGAGTCCCTGGGGTTTTCCAGGTATAAAATCATGTCATCTGTGAAGAGGGAGAGTTTGACCTCCTCTGTCCCCATTTGGATTCCTTTGATCTCCTTCTCTTGCCTGATTGTGATGGCTAGGACTTCCAACACTATGTTAAATAGCAGTGGAAACAGTGGGCATCCTTGTTGAGTTCCAGATTTAAGTAAGAATGCTTTCAGTTTTGCTCCATTCAATATGATCTTGGCTGTGAGTTTGCTGTAGATAGTATCTATCAGCTTAAGGAATGTTCCTTCTAAGCCTATTTTCTTCAGTGTTTTTATCATGAAAGGATGATGGATATTGTCAAAAGCTTTTTCTGTATCAATTTAAAGAATCATATGGTCTTTGTTTTTTATTCTATTTATGTGGTGTATCATATTTATAGATTTGCGTATGTCGAACCAACCCTGTGTCTCTGGTATAAACCCCACTTGATCATGGTGTAAACCTTTTTAATGTGTTGTTGTATTCTGTTTGCTAATATCTTGTTGAATATTTTGTATCAATATTCATTAATGGTATTGGTCTATAGTTTTTTTGTTGTTGGGTACTTTCCTGGTTTGGGGATCAGGGTGATATTTGCTTCATA
This sequence comes from Nycticebus coucang, assembly GCF_027406575.1. Classification (NCBI taxonomy): domain Eukaryota; kingdom Metazoa; phylum Chordata; class Mammalia; order Primates; family Lorisidae; genus Nycticebus; species Nycticebus coucang. Next base: position 125,359,628 of record NC_069789.1, on the reverse strand, counting down.
AAATGTATTAGGGAGGATTCCTTCTTTCTCTATATTTTGGAAATTTTTATGCATTATAGGAACTAGTTGCTCTTTGAAGATTTGATAGAATTCTGGTGTGAAACCATCTGGTCCAGGGCTTTTCTTTTTGGGGCTATTTTGTATAATTGATGCTATTTCAATACTTGATATTTATCTATTCAAGATTTCTAAGTCGGTGGCCTGCCAAGATGGCTGCCCCCGCAGTGAGCACTGTGCGAGGGTGGTTGGGCCTGGCACTGGGCGTACAGCATGTTGTCTTATGGCTTCCAAGGGTAACCCAGGTGTGGTGGAGCCGCTATGGTCCTCAGTACAGAGATCCTAAGATTGACAAGGAACATTTCCACAAGCCTGTGGCCGAGCTAACTGAAGAGGAGAAATATGATTGGGAGGTCAAGAACACTCAACTTATCAAAGCTGCTCCAGCGATGAAAACAAGCTCTGTTTTCGAAGACCCAGCGATCAGTAAATTCACCAACATGATGATGAAAGGAGGAAAAAAAATAATGGCAACATCCCTCATGACAAAGACCCTGGAAGCCGTGAAAAGGAAGCAATTTGAGAAGTACCATGCTGCTTCTGCAGAGGAGCAGGCAGCTATTGAACTCAACCCTTACACCATCTTCCACCAAGCACTAAAAAATTGTGAGCCTGTGATTGGGCTGGTACCCATCCTCAAGGGTGGCCACTTCTACCAGGTCCCTGTGCCCCTACATGACCAACGTTGCCACTTCTTGGCCATGAAGTGGATGATCACTGAATGCCGGGAAAAGAAGCACCAGCAGACACTGATGCCTAAGAAGCTATCACATGAGCTGCTGGAGGCTTTTCACAGCAAGGGTCCCATGGTCAAGAGGAAGCATGACATGCACAAGATGGCAGAGGCCAACCGTGCCCTGGCCCACTACCGCTGGTGGTAGAGGTTCCAGAGAGCCCAGGGCCGTCTGCTGCAAGGAAGTGTGAGCCACTGCCACATTGAAAGATACCTGTGGGATAAGGATGTATAGCTCCTTTTTTAAAGGTGGGCAGCCCTCATAAGAGGGATGGAACAGCATATGAATTGTCTGATAATCTTGTCTTTAGGGTTAGAACTTGTTCTACCTGCTCTATCCCTTGTTAAGAGAGAATGTATCAACTTGAGGATTTCCTCCAAGAAAGTCACAGCCCAATCTTTTCCATCAGTTTAAAGTGGGCCTTTAAAGGAGGCAGTGTTAGTATCAGAAAAGATTTATTAGAAAGTTCTCACTGACCTGGTACAGCATGTACTAGGATCCTTTTGTTCATTAAAAGTGACTGGAGAAAATAAAAAAAATAAATAAATAAAAAAGATTTCTAAGTCTTTCTGAGTTTTGGAAGATATTGTGCTTCCAGAAATCGGTTCATGTCCTCTACATTTTCATATTTCTGGGAATAGAGTTTTTTGTAGTAATTGTTGAGAATCCTTTGTATTTCTGTAGAATCTGTTATTTCCCCTTTATCATTTCTGATTGTAGTCATTGGAGATCTTGTTTTTCTGTTTCTGATTAGTCTAGCCAAGGGTTTATTAATCTTTACAAAGAACCAACTTTTTGTTTCACTGATCTTTATGAATAATTCTTTTGTTTTCAATTTTATTTAGTTCCACTCTAATTTTGGTTATTTCTTTTCTTCTGCTAGGGTTGAAATTAGATTGTTCTTCTTATTCCAGTTGCTCATGAGATGGCCCTTTAGATTGCTGACTTGCTCTCTGTTTTCTTGATGAAGGCATCTAATGCTATGAATTTCCCTCTAGGGGCAGCATGTGTGGCTCAAAGGAGTAGGGCGCCAGCCCCTTATTGTAGAGGTGACAGGTTCAAACCTGTCCCTGGCCAAAAAGAAAAAAAAAATGTCCCTTTAAGGACTGCCTTTGCAGTATCCCACAGGTTTTAATAATTTGTGTCTTTATTATCATTTTGTTCCAGAAATCTAATGATCTCCTTCTTGATTGTGTTCATGACCCAGCTATCATTCAGCATAAGGTTATTTAGTTTCCATGATGAAGATTTCTGTTGCTGTTGAGTTCAACTTTTATTCCATGATGGTCTGAGAAGATACAGGGGATGATTTCTGTTCTTTGGAATTTGTTGAGGTTAGCCTTGTAACCTAAGATATGATCAATTTTGGAAGATGATCCATGGGCTGATGAGAAGAATGTGTATTTGGTTTTGTTAAGGTAAAGTGTTCTATAAATATCTGTTAAATCTATTTGTTCTAAGGTGTTGTTTAGGTCCATTATTACTTTTTTCTTTTCTTTTTTTTTTTTTTTTTTGAGACAGAGTCTTACTTTGTCTCCCTCGGTAGAGTGCTGTGGCATCACGGCTCACAGCAACCTCTAATCCCTTGGCTTAGGCAATTCTCTTGCCTCAGCCTCCTGAGTAGCTGGGACTACAGGTGCCCACTATAATGCCTGGCTATTTTTTGTTGCAGTTTGGCTGGGGCCGGGTTCGAACCCACCACCCTCTGTATATGGGGCTGACGCCTACCCACTGAGCCACAGGTGCTGCCCTTTCTTGATGAAGGCACCTAATGCTATGAATTTCCCTCTAGGGGCAGCACCTGTGGCTCAAAGGAGTAGGGCGCCAGCCCCTTATTGTAGAGGTGACAGGTTCAAACCTGTCAATTCTTTGTTTAGTTTCTGCTTGGAGGATCTGTCCAGTACTGCCAATTGGGGTGTTATGATGTCCAACTTTTATAGTGTGGGAAGATATCATATCATTCAGATCAGTTAGGGTTTGTTTTATATATTGAGGAGCATTCAGATAGGGCGTGTAGATGTTAATTGTTGAAATCTCTTCATATGGTGTGTTTCCCTTGACCAGTATGGAGTATCCATCTTTGTCTTTCATTATTTTTGTTGGTTTGAATCCCCTTGTACCTGCAAACAAGATTGCAACCTCAGCTTTTTTCTGCTTTCCAGTTGCCTGAAACTCATCCCAGCTCATTGCCCATCCCTTCACCCTGAGTCTTGTTTTATCTTTTGAGGTAAGGTGAGTTTCTTATAGACAACAGATAGCTGGCCTGAGTATTGTATCCAGTTGGCCAGTCTATGCCTCTTTAAAGGAGAGTTCAAACCATTCACGTTAATTGAGAGAATTGATAGATGTGGCAGAGTTTTCTCATCTTATTTTTCAGAAGTCCAGAGCTTACTTTTATGTCATTCACCATTGTCAAAGCTAGGCTTTGTTCTTTAATTTCTGGGTAGGTTTACTTTGGTGGTGTGCCCTCCTGTTGCTTGTTAGGAAGAATGGGTCTGAGTATTTCCTGTAGAGCTGGTCGAGTCATGGCAAATTTTCTCAGTGTGTGGATATCAGTGAAGTATTTGATTTCTCCATCACAAAAGAAACTCAGTTTAGCAGGGTACAGGTTTCCAGGCTGGAAATTGTTTTGTTTAAGAAGGTTGAAGGTTGATGACCATCCTTTTCTTAGAAAGTTTCAGCTGAAAGATCTGCAGTCATCCTTATACTTTTTCCTTTGCAAGTAATACTTTTCTTAGACCTGGCTGCTTGCAGAAGTTTATCCTTCATATTAACACTGGAAAAATTAATTGCAATCTGTCTAGGACAGTGGTTCTCAACCTGTGGGTCGCAACCCACAGGAACTGTATTAAAGGGTTGTGGCATTAGGAAGGTTGAGAACCACTGGTCTAGGAGATGCTTTGTTTGGATTGAGTTGTGCTGGGGTTCTGAAACTATCTACTATCTGAATTTCTGTATCTCTTGCAATACTTGGGAAATTCTCTGCGATAATGTCTTGGAGGAAAGAATTTGTGCCTTTGGGACCATCTTCTTCTCTTTCAGTTATCCCTATAATTTGGATATTTTTTTCTTGGAATGATCCCATAACTCTCTCGGGGAATATTCTGTTCTTTTTTGCAGTTTTTTTGGCCGGGGCTAGGTTTGAACCTGCCACCTCTGGTATATGGGGCCAGCGCCCTACTCCTGGAGCCATAGGTGCCACCGAATATTCTTTTTCTCCATTTTTCTGCCTCTTTGAATGGTTGGGATGGTTCAAAAGTCTTGTCTTCTTTATCTGAGATTCTTTGTGTGCATTACTAAACTCTATTTCTGAGGGACTCTACTGTATTTTGAAGCTTCCTCAAATACCTTTTTCAATTCCTTAAGCTCTGCTATATTTCCTCATTGTGTCTGTATCCTTGATGACTTTATCTTTAAATTCATTAATTTCTTTCTTTTTTTTTTTTTGTAGAGACAGAGTCTCACTGCACCGCCCTTGGGTAGAGTGCTGTGGCATCACAGCTCACAGCAACCTCTAACTCCTGGGCTTATGCGATTCTCTTGCCTCAGCCTCCCGAGCAGCTGGGACTACAGGCGCCTGCCACAAGGCCGGCTAAAATTCATTAATTTCTTGAGACAAGTTCTGAACTGTTTTTTGGTTCTCTGTTTCCATCTTTTCCTCCAATTCTATTATCTTATTTGCCATCCATATTCTAAATTCTATTTCTGACATTTCAGCAATTTCTCTGTGGATGGGATTCTCTGTTGCATTTTTTTTGACATCCCCAGGAGGCGTTGATCTGCCCTGATTTTTCATGTTGCCAGAGTTCTTAAGCTGATTCTTCCTCATGAGTATTTTCAGCTTCTTCCCTTTTTTCCCTTTTTTTAATATGTTAATTATTCTTGTTTAGTTGAATTGATAGGTTGTCCCCGATAAGTCCACTCCTCACCGTTGCAGTGACACCACTGCACTAACAAAAGCAGAGAAGTGGTGAATCCGCAGCCGCAGACAGTGTCTCCAGGAGGACAAGAATCAGTAGGCAGTACTGGCCCAGAGCAAAGTTGCTCTGACAGTGCTGGCTTTGCCCACTAAATCAAGCTCACGAGGCTGCCCAGAGTTGACAGGAGAGATGCTTACCCACTGGGCACCAGGCTGACAGTGCTGGCCCAGAGTGCAGGAAAGATGCTTATGCACTGGGCACTATCCAGCCAATCAACCACTGAGGGCTGCAGCTCTGTAGTCAGCATAGGCCCAGAGCTCAGACAAAGCCACTCAGGCACTGGGCACCGCCTGTCCAGTGAAGTTCAGGGGGCTGCCACCCGGCAGGGAACACAAGTCTAAAGTTCAGATAAGAGTCCCTAAGGCACTGGGCACAGCCCACCCACTTGAGTTGAGAGAGCCTCCACCCAGTGGAAAGTATTAATCCAAAATTCAGTGCAAAGTCGCTTAAACCTCAGCCCCACCCACACAGTTGAGCTCAGAGAGCCCCACCTGGTGGAGGCCAGAGATGCAAAGTTCAGTTCAAAGATGCTTAAACCTGCTTATCCCGTCAAGCTCAGAGAGCCATGCCTGGTGAAGGGGGCAGATCTAAAGTTCAGTCACAAGTCAAAGTCCTTTAAGCACTGGTCCCACCCACAGAATGGAGCTCAGAAATTGTGTTGACGGGCAAAAAACAGAGCTGCCTGAGAATTCCTGAGGAGCTGAAGCTGGGTAGTTCACCCGCTCCCCACAAAAGCTTGGACTGCTGTGCTACTGTTCTCATGCTGCAGCTGGGCAGCCGGCAGACTTCGCCAGCTTCCCAGAGAGCTCATCAAACACTCTGGACTCTACAGCGGGCAATCCTTCCAGCAACTAGGGTGGGGGAAGGGTGATCTGGGTGCTCAGGATTACAGGAAAAATATTTGGTCATTGTGCCAGACAGAACGGGGCCTAGTCTCAGTGGTGGGACCTCAATAATGAAGGCGGACTGGGATTTGGCAACTCCTTTCTATGGGATAAGGTCAGGAGACTTTTGAACCCTGTTTACTGGCTGACTGGTCGCCCACCATGAGTTCCCATTTGTGGGGAGGAGTCTCCCTTCCTCTGGGAGCTGGGCTCATACCTGTTTTTTTTTTCCACTTTCTTGTTTCTGCCACTGGGTTCAGCCTGGGTGATGTGTACCTAATGCAGCCCTCTCAGTGCAGAGCTCCTCTCATTTAGTTTCTATCCACTTCAGTCCAATATCTCTCCCTTTGGGCACGAGCCTCTGGTGAAAGCTGCTTCTAGGCAGCCATCTTCCCACCATAAGTGCCCATTCTTCTATTAAAGATAATGGTGGCGCATTAAAGAAGTTAAGTCCTTTAAAGATTTATGCTTTGAGGGTCAAATTGTACTTTGGTGAGATAGAGGCAATATATCCATTTGATCATCCATGAGAAGACTTTAAAATTTCCCATAAATCTGTCTCCAAAAAAAATTCTTTTTTTTTTTTTTTTTTTTGAGACAGATTCACACTTTGTTGCTCCTGGTGGAGTGCCGTGGCGTCATTGCTCACAGCAGCACTCCTGGGCTCAAGTGATTCTCTTGCCTCAGCCTCCTGAGTAGCTGGGATCATCAAAAAAAAAATGCTTAATTTTATAGAAACCCAGTTCTGTAAAAGTTGAAGAAAAACATGCCATGATTAGATTTTTTTCTTCACTTAACAGCAAAAGTGATGGCCTGCTGCAGTGGGTCCATGCCTGGAATCCTAGCACTCTGGGAGGCCGAGGCAGGAGGATTGACTGAGCTTAGGAGTTCCACCCGGAACAAGAGTGAGACCCGGTCTCTACTAAAAATAGAAAACTAGCTGGGTATAATGGCAGGCACCTGTAATACCAGCTACTCCAGAGGCTGAGGGAAAAAGATTACTCAAGCCCAAGAATTTGAGGTTTCTATGATCTGTAATGCTACAGCATTCTACCCAGGGTGACAGAGTGAGACTTTGTCTCCAAAAGACAAAGGAGGAGGAGTGATTGTCAAACTCACATTTATTAAGAATTTATGAGGCAGATATCATTTGGCCATTATGGAGGGAAACATGTTATTTGTCCATTCCCAAAAGATTTAGATATTTAGAGATTTCCCTCAGCTTGCAGTAAGTTTTGTCTGTGCCAGCAGACTTCATTAAAAATATATACACATTCTACTGTGGTCCCCTCCTGTATCATAGATTTCCAGCCTAAATGCTTCCCATTTTGCTCTTTCCTAGCAGTGTGATCTTTTATCTCTTCTGTTTTCACTTTCAAAATATTTTCTTTAAAATTTCTATGGTAGGCTCAGCACCTGTAGTTCAGTGGTTATGGCGCTGGCCACATACACTGGGGCTAGCTGGTCCAAACCCAGCCTGGGCCTGCCAAACAACAATGATAACTGCAGGGGCGGCACCTATGGCTTGAAGGAGTAGGGTGCCGGCCCCATATGCTGGAGGTGGCGGGTTCAAACCCAGTCCCGGCCAAAAAAAAAAAAAAAAAAAAAAAAAAAACAATAATAACTGCAACAAAAAAATAGCCAGGCATTGTGGTGGGTGCCTGTAGTCCTAGCTACTTGGGAGGCTGAGGAAAGAGAATCGCTTAAGCCCAAGAGTTTGAGTTTGAGGTTGCTGTGAGCTGTAACGCTACAGCACTCTACCGAGGATGACATAGTGAGACTCTGTCTCAACAACAACAAAAATTTCTCTGGTAATACATGAATTTGCCATTTCAGGAATTAATAACATTCAGTGATGTGGCCATAAACTTCTCTTGGCAGGAATAGGAATGTCTCAGTCCTGTCCAGAAGACCTTGTACCGGGATGTGATGATGGAGAACTATGGTAACTTGCCCTCACTTAGTATGTTTATCAGCCTCAAACAGTCTGGAATAATTTGGAATCTGCTTTCTAGGATATATGTTTTCTATTGTGATATTTAGGACTGCTTTTTTTGAAACTAGTTAAATTTCTGGGGCGGTTCCTGCGGCTCAGTGAGTAGGTTGCCAGCCCCATATACCGAAGGTGGTGGGTTCAAACCTGGTCCCAGTCAAACTGCAACAAAAAATAGCCGGGCGTTGTGGCGGGCACCTGTGGTCCCAGCTACTCAGGAGGCTGAGGCAAGAGAATTGCCTAAGCCTAAGAGTTGGAGGTTGCTGTGAGCTGTGACCCCATGACACTCTACCAAGGGCGACAAAGTGAGACTCTGTCTCCAAAAAAAAAAAAAAAGAGAGAGAGACTAGTTAAATTTCTTTTCCCTGTTTCCTTGTTCTTATCACAGAAATTTGGGCTCTGTTGGGTTGGAAATGGCAGTTCCTTCATTTTCCCTATCCTTCAGTGACATCCACATCTCTCTCTGGTCCTTTTCCTCCTTTTTAAGTTTTTAGGGTTTTTTTTTTTTTTTTTTTTTTTTTTTAGGAGAGAGGGGCTTATTCTGTCACCCTAGGCTGGAGTGCAGTAGCACAGTTGTACCTCACAGTAGCTTCAGACTCCTAGGTTCAAGTACTCCTCTTGCCTCAGCCTCCTAAGTAGCTAGGGTGACAGATGTGCATCACCACCCCCAGCTAATTTTTTTTTTTTTACAGTTTTTGGCTGGGGCTGGGCTTGAACTTGCCACCTCCGGCATATGGGGCCAGCGCCCTATTCCTTTGAGCCACAGGCGCCGCTCCACCCCCAGCTAATTTTTAAAAATTTATTTTATAGAGACAGGGTCTTGCTATGTTTCCCAGGCTGCTCTTACACTCCTGGCCTCAAGTGATCCTCCTCCTCAGCCTTCTGAAGTGCTGGGGTTATAGGCATGAACCATTGCACCTAGCCCAGGGTCCTTGTATTTGCTTCCTTTCCATAATGACTAAAGAGGTAGATTAGAATTCTGTGGCACAGGGCTGAGTGCAGTGGCTCACGCCTGTGATGCCAGCACTTGGTATGCCAAGGGAGGTGGATTGCCTGAGTTTACAGGTTCGAGACCAGCCTGAGCCAGAGGGAGACCTCGTCTTGAAAAATAGCTAGGCGTTCTGGTAGGCGCCTGTAGTCCCAGCTACTTGGGAGGTTGAGGCAAGAGAATTGGTTGAGCCCAAGTTCGAGGTTGCTGTGAGCTATGACGGCAGCGCACTCTCCCAAAGGTGACAAAGTGAGACTCTGTTTCAAAAAAAAAAAAAAATTTTTTTTGTGGCCTATAGTACAAAACTATTGTTAAAGGATCCAGGTTTCATATTTATTTGTGTTCAGAATTGCTATAATACTTCATTTTATTATCTGATCTGCTTACAGGGATATCAGTTTGATGCTAGGTTCTAACTTAATCTTATTGTTAAGTGGTACTCTATGATTAACGTTATGTTGGATTAGATAAATGAAAGTTATTTATTTATTATTTATTTATTTTTATTTTTTTGCAGTTTTTGGCCGGGGCTGGGTTTGAACCTACTACCTCTGGTATGTGGGGCCAGTGCCCTACTCCTTTGAGCCACAGACACCACCCAATGAAAGTTATTTAAAACTGAAGCAAAAGCAGTCTAATTTGTGGTTGAAAATTGTAATTCATGAAAATTACATTTAAAATGGGCGCAATGTCTCAATAGCTGTCTCTTGTCTACTCTAGTAACATAAAAGCAATAACATTAATAGCTAACATTGTGCTTACTGAGTCCTAGTGTTCAAAGCACATAAGTGATTTAAGTGATTTAAATAAATGAGAGGATTAACTGATTTAAATAAATGAGAGGATTCACTAACTTAATCTTCCCAACATTCCTATTTTTATCCCCATTTTATAAGTGAGAACACCAAGAAACAGCGGGTTTAAATGAGTTACCCAAGGCCACACACAACTGAAAAGTGGCAAAGGCGGGAATTTATCCCAGGCCCCAGATTCTATGTATTCAATTACATTGTACTTGCTCCCTAGAGTAAAAGCACATAATGAGTTAAAGTTTAAATAAACAGGAAAGCAAAAACTTTACCTTACATAACTGATTTCTTATTCTCGAATTTTTTTGCTTGTCTCCAAAATTTTATTAAGTATTATTTTGGCCTTTAGTGTATTATAATTTTTATTTTGAATAGTCAATGTTTATTTCCATATCCTGTGGCATTTCTTTTCTTTGTAAGCAGGACATTCTATTTCTTTCTTTCTTTTTTTGGCAGTTTTTGGCAGGGGCTGAGCTTGAACCCGCCACCTCCAGCATATGGGGCCAGCGCCCTACTCCTTTGAGCCACAGGTGCCACCCAGGACATTCTATTTCTAAGCCGGATGTTATTGCCTTACTAGAGCAAGGAAAAGATCCCTGTGTGGTCATGAGGGAAGAAACCAGAAGATGCTAAGTAAGAGCAAGTCAGGCAGGGGAAGCTATCCATGTACATCAAAGCCCAAGTAGTCAAGAGGGAGGGGAGATACATCCTTGCAATATTGGTTGAAATGCTTCCTTCTCGGTGAAGGAAAGACTTGCAGTGTGGAGAGGAAATGAATACCTCAGCATGAAATTCACCTAGTGAGCTTTTTTTTTTTTTTGAGACAGAGTCTCATTTTGTCACCCTTGGTAGAGTGCCGTGGCATCACAGCTCGCAGCAACCTCAAACTCTTGGGCTTAAGTGATTCTCTTGCCTCAGCTTCCCAAGTAGCTGAGACTATAGGCACCTACCACAACACCCAGCTATTTTTAGAGATGGGGTCTCGCTCTGGCTCAGACTGGTCTCCAACTGGTGAGCTCAGGCGTGAGCCACCATGTCTGGCCTATAAGAAGGGTATTTTATAATCAAAGTGCCAATCCAGGCTGGGCGAGGTGGCTCATGTCTGTAATCCCAGCACTCTGGGAGGCCGAGTTGGGCAGATTGACTGAGCTCACCAGTTGGAGACCAGCCTAAGCCAGAGCATGACCCCCATCTCTAAAAATAGCCAGGCATTGTGGTGGGCGCTTGTAGTCCCAACTCCTCAGGAGGCTGAGGCAAGAGAATTGCTTGAGTCCAAGACTTTGCGGTTGCTGTGAGCTGTGACGCCATGGCACTCTACCAAGGGCCACATAGTGAGATTGTCTCAAAAAAAAAAAAGTGCTGATCCATCAATAGGATGTAAGACTTATTTACATAATACCTGACAATAGAGCTCCAGAATATATCAAAATATATAAACCAAAAACTTACAGAAGTAAAGGAAAAAATAAAAATTCAGCAATTGTTGGAAACTATAATATCTTACTTTCAATGATGGAATAACTAGACAGAAAGTCAAGGAGGAAATAGAAGTCTTGAAAAAATTATAAACTAGGGTGGCGCCTGTGGCTCAAAGGAGTAGGGCACCAGCCCATATGCCAGAGGTGGCAGGTTCAAACCCAGCCCTGGCCAAAAACTACAAAAAAAAAAATTATAAACTAAATAGGCCTAACATAATCCTATGTAATAGCCCATCCAGCAGGGTATACATTCTTCTCAAGTATCTCAAGTACGTTCTTCAGGATTAATCACATATTAGGCCATAAAACAAGTCTCAATAAATTTGAAAGGATTGAAATAATTCAAAGTATGTTCTCTGACCATAATAGAATGAAATGAAAATGTAATAACAGAAGGAAATTTTGGGAATTTAATAATATGTAGGAATTAAACAGCACCCCTTTAAATAATTTATGGGTTAGTAGAAATGACAAGGGAAATAAGAAAATATGTTGTGATGGATGAAAATGAAAACACAATGTACAGAAATTTATGGGATACAGCTAAAGATGTGCTAAGAGGAAAATGTATAGATATAAAATTCACATATTAAAAAAGAAAGCACTCAAATCAGTAAGCTAACCTCTGCCTTAAGAAATAAGAAAAAGAAGAGAAAACTAACCCCAAACCAAGCAGAAGGAAATAACAAAAATTAAAATAGAGATAAACTGTGAATAAAAAATAGAGAAAGTTGACAAGCTAAAACTTTGTTCTTTGAAAAGATAAAACTCACAAACTTTTTTTTTTTTTGGAGACAGAGCCTCTAGCTGTTGCCCTGAGTAGAGTCCTACGGTATCACAGCTCACAGCAACCTCCAACTCCTGGGCTCAAGTGATACTCCTGCCTTCACCTCCCAAGTAGCTGGGACTACAGGCACCTGCCACAATGCCCAGCTATTTTTTGGTTGCAGCCGTCATTGTTGTTTGGCAGGCCCGGGCTGGATTCCAACCTGCCAGCTCAGGTGTATGTGGCTGGCGCTTTAGCCACTTGAGCCACAGGTGCCGAGCCAAATTCACAAACTTTTAACTAGAGAGATGAAGAAAAAAATGAAGACTCAATTTGCTAAAATTAGGAATGAAAGAGGAAGTATTTTTATTCACCTTTAAGAAAAAAGTAATATAAGAGAAAGTTATAAATATTTGAATGCCAACAAACTAGAGAACCTGGGTGAAATAGATTTCAAAAAAGACACAAATGGGCCACATATATTGCGGTTGGTGGCTTCGAACCCAGCCCAGACCTGCTAAACAACAATGACAACTACAACCCCCCCCCCAAAAAAATAGCCAGGTGTTGTGACTGGCACCTGTAGTCCCAGCTACTTGTAGGGTGCTGACCCCGTATGCCGGAGGTGGTGGGTTCAAGCCCAGCCCTGGCCAAACACTGCAAAAAAAAAAATAATAATAATAAAATAAAATAAAATAATAAAATTCTAAAAAAAAAAAAAAAAGAGAATCGCTTAAACCCAAGAGTTTGAGGTTGCTGTGAGCTGTGACGCCATGGCACTTTACCGAGGGCAAAATAGTAAGACTCTGTCTCAAAATAAAATAAAATAGCTGGACTAAAATAATATAGGTGGGTACCTATAATCCCAGCTGCTTGGGAGGCTGAAGTAAGAGAATCACTTGTACCCAAGAGTTTGAGTTTGCTGTGAGTTGTGACACCACGGCACTCTACCGGGGGTGACAAAGTAAGACTCTGTCTCAAAAAAAAAAAAGCTTAACTTTTTCTGAACAAGAAAATAAAATGTTTTTCTTTTCTCATTTTTTTAGATTTGGAGTCAAGGTATAAAATAATCAGCTATAGGAAAATGTACATTGGTAATAAACCTTCATCTGTCATTCTACATCAAAGAATTCAATATGAAGAGAAACCCTATGAATGTAAGGAATGTAGGAAGACCTTTATTCGTCTTACAGACCTTAGAGTACATCAGATAATTCATACTGGTAAGAAACCCCATGAATGTCAGGAATGTAGGAAGGTTTTTAGTCGTCTTACAGACCTAAGAGTCCATAAAAGAATTCATACTGGTGAAAAACCCTATCAATGTGAAGAGTGTGGGACCACCTTTTGTCATCTTACAGACCTTAGAATACATCAGAAAATTCATACGGGTGAGAAACCCTATGAATGTGAAGAATGTGGAAAGGCCTTTAGTCAGGCCTCAAATCTTGCTCAACATGGAAGAGTTCATACTGGTGAGAAACCCTATGAATGTAAGGAATGTGGGAAGGCCTTCAGTCAAGCCTCAAACCTTGTACAACATGACAGAATTCACACTGGTGAAAAGCCCTATGAATGTAAGGGATATGGGAAGGCCTTCAGTCAAGCCTCAAACCTTATACAACATGACAGAATTCATAATGGTGAGAAACCCCATGAATGTAAAGAGTGTGAAAAAGCTTTTAGGAGTAGCCATCAACTTACTATACACCATAGGTTTCATACTGGCGAGAAACCCTATGAATGTAAGGAATGTGGGATGGCCTTTAGTGTGTATCGACAACTTATTCAGCATGAGAGTATTCACAGTGATGAGAAACCCTTTCAGTGTAACAAATGCAGGAAGTCCTTTAGACTTAGCTCAAACCTGAAAGTACATCAGAGTATTCATACTGGGGAGAAACCCTTTGAAAGTGACACATGTGGGAAGTCATTTAGGCTTGGTTCAATCTTTAAGGTACATCAGAGAAGTCATACTGGTGAGAGACTGTACTAATCTACTCAGCAAAAAGATCCCTAAAGGCCCCTAACTGTCTCAGCCTGAGTCCCTACATGTCTCAAACCCCCACACCCAGCAAAATCTGGGAACAGGTTTCAGAATAGAATAAGGAAGTTCCCTGAGTTCTCAAAAACTCCTAGCCACAAGTAAAACAATGGTGAAAACTTACTCAAGCTGAGTTTGTCCTGGTGCCAACTGCCACTCTGTAGCCCCCCTGAGCCAACTCTGTAACCCCACCCCTGAGCTAACTGGCCATGTACTGCTTTTCTTGCCTGCTTGCCAACACAGCACAAAAATGGCATAAAGGGTGGTGCCTGTGGCTCAAGGAGTAGGGCGCCAGTCCCATATACCAGAGGTGGGTTCAAACCCAGCCCTGGCTAACAAACTGCAAAAAAAAAAGGTCTAAAAATTAGCCTGATCCTCATTTCAGGGCTGTTTGCCCTTTGGGGCAGCGGCCCGCCTGCACAGGTGTAATAAATCACCATCTGATTTATACCTGAAGTGGGGTCCGAGTTTTTCTTACAGGTGGCTGTGGGTACAACACTGAGTACAACATTTCTGGAGGCCCCAGCGAGATTTCCACCCTGGACCCCCACCTAGGCCCACCACGGCCCGACGGCTCCAGGGGAAGGCCTCAGAGAGACGTTTCTCCACCCCTGGAGTCCTTGGGCGTGTGGAGCCAGGGCATAGGTTTCCAAAACTTCTGTAATTGGTGATTAATCAGTAACACCTGGGTGAGTTTTATAAGTTTCATTATAAGTTTGTTTGGATCTCTAGAGATTTTTAGTGGGGAAGCCAGACCAGTTGGATACAACTACACGGTCAGTTCCCCGGATGGGGGGAGACGTCTCCCCGTCCCAGGTCTGTATCATGCAAGTCTGTATCATGCAGGGCTCACGGGAGTGAGTCCAGGTCTGTATCATGCAAGTCTGTTTCTCTTGGTTTCTTGGTCCTTTTTTTGTCTTTTGGTGAACTCTCTCTTTCATGTCAGTGAGATTGTGTTAAACCCGTCAGTCTTCTTTGTGCCTAGTCTGTCTCAAGTCTGCCTGGTCTGTCTAATGCCTCAGGTCCCAGGTCTGTTTAATGCTGGACTCAGGGGTGAGTCTCTGGTCTGTCTTTGGTTTTTCCTTTTAAGACACAGAAGATGGCTCGGCACCTGTGGCTCAAGCAGCTGAGGCACCAGCCACATACACCTGAGCTGGCAGGTTCGAATCCAGCCTGGGCCTGCCAAGCAACAATGACAGCTGCAACTAGAAAAATGGCCGGGCATTGTGGTGGGCGCCTGTAGTCCCAGCTACTTGGGAGGCGGAGGCAGGAGAATCATTTGAGCCCAGGAGTTGGAGGTTTCTGTGAGCTCTGATGCCACGGCACTCTACCCAGGGCAACAGCTTGAGGCTCTGTCTCAAAAAAAAAAAAAAAAAAAAAAGACTCACAGAAGGTGAGTCTTCGTTTTCTCTGGTCTCTCTTCTCTAGACTCACAGAGTGTAAGTCTGTTGGTTTCTCTTCTTTAGACTCACAGGGGGTGAGTCTTTGATCTGTTAAGTTTTCTTTTTTAAACTCATAGAGGGTGACTCTTTGTTAAGTTTTCCTTTTAGGACTCACAGAGGGTGGGTCTTCAGTTTGTTTGGCTGGTGTGTGTGAGTTATTTGTCAAATTTGTGTTTACTGTTTCCAGTGGTTCATCAGAATTCTTTTCAAAGATTAGTCAGTTCCAAGTTTGGGTGTCAACATCTGTTTTCTCGTTGTCTGTCAACGTGTCAATGTACAATTTGTTTTAACCCAGGCTATGGCCACTGTTGTGGCTGGGGCACAAGAGCCGATTTTCATCCAAGGGGCCGCTGCTGAGAATTTCTCAGCCCCTGGTGAAAGACCGACTCTGTCTCACTACCTCACTCTGCCAACTAGCCTGTTTACCTTCTCTCTTATATCCCCTATGTCTCCCACTGCCCTTGACATCATTTTCTGGGTGGAAGTTAGATCTTTCTTACATGGCCCTTTGGTACTTCCTCATTTTATTTTGACATTGTAATGTAAATAACCCACTTGCAGTTGAGACCCTCTTTTTCCGGCAATTAAAGAGTTACTACAAAATTTAGTAAAACTGTTCCTCCTTTTGACTGCTAAAAAACTATGGTTGCTATGTTACAAATAGTCTTAAGATAAGGTGCTGGCATTCAGCAAAAGACCCAAGGTCAATTACTCATTTAGAACTAAAGAGAAAAAAAAAAAAAAAAAAACAGTCCTCTTTACTTTTAAAACAGCAGCCGCTTGGCATTACTCTGGTTGGCATGTATTCTGCCAATCCTCAGGCGGCCTCCAGGATGAGAACAGGCTGTGGTCCCTCTGAGGGAAGGCGCCCCTTGGAAAACCTCCCAGGGTCCCTGGAGAACCTGGAGCCCTCAGGAGACTGGCTGACGATCACTCCTAAATTCACCTGTGGGTCCACCTACGGAGGTAAGCCACTTTAAATCTAATTTTGACTAGTGTCTACAGACATTAATATAATTATTCATGGTATTTTTGTTATGCTTATTTGTTGTGAATTGTTAAAAAAAAATGTAACTGTTTGTTAAATTCAATTGTTGTAATTTGTGTAAAGCCTCTGAGGGAAGGCCAAAGAGACAAGAACCTCAGGTTGCCAGGCTATTGGCCTGTCCAAAGCTTTTAGAGGCATGAGAAGCCTCAGCCCTACTGGTCAGTCTGGGGCTCTCAGAAATGTGTGTTCGCACCCGTCACTAAAAACACCATTTAAATGAAAGCAGGCGTCCAATCAATCTCCGGGGTGTTAAATCACCCACAGGCCTGTTAAAAGGTGTACAAGAAGGTGTTCTGTTTCTGGTTTTGAGAATATGAGAGTGTGAGAGTAAATGTGAACTGAAGAAAAAAAGAAAACAAATACAAAAAAGTTTAAAAAGATTCCCTAGAACTCAACATTCTATGCCTTGAGACCCCTGAGTTCTAGTTCTTGTCAGCAATTAGAGGTTTCTTCCTCTATATTGTTAGTATAAATGTCTGTCTGTTTTAATTCACTGTTTTCCTGCAATATTCTGGTTCCCTGATGACACCCTGACTGACACCATTCCCTAAGAGCCCTCCCATACTAATTACACGGAGAGGAGGGCCCCAGTAGGGTGACAGGAAGGTCCTTGTGAAACAGCCCACCAATAGAAAAATGAACATAAAAAGGAAGAGCAGGTTCTGACAATGAACCTACTTTTGTTAACTCCATCTCTGAAGTAAAAAGTAAAGTACAGCCCTCTGTGAGTTCCACAACTTCCTTGCCTCTGAAAAATGAAGTTTAACTACCCTCCCCCACTGTTCATATAAAATCTTAAGGTTAAGTTAAACAAATAGGGGAAAGAGAAATGTGTAAAAAACATAAGTATAAAGATATAATTTTAGTAAGGAAGGATGAAAGAAAAAAGAATAATTTCATGAAAAAAAAAATCTTATGTCATAAATTTGTCCTGAAACAAAATAGTTATATAGAAAAGTGAAAAGCAAGACAAAATTTAAAAAGTCTAAAATATTTGTAAAATGTCTGTGCAGGTTAAATAAAACTTATAAAGAAGTTTACATATAATCCAATTAACTATGTATTTCCTAGAACTTTCGTTGGAAAGATAACATGTCTATGAGTATTGCTAATCTAACTCCAAACAGAACAGAAATCAGTTACGTAGAACTGGGTTAGTTTGTAATGGCTTTTTGTTTGAAATATTGTTGATTCTTTCTGTGTTCTGTTTTCCAGAAATCAAGAAAATAACTTCTGTCTTTTAAGCTATTCATAGCTTTTCAAACAATGTATGTACTTATGAGCAAAATCTAAAACATGTATTTTTTCTCTCTCCTTAATTTCTCTAACATTTGAAAGCCATTTGTAAGTATTTTTAATTCCTGATAATACAGTTATTTGCATAAGTACAATAAGAATCTGTTTTGTTCTATAGAATAATAAAGGCACTAGTTACCAAGGCTTTGTCTGGAATAACATTTCCAGAAGTGTCCAGACTGCACTATAGAATTAAGGTTGACTTTATAAAGCCAGTAAAAAGCCCTTTGGAAAACTAGCCAGATACCCATCAGTGACATTTCCTGATCTGTAGTAACTAACGAAGGTCACTTGCTGACAGGTCCGGGAATCAAACCTCAAGAGAAGAAAAATTTACCCAGTGCATACAGGTGTCTCATGGCATGGATGAAACCTGGGCTCATGAAAGGCTTCAAGTCCAACTGAGATTCCTTATAAAAAATTCCAACAGTGCCCATCGACCCATGAATGGACTAGCAAATTGTGGTACATGTATACCATGGAATATTATGCAGCCTTAAAGAAAGATGGAGACTTTACCTCTTTCTTGTTTACATGGATGGAGCTGGAATATATTCTTCTTAGCAAAGTATCTCAGGAATGGAAGAAAAAGTATCCAATGTACTCAGCCCTTCTGTGAAGCTAAATTATAGCTTTCACATGAAGGCTATAACCCAACCATAGCACAAGACTATGAGGAAAGCGCCAAGGAAGGGGAGGGGAGAGGAGAGTTAGGGTGGAGGGAGGGTAATGGGTGGGGCCACACATACAGTGCATCTTAGAATGGGTACAGGCGAAACTTACTAAATGCAGAATACAAATGTCTACATACAATAACTAAGAAAATGCTATGAAGGCTACTTTGAACAGTTTGATGAGAATATTTCAGATTGTATATGAAACCAGCACATTGTACCCCTTGATTGCACTAATGTACACAGCTATGATTTAACAATAAAAATAAATAATAATAAATAGAAAAAAATCTTCCTCTCCATGGCTCGGTGCCCATGGCACAGTGATTATGTGGCTGGCACCATAAACCAAGGTTGGCAGGTTTGAACCCAGCCCGGGCCAGCTAAAACAACAATGACAACTGCAACAAAAAATAGCTGGGCATTGTGGTGGGCACCTGTAGTTCCAGCTATTTGGGAGGCTGAGGCAAGAGAATCACTTAAGCCCAAGAGTTGGAGGTCGCTGTGAGCTGTGAAGCCACAGGACTCTACTGAGGGTGACATAGTGAGACTCTGTCTCAGAAGAAAAAAAAAAATTCTTCCTCTCCCACCCCCAACCTTCTGCTGGGCTACTGGTTTCCCTCCTCCCCTTACTTCATAGTCGGTCCTATTGAGTTTACACTGTTTTCTTTTCACTACCCATTCACTCCTCAACCCATTATAGTCTAGGTTCAACCCCCATTACTACACTGAATTGGCTTTGGTCAAGGTCACCACACCTTACTGCTAAATCTAGTGAATCCCATTTAGTCCTTTGGGTTTTATTGTTTTTTCTTTGAGACAGCGTCTCATTCTGTCACCCTGGATAGAGCGCCATGGCATCATAGCTCACAGCAACCTCAAACTCCTGGGCTTAAGCAATCCTCCTGCTTCAGCCTCCCAAGTAGCTGGGACTACAGGTACCCGCCAAGATGCCTGGCTAGATATGTTGATCTTGTTCAGGCTGGTCTCTAACTCTTGAACTCAAGGGCTCCTCCTGCCTCGGCCTCTCAGAGATTGTGAGCCACTGTGCCCAGCTCCCTTCAGTCCTTTTCTTATCTATCTGGAGTCACTGAGCATACTGACCACTTTCTTTGAAACACTCCTTCCTTGGCTTCTCTGATTCTACACTTTCTTGATTGTTCTTTAGCCTCTTTGTAGCTCTGTGTTTTCATGTTTCTGCATTGTTTGGTTTTCTGAGTAAAGGAGAATGGCACACTAGAGAATGCATCCTCTTGAGATCCATTTGCTCCTCTGTGTTAGGAGACAGATGCCAGTGGTGTTACTCTTGGAGGCTGCCTCTCTCGGGGAAAAATCCTTGCATTCTAGGGTGGGCCTCTCCCTTCTCTTACTGAGAGAATTTATTCACATCCAAAGCATTGGTTTATGTTATGTATGTAAATTTTCTCTCCCTCTCAGGTGGGCTAGATGGCAGGCAGTTGGACAGCTTGTATATAAACTCTCAGATTCACATTTCCAGAGATTCTTCCCTGAGTTGCAAGAAAGCACTGTTGCATGAGCAAGGTCCATCTGGCTCCCATCATGTCACCTGTAGGGCATTAGTCACAGGAAATTGATGCAGTTATTGCTGTGTGTAACAGTAATGTCTAATCTCTGATCCAGGAACCTCATGTTTGTTTTGTCACAAAAATATTATTTATTTTATTTTATTTTTGAGACAGAGTCTGAAGCTGTTGCCCTAGGTAGAGTGCCATGGCGTCACAGCTCACAGCAACCTCAAACTCTTGGGCTTAAGTGATTCTCTTGCCTCAGCCTCCCAAGTAGCTGGGACTACAGGCGCCTGCCACAAATGCCCAGCTATTTTTTGGTTGTAGTTGTCATTGTTGTTTGGCAGGCCCGGGCTGGATTTGAACCTGCCAGCTCAGGTGTATGTGGCTGGCACCCTAGCTGCAAAGCTACAGGCGCTGAGCCTGTCACAAAAAATTTAATTGGAAGTCCATTGGACTGAGACAGCTCCAGTGCTTTGGGTTCCTACCTAAGCAAACTGATGCCCAATGTAAGCAGTAAATTGAAACTGAAGAATTACCCAATCAGAAATTGCCAACTAACCTCTAACTAAGGTCTTTATACTGGATCATACCCAAATAAGGCCAATGCCTAGATATAGCCAATCAACGAATTTTTTCACCTTCAGCCTGCAAAAGCTCACTGGAGGGCTGGGAGAGGTGGCTCACACCTGTAATCCCAGCACTTAGGAGGCCAAAGTGGGTGGATTGCCTGAGCTCACAGGTTCGAGACCAGCCTGAGCCAGAGCGAGACCTCGTCTCTAACAATAGCCAGGTATTGTGGCAGGTGCTTGTGGTCCCAGCTACTCAGAAGGCTGAGGCAAGAGAATTGCTTAAACTCAAGAGTTTGAGGTTGCTGTGAGCTATGACACTATGGTACTCTACTACGGGTGACAAAGTGAGGCTCTGCCTAAATAAATAAATAAATAAAAGCCTGCTGGACAGGCTGCTAAAACAGAACTCTGAGTGCTACACAATTCAAAAATTGTTCCGTGGTCATATAAACTCAGCTAGTTTTTCTTTCTTTTTAAGAGATGGGGTCTCACTATGTTGCACACAGTGGAGTGCAGTGGCTATTCACAGGCACAATCCCAGTACCAATCACCATGGGAGCTTTGACCTGCTCATTTCCAATCTGGGCCGGTTCACCCCTCCTTAGGCAACCTTGTCCCCTGCTCCCAGAGGTCACCATATTGATGCCAAACTTAGTGCAGATATCCAATTGGCATAGTGCACTACAGCCCAGAACTCCTAGACTCCAGGATCCTCCTGCCTCAGCCTCCTGAGTAGCTGGGACTACAGGCACCCGCCACTGTGCCTGGCTCAGTTAAAGTTTTTACTTTTTTTTTTTTTTTTGAGAGAGAGTCTCAAGCTATTGCCCTGGGTAGAGTGCTGTGGTGTCATAGCTCACAGCAACCTCCAACTCTTGGGCTCAAGTGATCCTCTCGCCTCAGTTTTTCTATTTTTAGTAGAGACAGGGTATCTAACCTTTTGCTCAGGCTGGTCTCGAACTCCTGAGCTCAAGCAATCCATCTGCCTTGGCCTCCCAGAGTACTAGGATTACAGATGTGAGCCACTGCACCCAGCCTAAAGTTTTTCTTTCAACAGTTTTCAGAATAACGTAAACAAATACAGACATTAAAAACTTAGTCTTTAAAAAATAAATAAATGAAAAACATGATTTGGTGCCCATAGCACACTGGTTACTGCGCCAGCCACATGCACAGAGGCTGGCAGGTTCAAACCCGGGCTGGGCCAGCTAAACAACAATAACACCTACAACAACAACAAAAAAAAAATAGCCGGGCATTCTGGCAGGTGCCTGTAGTCCCAGTTACTTGGGAGGCTGAGGTAAGAGAATCACTTACGCCCAAGAGTTTGAGGTTGCTGTGAGCTGTGAAGCCATGACACTCTACCGAGGGCAACATAGTGATACTCTGTCTCAAAAAACAAACGAACAAATAAATGAAAAAGGTAGTCTCTATTAAATGTTGGTATTCTTTGGAGTTATATTTCCTACTTTTCTCTTTTTTTTTTTTTTGAGATAGAGTCTCAAGCTGTTGCCCTGGATAGAGTACTATGGCATCATAGCTCACAGCAACTTCCAACTTGTGGGCTCAAGCGATCCTCTTGCTTCAGGTTTTTTTCTATTTTTAGTAGAGACGGGGGTCTCACTTTTGCTCAGGCTGGTCTCTGAGCTCAAGCTATCCATCCACCTTGGCCTCCCAGAGTGCTAGAATTACAGGCATGAGCCACCGCACCCAGCCACTTTTCTTACTATTCTATATTCCTTGGAGGCTTGGCGCCTGTAGCACAGTGGTTATGGCGCTGGCCATACACTGAGGCTGGCAGGTTTGAACCCAGCCCGAGCCAGCTAAACAACAATGATGACGACATCAACAACAACAACAAAATAGCCAGGCATTGTGGCAGGTGCCTGTCGTCCCAGCTACTTGGGAGGCTGAGGCAAGAGAATCTTAAGCCCAAGAGTTTGAGGTTGTTGTGAGCTGTGAGGCCAGGGCGCTCTACTGAGGGCAACATAGTGAGACTCTGCCTAAAAAAAAAAACTATATTCCTTGGATAATCTCAACAATATCCAAGAGTTTGATTACTACAATAGTCCTCCCATATCTGAGGTTTTAGTTACCCACAGTCAACCAATATTTAATGGGAAAGTCCAGAAAAAAATTCGTAAGTTTTAAACTGCACACCGTTCTTAGTAGTGTGATGAAATCTCTCACTGTTCTGCTTCATCCTCCTGGGACTTGAATTGTCTCTTTGTCCAGGGTATCCATGCTGTATATATTACCCACCTGTTAGTCATTTAGTAGCTGTCTCAGTTTTCAGATCTAATGTGGTATCACAGTGCTTGTACTGTGTTCAAATTACCCTTATTTTACTTAATAATGCTCCAAACAGCAAGAGTGGTGATGCTGGCATATTGTTCTAATTGCTATATTTTATTATTGTAGTTGTTAATCTCTTACTATATTGAATATATCAATTAAACTTGTGTATATATAAGAAAAGGACATAGTATGTATATGTAGGGCTCAGGTATGTACTGTGGGTCATTGAAAGGGGGACTACTGTATATATTAGTGTATAAAAATTGTGTATGTGTAGATAGATAGAGAGATAGACAGATAGATAGATAATTGCTTGATGACTTCCTAACTTTTCTCTCCATCCCAGACTTTTCTCCTGGGCCATTTTGGGTTCCAGACACAAATTTCTAGCCATCCACTGAACACTTGCAATTCCTTATCCCATAGGCAGCTCAAACTCAACATGTCCAATGCTAAGTATGTTTTTGCTTCCTTGCCCCCACCTTCACACAAACATTTATACCTTTCTAGGAAAAATAACAACATGTACTCAAGTTACATGAGAAGACATGGAAAGAAAACTTGCCTGTCATTTGTGACCTGTTGATTCTGCCTTTTTTTTTTTTTTTTTTTTGAGACTGGGTCTTGCTCTGTCACCTAGGTTAGAGTACAGAGTGCAGTGGCCCAATCTAGCTCTCCTTGAACTCCTGAGCTCAAGAAATTCAACTTATAGCCTCAAGCAGCTGGGACTACAGTCAGGTGCCACCATGCCTGGCTCATTTTTTTTACATTTTAGAGTTGGGGGTCTCGCTGTGTTTCTCAGGTTGGACTTTAACTCTGACTTCAAGCAATTCTCCTACCTCAGCCTACCAAAGTCCTAAGATTTCAGGTGTGAGCCATTTCACTCAGCCTGTTCTTTATTTTTTAGAGACAGGGTCTTGCTCTGTCACCTGGGCTAGAATGCAGTGGTGCCATCACAGCTCACTGCAACCTGGAACTCCTGGGCTCGAGCAATACTCCTGCCTCAATCTCTCAAGTAGCTGGGACTACAGACACACCTTACTACATCTGGCTAACTTTTATTTACTTTGTACAGACAGAGTTTTATGCATTGCTCAGGCTGGTCTTTAGCTCCTGGCCTCAAATGATCCTCCCATGTTGCACCCCCCCCACCCAAGTTCTGAGATTATAGGCATGGGCCACTGCATAAAAGTACAATAACGTTTACTTTACTACTCCTTTTCCTTTAACTCTTTTTTTTTTTTTTGAGACAGAGCCTCAAACTGTCACCCTGGGTAGAGTGCTGTGGGCATCACAGCTTACAGCAACCTCCAACTCCTGGGCTTAAGCGATTCTCCTGCCTCCGCCTCCCAAATACCTGGGACTACAGGTGCCCACCACAATGCCCGGCTACTTTTTGGTTGCAGCCATCATTGTTGTTTGGTGGGCCCGGGCTGGATTTGAACCCGCCAGCTCAGGTGTATGTGGCTGGCGCCTTACTGCTTGAGCCACAGGCGCTGAGCCTCCTTTAACGCTTGTCTTCCTAATTACTAGAGGGAAGGGTCATTAGTTCCTGGACAACTGGAAGGGACTATTTGATCCTACAACTAGTCTTCCTACTTTTCATTCTATCACTTTTTCCAGACCCCACATCCAGTGATGGTAAGGAAAGTGAAAAACATAGGTTTTCTTCCCTTTTTTTCCTGATTTAACCTCCGATAGCTTCACACCTTAGTGCCATCCTGCAACACAGTCAGCAAGTAGTACAGGCTAAAATATTTGTTAAAGATCTTTCTTTTAGGCTCAGCCCCTGTGGCTCAAGCGGCTAAGGCGCCAGCCACGTACATCTGAGCTGGTGGGTTTTAATCCAGCCTGGACCGCCAAACAACAATGATGGCTGCAACCGAAAAATAGCTGGGTGTTGTGGCGGGCGCCTGTGGTCCCAGCTACTTGGGAGGTGGAGGCAGGAGAATTGTTTGAACCCAGGAGTTGGAGGTTGCTGTGAGCTGTGATGCCACGGCACTCTACCGAGGGTGACAGCTTGAGGATCTGTCTCAAAAAAAAAAAGAAGATCTTTCTTTTACTCTGAAGGTCTCTTCAATATTATACCTGCTATTTGGGACTCAGGTCATCAGCATGCAAAGCTATGATCCATCATTGTAGACCCCCAAATACTAAGGGGAAAAATGCTAGGTCTTCTGACTCTAAAACCTATTCTCTTTCCACTATATCAGTACCTCTTATATTAATGCCCAATATACCTTATTTGGGGGGCCAGGTACTTTCCTTACTATAGTTTTCTGGGCAAGATGGTGGGAAGCAAGAAGGGAAGAGGGGGCTGGGCGTGGTGGCTCGTGCCTATAATCCTAGCATTCTGGAAGGCAGAGGTGGGTGTATCACCTGAGCTCAGGAGTTAAAGAAGAGCCTGAGCAAGAGTGAGACCACATTTCGACTAAAAATATAAAAATCTAAAATGGTATATAAAAACAGTGTATAGTGCCCCATGATTGCATTAATGTACACAGGTATGATTTAATAATAAAAAAATTTAAAAAAAATAAAAATATAAAAATCTAGCTGGGTGTTGAGCCCAAGAGTTTGAGGTTTCTGTGAGCTATGATGATGCCAGAGTGAGACTCTGTCTGAAAATAAAAAAGAAGCAGACAAGGACAGACTCTCTGCCTCAATACCTCCACTGGCTTTTGGGAAGTTTTCCCACTCTCAGGAGTGTATGAGTTTCTGATTTCCCTGACTACCTTCTAGAAGAACTAAAGTTTGGAGAAAAGGGACACATCAAAGTGCTTGTCACAAACAAGAACCTCCTCTTTATTCCACATATGGAAGTTGGTTTCTGGAGCTGGGTAAGGAGAGGAAGTTGGTTTCTTTGACCTGGCCCTACCTCTGTCTGGGTCTAAGATAAAGATCTGAATTTTGGTGACTGGGCCTTTCTCCAGTTGAGAGTGAAAAGTTTTGACCTCTAGTGAGTCCCAAATTAGAAGGTGTAGTGCAGTTCCTCGGTTAGATGAACGTCAGCTTGAGGCAGGCTTTTCCAGGCAAGTTCTAAGATCCCATACTTGGCAATGCCCATGGGCAGGATGGTGCGCACGTTGTTCTTCCCAGGGAGGGGCACCACCTCCTGGAATATCTTAGGGCCTCTAGGGGTGGTAGAGCTGCCACAAAACAGGCAGTAGAACAACCGCTCCCCTGGAGCTAGCTCTGTGGCCTTTGGAGCCTCTTTGTAGATAATCTCTTGGGGTTGGCGTTCCTCTCTCATTAGCAGCTCCTGTAGCAGCCTCTGGATTCGGGGGGACTTAAGTTGGTATAAGTCCACAACTCTGTTGAACTGTTTCATCCAACCAGCTTTGTCCTTTCCATATCGCTTCTGCAGCATCCGCAAAACATGGTACAGTGCTACAAATGTCTCCCACGGAGGCACCCCTTCCTCTTTTTTAGAGATAGGCTGTATCTTCTCCAACTTAGGAGGCACCCCTTCCTCTTTTCTAGAGATGGGCTGTGTCTTCTCCAACTTAGGAGGTACCCCTTCCTCTTTTCTAGAGATGGGCTGTATCTTCTCTAACTTAGGAGGCACCTCTTCCCCTTTTTTAGAGATGGGCTGTGTCTTCTCCAACTTAGGAGGCACCCCTTCTTTTTTTCTAGAGATGGGCTGTATCTTCTCCAACTTAGGAGGCACCTCTTCCCCTTTTTTAGAGATGGGCTGTGTCTTCTCTAACTTAGGAGGCACCCCTTCCTGTTTTCTAGAGATGGGCTGTGTCTTCTCCAACTTAGGAGGCACCCCTTCCTGTTTTCTAGAGATGGGCTGTATCTTCTCTAACTTAGGAGGCACCTCTTCCCCTTTTTTAGAGATGGGCTGTGTCTTCTCTAACTTAGGAGGCACCCCTTCCTCTTTTTTAGAGATGGGCTGTGTCTTCTCTAACTCAGGAGGCACCCCTTCCTGTTTTCTAGAGATGGGCTGTATCTTCTCTAACTTAGAAGGCACCTCTTCCCCTTTTTTAGAGATGGGCTGTGTCTTCTCTAACTTAGGAGGCACCCCTTCCTCTTTTTTAGAGATGGGCTGTGTCTTCTCTAACTTAGGAGGCACCCCTTCCTCTTTTTTAGAGATGAGCTGTGTCTTCTCTAACTTAGGCAATCTGGCAAACTGGCCTTTAGCCTTAAAATCCCAGAAGTCCTTTTGAAACATCAGTGCTAAGGTTTGTTTTTCCACAGAGGCATGGGCACTTGGAATCATGTCTCTCGTGGCAGGATAAAAGTATTGTGTTTCCATCTCTTTGAGAGCAGTGGATATCTGCTGTGCCCGCTCACTTCTGTAAGGCTCTCTGAGAAGATCCCAGTTTATAGCCTTTGGGTCTGGAATCTTCTTGATAGCTAATGGAGACTTTAAAGTGGGGACAGCTGAAGGTTTTAGCCAGCTGACTTTTCCCTTTCCTTTTATAGGAGGAATCACTTTCAGGTATTTTGGACCCATGAGCTCCTTCCTGGGTCCTGAGATCCTTGTACTTTGAGATTTCAGGGCCTGCCTGTGACGGTTCACAATGGCTTCAAGTTTGGCCACATGCAGCCAATCTAAGTTTCCCTTTGAGGTGAGATCTTTAAGGACCTGGCACACTCTGTGGAAACTCTCTCTAGGAAGCTGTTCTCCTGCTTCCATCCGTTGTAGAATATTATGGATCTGCTTTATATCTGAGAGGTTTACGTCAGGATGTTTTTCCTCAGCCAGGATTTGGGGGAGAGGTAATTGCACCTCAGTTTTTTCCTTTGGAGATGGATGAGGCTGAAAAAACAACTTCCACTGAGAAGGTGGTGGTTTGTGTTGGAATTTCTGGGCTTCCATGGTCTTTCTGTATATTTGGGACATGAATGGGGTCTTTAAGTCCTGTTCCTGGGACTCCAAAGCTATGTCTGAAATATTTAGAGCTAGGGACTTAAATTTCTCCAACAGTTCTCCTTCTTTATCCACAAATCTTGCCCCTGGAAATTTCCTGGACATCTCAAGTAGTATAGGCTTATCTTCCAAGGATATTTCTTTCACTGGCACCCGTGTTGAATCTGGCATTGGTGTCTTCTTTTCCATCTCCAGAGACACGGAGATAAGTTTCTTTAAAGGGCTTTTTATAGCTCCCAGTTTCATAGCACTGCCTATAACACGAGGGACTTCCTTTCCAATGAAAGGGACCATTTCCCTTCCTCTTAGGCTCTTTATTCTTTCTTGTAGCTTAAATAGTTTTTCTTTTTTTAGGATCCCTTTTTCCTGGTCCACTTCTTCTTCCAGTGAGCTGCTCTCCTCCTCACTCAAACTTTCCATGTCTTCTTCACTCATGCTTTCTTCCTTTTCCTCAAAGATGTCCGCCTTCTGCCCTATTTTCTTCTTCTTCCTCTTCTCCCCCTCCTTTTCCTCCTCCTCCTCTTCCTCCTTCTTTTTCTTCTTCTTCTTCTTTCTCTCCTCCTCCTCCTTCTTCTTCTTCCTCTTCTTTCCCTCCTCCTCTTCCTCCTCTTCCTCCTCCCCCTTCTTCTTTTTCTTCTTCTTCTTCTTTCCCTCCTCCTCCTCCTCTTCCTCCTCCTCCTTCTTCTTCTTCTTCTTCTTTCCCTCCTCCTCCTCCTTCTCCTCCTCTTCCTCTTCCTCCTCCCCCTTCTTCTTTTTCTTCTTCTTCTTTCCCTCCTCCTCCTCTTCCTCTTCCTTCTTTCCCTCCTCCTCCTTCTCTTCCTCCTCCTCTTCCTCCTCCTCCTTCTTTTTCTTCTTCTTCTTCTTCTTTCCCTCCTCCTCCTCTTCCTCCTCCTCTTCCTCCTTCTCCTCCTTCTTCTTCTTCTTCTTTCCCTCCTCCTCCTTCTCCTCTTCCTCCTCATCTTCCTCCTCCTCTTCCTCCCACTCCTTCTTCTTTTTCTTCATCTTCTTTCCCCCCTCCTCCTCCTCTTCCTCCTCCTTCTTCTTCTTTTTCTTCTTCTTCTTCCTTTCCTCCTCCTCCTCTTTCTCCTCCTCTTCTTCCCCCTCCTCCTCTTCCATTTCCTTCATCTTCTTTTCCTTTTTCTTCTTCCTCTTCTCCTTCTCCTGTTCTTGCCCCTTTTGCCTTTTCTTCTTCTCCTCCTCCCTTCCCTTCACCTCTATTTCCTCCACCTCTTCCTCCTCCATCTCTTCCTCCATCTTCTTTTTCTTCTTCCTCTTTTCCTTCTCCTTCTGTTCTTGCTCCTTTTGCCTTTTCTCCTTCTCCTTCCTTCTCTTCACCTCTACTTCCTCCACCTCTTCCTCCTCCATCTGTTCCTCCATCTTCTTTTTCTTCTTTCTCTTTTCCTTCTCCTTCTGTTCTTGCTCCTTTTGCTTTTTCTCCTTCTCCTCCTTCCCTCCCTTCATCTCTACTTCCTCCACCTCTTCCTCCATCTTTTTTTCCTTCTTTTTCTTCTTCCTCTTTTCCTTCTCCTCCTGTTCTTGCTCCTTTTGCTTTTTCTCCTTCTTCCCCTCCCTTCCCTTCAACTCTACTTCCTCTGCCTCTTCCTCCTGCACCTCTTCTTCTTCCACCGCTTCCTCCTCTTCCTCCTCCTCCTCCTCTTCCTCCTCTTCCTGCTCCTCAGACAAACTGTCTTTCTCTAGTTCCTCTAACAGTTCTTTTTCGTCAGAAAAGTACTCTTCACTGTCCACTTTATCCAATTGACTTACAAACGTATCATCAATGCTCTTTTTCTGTTTTCTTTTTCTCCACCTTTGTTTAAGGAAGGGGATGATCTCTTCTTCCTCCTGCACTTCTTCCTCTTCTTCATCCTGTATGATATTATGTTTCTTGAACAATTTGTTTTCTTCCTGAATCATTTTTTCCTCTCTGTTTGTCATTCTTTGAATTTCCTTGGCTAGTCGTCTCTGCCTCTGAGCTAGTTTCTTCTCATCTTTAGTCATTTCTGACTGGTCCTGAGAAACATCCCACTCTTTGGTATCAAGTCTACTCTGTTCCTGGGACAATTTTCTTTCCTTAACAAAGAGTGTCTTCTTCTTCTTTGTCATCTCTATTTCTTCCTGGGTTATTTTCCTTTCATCACTGATTAGCCTTTGAAGTGCTTTTAAGATTTTGTTCACTTTTGTTGGCTCCTTGGAAAGGTTTTCCTTTTGTTTAGCCAACTTCATTATTGTTCTAATTACCTTCCTTTCTTCCTGAGCATGTACTCTCTGTCCTCTGGTACGTTCTAGTTTCCCTTTGGCAACGTCCCTTTCCTCTGTGGCCAACATCATATCTTCATGTACCAGTATCTTCTCCTCTAGTGACAATTTCCTCTTAACTAGTTCAAATTCTTCTTTAGTCATTTTTTTCTGTCTTGGAGTTTCCTTAATCTCTCCCTTGAGAACAGCTTCCTTCACCTCAGCCAGTTTCATCTTCTCTTGAGTCAGTTTCTTCATTTCCACATTCAATGCCTTTCCTTCCCTAGCAATATCCAACTCTCCTCTGAGACGTCTCCCTTCATGGAAAAATGCCCTCTTCTCCATAGTTAATTTAATTTTTTCATGGCCCAAATTCTCCTGTTGCTGAAGCAGACTTTTTTCTTCTTGCATCAGTTCTTTCTCTGCATTAACCAGTTTCTCCTTCTTTTGTTTTAATATCTCCTTGTCCTGTACCAGCTTCTCCTCTATCTGAAGCACTTTCTCTTTATACATGTCCAAATTCTTCTTCACTTGGAGTAATTTCTCTCTTTTCTCAGTGAGTTTACCTTTGTTAGAGAGGAGGTCCAGTTTCCTGTTAGCCAATTTTTCCTTATCTTGAGCCAGAATCTTCTTACGCGAAGCCAGATGCTTCTCTTTCTGGACCAATATGTCCTCTTGCTTTCCAAGTTCCTCCTTCTTTTGGACCCATTTTTCCCTTTGCTGGGCCAGTTTCTCCTTTTTCTCAATCAATTTCTCTCTAATCTGGGCCAGTCTTTTCTCTTCCCCAGGCATTTTTTCCTTGCCCTTAGCCAGTTTCTCCTCTTCTTGGATTAGTAGCTCTTCTTCCTGGGCCAGTTGTTTCTCTTCCTTAGCCAGTTTTTCTTCTTCCAAGGCCAATGTCTTCTCTTCCTGAGTTAGTTTCTCCTTTTTCTCAGCCAGTGTCTCCTCTTCCAGATTCAGTTCTTCTTCTTTCCAAACCACTTCCTTCATGTTACCTTCCAGTTCCTCCAATTCCCGGGCCAGCCGCTTTTCTTGCCTGTCCAGATGTTTTTCTATATGGGCCAAATTTTCTATTTTCTGGGTCAATATTGCTTTTACTTCAGCCAGCTTCCCTCCTTTCCTTGCTAATTTCTCTCCTTCTTTAGCCAGTTCCTCCAACTTCTTGGCCATTTTTTTTATTTTCTGGGCCAATGTCTCTGCTTCCTCACTTAACATCTCTCCTTTTTGGGCCAGTTTTTCCTCTTCCTGGGCAAACTTCTTCTCTGCTTGGGTTATTTTCCCATCTTCCTGGGACATTTTCAGATATTCACGGGCCAGTTTTCTCTCTTCGTGGGCCAGTTGTCTCTCTTCCTGTGCGAGTTTTGCTTCTTCTTCTGCTAGTTTCCTCTCTTCTTTGGCTTGTTTTCTCTCAGCTTGGGCTTGTTTCTTCTGTATTCTGGCCTGTTTCTGCTCTTCTATGAACAGATCTTTTTCCTTTTCCTGCTCAAGAGTTGCCATTTTCTCTTCCTGAGTCATTTCTTCCTCTTGAGTCACTTCCTCCCCTTGAGACATTTCTTCCTCCTCCTCAGTCACTTCTTCCTCCTCTTGAGTCACTTCTTCCTCCTCCTGAGCTACTTCTTCCTCCTCCTGAGTCACTTCTTCCTCCTCCTGAATAATTTCTTCCTCTTGAATCACTTCCTCCCACTGAGGCATTTCTTCCACCTGAATCACTTCTTCCTCTTGAGTTACTTCTTCCTCTTGGGTCACTTCTTCCTCTTGAGTCACTTCTTCCTCTTGAGACACTTCCTCATCCTTATATTTGGATGACATTATCTTTTCCCAGGCCTGTTTCCACTCATCCCTTTCCAGTTTCCTCTTGTCCTCCTCCAGTATTTCCTCAGATGGAAATAGCTTCTCTTCAGCCTGGGGTAGTTCCTCCAATTCCTGAAAATGCTTCCTGTACTCAGGTTCTTTCCATCCATCCCAGGATACCTTCATCTCACTGAGGGCCTGTTTCCACTCATCCCAGGACATTTTCTGCTCTGGTGAAGACAATTTCCTCTCATCCATAGCTGGTGTTTCCTCTTCCTCAACCTCTTCCCCCTCTGGTTCGGCCATTTCCTTCATTTTCTCACTTGTATCCCTTTCTTCTTTGCTAATTTCCTTTACCTTTTTACCCACTTTTTTTTCCAGATGGTGCTTAGATGACTTCTTAGATTTCTTCTCTTCTTTCTTTGATATTCGTTTCCCCTTGGTTAGGTCACCTGGTTCTAAAAAACCAACTTTCTTTCTCCTGCCTTTTCTTGGAATCATGTGGGTTTCCTCCAAGTCCTGCATGCCTCCTGCTTCCCCTTCCTCTTGTGCTTGTTCCTCTTCTATCTTTTCCTCATCACTGATCACCATGCCTTCTCTAATTGCTTCTTCATGGATAAAAACTGGTTTTTCCCCTGGCCAGACTACCTCCCAATCAAGGTCCTCAAGTGAAACTTTGCTTTCTTTCTTCAACAGGGGGCAGATCTCCCGAAAGAGTTCCCAGCTAGGTTGCCGATCTGCCAGCATTTCCTGAGCTACAGACACTAGTTCATTGTTTAAATCTTCTAACATTTTTCTCTGGGACCCAGAAATCCTCAGGGTCATAAGACGACATAGATCATCCCGCCATGATGAGCCATGTCTAGAGGCAACCCTGCGGCCAGGTATTCCAGCGGCACCTCGTCCTTTGGTTGTAACTGTTGGAATAACTGATTCTTCCTCTGAAGGAGGTGGAGTTTCCATAATTTTAACTTCAGCTTCTTTTCTTGACTTCTTGCGCTTCTTTAGGGGTTTCTGAGCTGTTGCTTTCTTACTTCTTTTGTCCCGTGCTTTCTTCAGCATATCCAGGGACAACATAATATTAATCCTTGAGACATCTTTGTCTTGAGCCTCAGAGACCTTTGTTATACTGGTGACTGATGACCCTTCCTTGATGAAAGTTTCCTCAATTTCAGTTGGTACAGTTTCACCGTGATCACTTTCATCGGCTAAGGGAGCTGTCTCTGTGACTCCTTCTTTTATCTTCTTGGAAGGCCGCAAGAATTTTCGGCCTACAGGGAAAATCAGGGATAAAGGTAAAGAAAACACGAGAAGCTAAATGAAACCCTTCCCAGTATCTAGTGTGAGCTAAGAGGAACTACCACCAAAAAGCAGCAACAGAGAAAGCTGAACCCTTAAAAACAAACAAACAAACAAAAAACTCCCTAAGCATTCTTTTTGCTTTATTCCCTGCCAATCCTACCCCACCAAATCCTAGAAAGATAGGCCTTGGAGTCTTCCTGGGGTTGGGTGGATCCTTCCTAGGAGAGTTCCTGTCTACAACAAGATCTTTCCGCATACCTCTCTTTCTACCTGGTATATCTTGACCCACTTAACTTTAATTACCCCACCTCTTGGGGACCCTGAAGCATGAACCAGATCACCCTTTACGTACTATGCTTTTTGCTCACTGCTCGGCCCCGTCTATGGCCTTTGATGGGCTTGATAGGCACTTCAGATTCTTCAGAAACTACGGAAGTTTGTGCAGCCTCCTTGGGAAGTTCACAAACACTTAAAGCATCTAAAGAAAAATCCCGTTTTTCATCTGGTTGTGATAAGGTCAGGTCCTCATTTAATCGCTGCTCCACTTGATTCTGAACAATCTGGAGATCTGTGGGTCGCATGCCCAGCAAACGGTCCAGTGGTTCCTCCCCAATAGTCTCCTGCCTATGAAAGTCAAAGGAGAAAAAGGATATGATGAATCAGGGAACAGGAAGGGAAGAACTGCTGTGGAATAGGTAGGGGTTATGGCAATGTAACCAAATGATGGCCAAGAAGAAGAAAAAGTCTGGAAAGCAGGGTAGAAGAAAAGGATGAAAAGTGGAACTTGAAAAGGTAGGGGACAGACAAGAATAGGAAAAAAAAATGGAGAAGGGAGTGAGCAGTCAGGATTGTCAAGGATAGTCATCTAGAAAAAAAGTTGGGGAGAGCTAACAAACAGGGATGAAGAAATAGAAAAGGAGGGTAAGGGGGAAATGTGGAAGAGATAGCAAAAGAAAGGGAAGGTTAAAAGAAAAAATGGAGGCTTGGCGCCTGTGGCTCAAGCGGCTAAGGTGCCAGCCACATACATCTGAGCTGGCGTTTCGAATCCAGCCCGGCCCGCCAAACAATGACAGCTGCAACAAAAAAATAGCTGACGTTGTGGTGGGTGCCTGTAGTCCCAGCTACTGGGGAGGCGGAGGCAGGAGACTTGCTCCAGCCCAGGAGTTGGAGGTTGCTATGAGCTGTAATACCACTGCACTCTACCCAGGGTGACAGCTTGAGGCTCTGTCTCAAAAAAAAAAAAAAAAAGAAAGAAAAAATGGAAGGTAGTAAAGAATTGAGGAAGACACAACTTACTGCATCTCTCGGAAAATCTCTCTTTTCTGCATTAGCTGTAAGAGTGAGGTCCTAGATTGGATACCAATCTCATCCATGAGGTTCAAGGCCTTAGTCCTCACTCTTTGGTCTTTGTCCATTAATCCTTGAGCCAGAGGCACAGCAAAAAGATGAGTAATCATTCCTAGACGCTTCAGCCCTTCCCAGGCTAGTTCTCGGATCAGTGGGTTAGAATTGGATGTATCATCCAGCAGACGACGGGCTGTCTCAGAGCGCAGGAATGGAGACATCTGGTAACAGGCAAAGAGTTGCCCTAGCGCACCAACACAGCATTGGTATTTCAGTGGGGAAGCATGAATCATAATATTGAGGACTGTCTCAAGCAAGGTATTAACAGCTTGTTCACTCATCTTTCTCCCCAGCCAACTTCGGTTTTCTCCGTCTGCAAAAACATTGTAGGTTACATCCTTAGATAGTCTTGTTTCTAGGAAGTCTGCATCCTCCTTCTGTGAAGGTTCACTTAATTCTCTTAGAGATTTTACCCTGCTACGCCAGAAGGAAAATCGTTGAGACTTGTCCCATTCCAGTTCCCGTTGGGGTGGGTGCAGGGTACACTGTAGGAATATCGGGCTGCCCTCTGGCCAAAGACGGGCACGAATCACTGAGTTGGGGATATAGCAATCAGGGGCAAGGAGCCATTCCCGCCCATGACCAAAGTAGCATCGCAATATCTGATATGGGTTGAGTCCATCCCAGGTAGTTACCTGTAGTTGGGGATAAACCTCATAACGGGGATGATCAAGTTTGCTCGTCTGCATCCAGTCAGTTTCTATCTCCTGTAAAGAATCATGATCACGTGCAGGGTTATACAGTAGTAATGGACTCCCTTCCTCATCTTCTATGACATGCGGCACAGAATGGTCAAAGGCAATGGCCCGGTTATTGGCAAGGCTCACCAGACCCATTAATTCCTGTTTCCCTTTCCCTGGGTAAACATACTTGGGCACAAACATGGTCTCAAAGGAGAAGAAGAAGCTTGGTATAAAGGATTTAGGGACTTCGACTATTTCATCTGCTATAGTCACAAAGGAAAGTCGAGACAGCAGGGTTGGGGAAAACAGTTTTAAACAGGAAATCAGATAAAGACTCTGGTTGAAAGTCACAAGAAGATCACCCCGATCATTTGCAAAACAGAGTGGGCCAAAGTGCAGTGATGAGTCCAGCATGGCTACAAGTCTACCATGGAAGTCCCAGATCCGGACAGTGCCATCAATACCACCTGTGACAAAAAGATTCAAGGACAGACAGACATCAAAGGATATGATGGTACACTGGTGCAGAGTCAACGTTTCTAAGAACGACGAGGCATTCTTTGATCCAGAGGACAAAAAATCGTGGAACTTCCAGAGACGCAGACAGTTAGTCTCTGTGATGGCACACACGGACTTGGGCAAAAGCATCAGGTGGGTTAGGTGGCAGCTGCTGAGAATGCTGGCGAGGGGCTGGAGTTGTACTCTGACCCCAATGAGCACAGCTTCTGACAGATGTACATAGTTATCCATTCCATAGGAACAAAGGAAAGAGTTTTCTCCACCACCAAAAAGCCCTCCAGACAGCGTAGAGAGTGCCAGGACAGCTCCAAAGTGCATGAATTTCTCTATTCGGGCACAGCTGTGCTGGGATAGCACTCTCACCATACCACTCCGGTGTCCAGAGAATATCAGTCCTTCCAGACCCCGCCCCAGATTAAAATGCCCATAAGCTAGGCATTGTACAAAGTCCTCATCATTTGGTGAAGTACATAAGAGATACTTGGCTGGGCAAGGGCAGCGAGTTGTGTCAAACACCAGTATCTCTGAACTGCCTGTTGCTACAAAGAGCTCCTCTTTATGTGGATCATAGGCCCAGTCTACAGCCTGGTCCAGGATTGGGAATGGCCAGGTAAGAGTTAGAAGATTCCCCGTTACTGGGGACAAAAAGCGCAATAAGCCATCATCAGTAGTGCACAGGATCCGGAACCAGTTATCTCCACAGCGGACCCGACGTAGCTGCTGGGGAGCAGAACCACAGACATTGAAGAGACTATAGAAACAGGGCAGGCGGCGCAAGGAAAAACTATGGATGGTTTGGCAGAAGAAAGTCATGCCGTCAATAAACTGGAGTTGGCAAAGCTCCTCGCTAAGTTCTAGCTGCCGAAGCAGGTTCCCTGAAGTAAGGTTCCACTCTTTAATTAGGCCTTCTTTGCCAGCCGTTAGCAGAGTGTGGGCCTCTGGCCGACTGTGGATACATATCACCGATGAGTGATGGGCCTTGAAACTGTGGAGAGATTGGCCCTGAGCAAAGTTCCATACTTGGATTTCTCCAGCCTTGTTTCCAGCATAGAGAAAGCCCTGATCAGAACAGGAGAAGCAGCAGGTGATAGAGGAGCCACTGCTGCTGGAAATGAAC
The DNA here is from genome assembly GCF_027406575.1 of Nycticebus coucang. Taxonomy (NCBI): domain Eukaryota; kingdom Metazoa; phylum Chordata; class Mammalia; order Primates; family Lorisidae; genus Nycticebus; species Nycticebus coucang. Next base: position 125,323,112 of record NC_069789.1, on the reverse strand, counting down.
CTCTTTATCTCTGCCAGCCGGCCCTGGCTCTGACGCTGAAGGACCCTCACCACAGTCTCACACAGGGCTAGGACGGAGCCATTGGGGCCATTTAGCACAATGTCGTGGACAAGCTCCTCACCAGGCATAGAAACGATGTAGGCTATTTGGAGGCCCTTGCCACTTCGCTCAATGATCCAAGTGACTACTGCCCCCAAAATGCCAGACAAAAGCATCTTCATTTCCGGGTCATAGCAGAGGCAGCTGATGTTGAAGCGGCACGGCACTACATCTAGGGGTTTGAATGCTCGGAAGTGGTCCCCAAAGAGCCGCAGAATCATGTCACCGCAGTAAGCCACGATGATATGAAAGGAACCTGTGTGGACGATGGACTGAATGGGCAACAATCGTTCAGTCATGGAGAATGTTTTCTTCTCAACCATGTCATCAGTTTTGTTTTTCATCCATAATACAGCCTAGAAGAGAATAACATAGAAACAGCCTAGAAAAGATTGTAGAGGAGGAAAGGGCAGCATATTCAGTTACTTTTCCTTGTTTTGTGATAAGGAGGAATGGGAAGACTCTAGAGCAGTGATTTTCAACCAGTATGCCATGTCACACTGGTGTGCCATGAGAGAATCTTAGGTGTGCTGTGAAAATTTTTAAAGATCATTGGATTATTATTACATATATAAATTTTTGAGACAGAGTTTCACTCTGTCACTCTGGGTAGAGTGCCATGTTGTCACAGCTCACAGCAACATCAAACTCTTGGGCCTCAAGAGATCCTCTTGCCTCAGCCTCCGAGTAGCTGGGACTACAGGTGTCCATATAATGCCTGGCTATTTTTTAGAGACGGGTCTTGCACTTGCTCAGGTTGATCTTGAACCTGTGAGCTCAGGCAATCCACCCACCTCGGCTAGTTTTTCTATTTTTTTTTTCTTTTTTTTTGGAGACAGAGTCTCAAGCTGTTGCCCTGAGTAGAGTGCCATGAAGTCACAGCTCACAGCAACCTCCGAACTCCTAGGCTCAAGCGATTCTCTTGCCTCAGCCTTCCAAGGTAGCTGGGACTACCGGCTATTTTTGGTTGTAGTTGTCATTGTTGTTTGGCAGCCTGGGCTGGATTCAAACCCACCAGCTCCTGTGTATGTGGCTGGTGCCCTAGCCACTTGAGCTATAGGCACTGAGCCTAGTTTTTCTATATTTTATTTTATTTGAGACAGAGTCTCACTTTGCTGCCCTGGGCAAATTGCTGTGGTGTCATAGGTCACAGCAACCTCAAACTCTTGGGTTCAAGCAATTCTCTTGTCTCAGCCTTCCAAGTAGCTGGGATTACAGGCACCCATCACAATGCCTGGCTATTTTTTAGAGAAGGGGTCTCACACATGCTCAGGCTGGTCTTGAATCTATGAGTTCAGACAATCTACCAACTTTGGCCTCTCAGAGTGCTAGGATTATAGGTGTGAGCCACTGCGTCGGCCTTAGTTTTTCTATTTTTAGTAGAGACAGAGTCTTGCTCTTGCTCAGGTTGGTCTTGAAATCCTGAGCTCAAGCAATCCACCTGCCTCAGCCTCCTAAAATACTAGAATTATAGGCATGAGGCACCACACCCAGCTAATTAAATTATTTTTCAAAGTCCAAAGGACTGTAAGTATATTCTTTTTTTACTCTTCTTTTTTTTTTTTTTTTTTTTTATCAACATAATTTAAATGTGCCGTGGAGGTTTAACTATAGGTTTAAGTGTGCCATGAAATAAAAAAGATTTAAAAACACTGTTCTAGAGTGATTTTTGCCTCTTGGTGATGAGAGGTAAAAATATGGTGGAGGCAGGAAGCCTAGGACTCTTTCCCCTAAGCCAGGCCTCCTTTAAGTGAATCATAAAGTCTACTCAACATGGAGAAAGGATTGGTGTGTATGGAGGGAATGCTGGATCCAGATCACATCCATTTAAGGAGCATAAGCATATCTTCCTTTGTCTGTGTTAAGAGCTATGTGGGCATGGCCCTTGGAGAATGGGCTAAGAAGGGGAAGAAATTTTACCTGTACTTCTTTCGTGTTTGATGTTACCCAAGAGAGGGAGGCAAAGAAGTAGGCATCATTGAAGTAATAGCATATAAGTGGCATATTGTGAGGATAGCGAGACTCTTTGAACAATATCTGGGGCCGGTCACTCAGCACAACTAGATCCCTCTTTGAGTCATCGAAAGATAGCTGGGGAGAGGCAGAGCACACATGCACTTAAATATAGTCTCACACCAGTCACAACTGGAGTCATTCAGAGTCATGCCTCCCCTCCCAAGGCCTGTTACACTCACATGTGTACAACTTATCACCTGTGGGACATCTATACTTCACAAGTATGTAGCAGATCACCCAATGCATAAGGAGACCAAACCTCTATAAGACTTATATGGGCAAATTTCATAGTGTGAACACAGGGGTAAATGATGTTCCTCCCAATCTGAAGTTAACCACATCTACCCTCTAACATTCTCCCTTTGTGTAAAGGTACATGTATCCTAAAAGGAACAACATTTAACTGATTACCCAGGCAAGTACATGCAATATAATGGTGTCCCAAAAGTCAGCGCAGTTTGGTCCTCTGTCAAATTGAAAAGCTGTATATAGGGCGGCGCCTGTAGCTCAAAGGAGTAGGGCGCTAGCCCCATATGCCAGAGGCGGCAGGTTCAAACCTAGCCCCGGCCAGAAACTGCAAAATAAAAAAAAAAATTAAAAAAAAAAAGTATAAAAACATTAAATATAAAAAAAAAAAAGAAAAGCTATATATATAGCTTAAAAAACTATAAATTTATAGTGCAGGACGCCTATAAATTTAAAAACTATATATATAGTGGTCCTGTCAAATTTAAAAGCCAGATAAGGTGTCCTAGTGCAGTTTGTTATTAAAGTTTAAAGCTTAAAACTGCCCTTAGGACACCTTATCTGGCTTTTTAATTTGACACATATATATATATATATATATATATAGGTCTTCTGTCAAGTTTAATATATATATTATATATGTATATATACATAATATATTGTATAAAAAGTATACAATATATATTATCCCACATTCATAAGAATGTATGCTAGGCTTGGCGCCTGTAGCTCAGCAGCTTGGGTGCCAGCCACATACACCAGAGCTGGTGGGTTTGAACCCAGCCCAGGCCTGCCAAACAACAATGATAACTCCAACCAAAAAACAGCCAGGCATTGTGGCAGGCACCTGTAGTCCCAGCTACTTGGGAGGCTGAGGCAAGAGAATCACTTAAGCCCAAGAGTTTGGGGTTGCTGTGAGCTGTGACACCACGGCACTCTACCAAGGGCAACATAAGGAGACTTAGTCTCAAAAAAAAAAAAAAAAGTATGCTAATGAAACTGTCACCTGGGATCATTTTATTAAGAGCCAATGATAGCAAAACTGAGGTTGGTAAATATGCTCTGGTGCCTTCTCCCTTGTTATTTATTTATTTATGTATATTTTTAGAGACAGAGTCTCACTGTGTCACTCTTGGTAGATTGTGCTGTGGCATCACAGCTCACAGCAACCTCAAACTCTTGGGCTTAAGCGATTCTCTTGCCTCGGCCTCCCACGTAGCTGGGACTACAGGCGCCCGCCACAATGCCCGGCTATTTTTTGTTGCAGTTGTTTAGCTGGCCCACGCTGGGTTCGAACCTACCACCCTCGGTGTATGTGGCTGGCACTGTAACCACTGTGCTATGAGCACCGAGCCTATTTATTTATTTATTTTTGAGACAGAGTCTCAAGCTGTCGCCCTGGACAGAGTGCCATGGTGTCACAGCTCACAGCAACCTCAAACTCTTGGGCTTAAGTGATTCTCTTGCCTTGGCCTCCCACGTAGCTGGGACTACAGGTGCCCGCCACAATGCCCGGCTATTTTTTGTTGCAGTTGTTTAGCTGGCCCACGCTGGGTTCAAACCTACCACCCTCGGTATATGTGGCTGGCACTGTAACCACTGTGCTATGAGCACCGAGCCTATTTATTTATTTATTTTTGAGACAGAGTCTCAAGCTGTCACCCTAGACAGAGTGCCATGGTGTCACAGCTCACAGCAACCTCAAACTCTTGGGCTTAAGAGATTCTCTTGCCTCAGCCTCCCACATAGCTGCTCCCTTCTTTTTTTAGAAAATCTCTTTCCAGAAGGTTAGTTTCTCTGACAATGCTCCAAAGTGTCCACCTCCCACTATTAATTGTCCTTGTAAGAGGTCTACACACTCATTTAGAAATCGATAACCAACTTCCTATAGGGTGACAATTGTCTGTATGATCTATCCTGCTTGCTTCCTGCTCTCAAAGACAATCTGTGGCTCTTCTGAAGTGTTTATTACTGTAAGGTAGATAGAAGCCAACCAATAACACCTTTATGTTCCACACATATGTTACCTGTCGATCGTGTACGATTTCACTTATGGAGTACTTAAAATCCTTCCACAGAGGAATGAGTCTGGTAGAAGACATCACCTTGCTTATCTCTTTGTCTTCCTCAGGACCAACTGGTACTTAAAAACCTGTGGGAATCCAAAAGCGGCTAGCTTAGCCACTGCTACTTTTCCAGGGTCTAGGAATCAAAAGGCAAGAACCAGGAACTCATGTTTATTGAACACCTTTTGAATGTCAGGAACTATGCACAGTAAAACAGGTATTACCTACCTACCCTGTTTCCCCAAAAATAAGACAGTGTCTTATTTTAAGGTGTGCTCCCAAAGATGTGCTAGGTCTTATTTTCAGGGGATGTCTTATCTTTCCTGTAAGTAGGTCTTATTTTCGGAGGATGTCTTATTTTCGAGGAAACAGGGTATATAGCCCAGTAAAGCAGGTATTATCCCCATTTTATAGATGAGAAAACTGAGTCTTGCAGAGGATAAATAAAGGAGTTAGGGATCGAATATTAGCATTTTTCTATCATAACACAGTAGAATATTATGGATAAGGGAAGCAGAGAAACCTTGAGAGAGGCTAGAAAAGAATATCCTTACAGGCAAATAATAGTTGTTTGCTTTTTTGGTTTATTAGGAAAGCATTTTGTGAGGACTAGGGGTTCTCATAATGTGGTCCCTGGGCCTTCTGTATCAGGATTTCTGGGGCGTGGGGGAGGTCTTAAAATACAGATTCCTAAAAAAAAACCCAAAACAAAAAACACAGATTCCTAGATCCCTGCCTACCTTAGACCTACTGAATTAGAACCATGGACCCAGGAACCTTCACTTGCAGCAAACTCCGTAGGTGATTCTATTAGCATTCAAGTCTGACTACTGACTTAGGAAATAGAGATGGGGCATTCAGGACTAAAAGTCAGCCCACCTACCATAGATGGAGGAAAGATCCAGCCATTTGGCCTTTCAGGCTCCCCCAGGCTTGTTGACTCAGGCAGCTGTCTTACAGGAGGTACATCTGTGTTTGTTCCTCTCCCCTTTCCCTTCTATTTGATTTTCATGAGGACAAACCTATTTTTCCTGGTTGGATTGTGAGGAAATCTTCCTTTTAACCGTCCCCTTCTGTCAGGGAGTCATTACTAATGTGAAAACGGGCTTGTTTTTCCTCATTTGTAAAATGAAAATGCCTGGATGGGTTCAGTGGCTCACACCTGTAGTCTCAACACTTTGGAAAGCCAAGGTGGGAGGATTGCTTGAGAGCAGGTGTTCCAGACCAGCCTGGACAACATTGCAAGACCCTGTCTCTTAAAAAAACAGGAAGGAGGTGGCGCCTGTGGCTCAGTGAGTAGGGCGCCGGCCCCATATGCCGAGGGTGGCGGGTTCAGGCCCAGTCCCGGCCAAACTGCAACAAAAAAATAGCCGGACATTGTGGCGGGCGCCTGTAGTTCCAGCTGCTTGGGAGGCTGAGGCAAGAGAATAGCGTAAGCCCAAGAGTTAGAGGTTGCTGTGAGCCGTGTGACGCCACAGCACTCTACCCGAGGGCGGTACAGTGAGACTCTGTTTCTACAAAAAAAAAAAAAAAACAGGAAGGAAGGGAGGAAGGAAGGAAGGAAAGCAAAAAATGCCAATCTCTTGTGCCAACTCCACAGGTGTGTTGCAGAGACCAAGTAGGGTATTTCATGTGAAAACCCTTTTAAATGTACTCTGAAGCAACAAACAATTATGATAGCTGTTTTTAGGCTGACCTGATTCCAGGGCAGATGACAACTCTTATTTCCTTGCAACCTTATTATTTTGTAACTTTTCAGTTGTTCTGGAAACACGACAGCTAAATTTACAGTCTGCCCACCAGAGGGCAATGGAGACCAACTTTGCCTGCCAGATGAAAGAAAACTCCAGCAGTTTGGAGGAATGGTTCCCAGCGTGTGATCCCCAGGCAAGCAGCATCAGCATCATCTGGGAACTTGTTACAAATGCAAATTATTGGACCCAATCCCAAACTTACTGAACTGAAAACTCTAAGGTTAAGGACCAACAATCTGAATTGTAATAAACCCTCCACCTGATGTTATTCACATTGAAGTGTGAGAACTGGTGTAGAGAGCTGTTGGAGTCCTAAATCAGTTTGGCCTGAACTTTCTTTTTTTTTTTTTTTGGCCGGGGCTGGGCCTGAACCCACCACATCCGGCATATGGGACTGGCGCCTTACTCCTTGAGCCACAGGCGCCGCCCGGCCTGAACTTTCTAAAGCAAGATCAGCAGAACACATCCTCTAGTTTGGCTAAGCCAAGTCCCCCCATGTTGCCACAGAGACTTGATGGCTGGACTTGGGGAGGGAAACTCATCATTATCTCATATGTGTAGAGTAGTTTGGAGCCCATAACAAAGCTTTCACATTGATGACTTAGTTCTTGAAAGAATCCAGAGATAGCCAGGCACAGTGGCTCACATTTGTAATCCTAGTACACTGGGAGGCTGAGGCAGGTGGATTGCCTGAGCTCAGGACTTCAAGACCAGCCTGAGCAAGAGTGAGAACCCATCTCTACTAAAAATAGAAAAACTAGCCAGGCATTGTGGCAGGTGACCGTGGTCACAGCTACTTGGGAGGATGAGGCAAAAGGATCTATTGAGCCCAAGAGTTTGAGGTTGCTGTGAGCTATGGTACCATGGCATTCTACCCAGGTGGTACAGTGAAACTGTCTCAAAAAAAAATAAAATAAAAGGAATCCAGAAGGACAGATATCATCTTCATTGTACAAAAAAGAAACATGATCTCAAGAGGAACAGGGGTGCGCTGAGTTTACACAAGGCAGATTCAAGACTAAGGATCTAGGCTCAATGGAGTAGCTCACACCTCTAATCACTCTGGAGGGCCAAGGCAGGAAGATCACCTGAGTTTTGGAGTTAGGGACCAGCCTGAGTAAGAGTGAGACCCCGCCTCTACTAAAAATAGAAAAACTAGCTGGGCATTGTTGTGGGTGCCTGTACTCTCAGCTACTCGGGAGACGGAGGCAGGAGGATTGCTTGAGCCCAGGTTGCTGTGAGTGAAGCTGACTTCATGGCATGCGAGACTGGGCAACAGAATGAGACTCTGTCTCAAAAAAACAAAACGAATAAATCTAAGATTTAATGCACTGGTCAGCATTTTTCTACAATATCAGAGGAGGAGGAAGTTCTGTCACCTGATAATAAGAAAGCTGTGTGACAGATCCACTCACAATGGAAACTGAGGACTGGCTGTCAGACAGCAGCATCACCTCTCTCTTTCCATGCTCCCAGGCTGCAGGCTACCCTCCTGCGCTTTTTCCATTCTGCGCCCCTTCAACTCTGCAGGTGCTGCTTATTTGGATCACCTTTCAAGAGCCAGTGTGATCTGCTTCAGATTCTGTACGTCAGTGGATGGCCCTATGAGCCAAGCCTCATGGCTCAGACTCACCCCATTGGGTCCTTCTTGAGGTTCCACAGCTAATGAGGGAGTTGTCACTGATAGCTGCCATCAGTTCCTATCGTTCCAAATATCTCCTCTGGGTCCCATTTTTTGTCACAAGCCTCTGAAAAGTGAGTGGTTGGGTCCCTTTGGAGAAACATTTCTAGGGGGTGCTAGGATGTGAGTGAGAAAGGGGACCTTCAACCCCAAAACTCTATTTTTATATTATTTTATTTTATTTTGCCACTTTGTCCCACCCCATAAACCAATTACCTTAGAGGAAGCCACTTTCCTAAAATTCCCCACATTTAATTCCCTAATCCTAGAACTTGTTCTTGAAAGCAAGTTTGGAGAGAGCTCCAGGTGCTTTAATCCTGATGTATCTTGATTGTTTAATATCATTTTTTTTTTTAATTTTGAGACAGAGTCTCACTCTGTTGCCCTGCGTAGAGTGCTGTGGCGCTATCGCTCACAGCAACCTCAAACTCCTGGGTTCATGCAATTCTCTTGCTTCAGCCTTCTGAGTAACTGAGACCATAGGTACCCACTAGGCACCTGCAACCACGCTTTGCTAGTTTTTCTATTTTTAGTAGAGATGGGGAAGGGGGGATTCTCACTTTTGCCAAGACTAGTCTCAAACTCCTGAGCTTAAGTAATGCACCTGCCTTGGCCTCTCAGAGTGCTAGCTTTACAGGGCTAAGCCACCACACCCAGCCTTGAATGTTTAATATTTTGACATCCCAAAGACAATTTAATGGGGGAATTGAAGCCCTATGGCCCCTAACTTAAGGGAGAGGGTATTTGGAACCAACATATGGTTTGTCCTGATGACTGTGGGGACAAACCACGTCATTTACTGGGCTTTCACAGGGGAACTAAATGCTTTTTCTTGGCAACATTTCACTCCAAGGTATAGCGTTTGTTGGTGGTAATCTGAGGGAAGGTAAATAGTCCCCAGCCCTGCCTTGTTAAAGAGAGTTGCCTCTAGGGGGCAGTGCACTCCACAACATTGTCAGGAACCTGGGGTCCCTTTGGGTCACCGTGGGCCCCATGTTCTCTTTTATAGGCCTGTGAGAGGACAGAGGCAGGGCTGTTGCTCTATAGAACTTAACAGTTTAGAAGTGAAGGAAGACATCAAAGAATGGCCATAACATTGATTACAAAGGAAAATTCTAGGTGATGAATTACATTATTCTTTGAACTTTTCTGCAATTTTTAATTCCCCCAAACTTAAATTAAATTACACTAGTGATTCAATTTATTTATTTATTTAGAGACAGAGTCTTGCTTTGTTGCCCTCAGTAGAGTGCTGTGGCATCATAGCTCATAGCAACTTAAGCCTTTTGCCTCACCTCCTGAGTAGTTGGGACTACAGAGACCCACCACAAGCGTTTTTTATTTTTTCAGAGGAAAATGTGAACGCAGTCCCTCACTACCACAAATTATGCAGCTGACTTTCCCACATTTGGGGAAATCACAAGGGTCAGCACATCCAGAGTGAAGTGGATAAGCCTTACCCTGGGAAAGCCATCTTTGCTATCATGGTATCTCCCCTGCCAGTAAGTATTATTTTTTATTTTATTTATTTATTTATTTTTTGAGACAGAGTCTTACTGTCACCCTGGCACCATAACTCACAGCAACCTCAAACTCTTGATCTTGAACAATCCTCTTGCCTCAGCCTTCTAAGTAGCTGGGACTATCAGAATGCATCACTATGCCCAGCTATTTTATTTTATTTTATTTTTTAAGAGATGGGGGTCTTACTCTTGTTCAGGCTGGTCTCGAACTTCTGAGCTCAAGCAATTCACCCGCCTCAGCCTCTCAGAGTGCTGGAATTATAGGTGTGAGTCACCATACCTGGGACATGATTCAGTTTTAAGAAGAAAAAAGTACAAAGTGCTATGAGTATATATAACAATGAGACCTGACACCCAAAAGGAGTTTGATGTGTTCTACCCACATAAGGCCATGGCTTAGGAATACCAGAGGGCGAGTTCTGCTAATCCTGCTGTAGGAAATCCAGACCATAGTTATTTGGGACTCCCAGTACACTGTGAGGTAGGTCCCTGCATGGATTATATAGCCTTGCAAGTGGGTCTCACATTTGGGGGAAGATGTACAGAAAGTTAAGCTGGCATCAGAAGGGCCTAATCAGTTGACTGTAAAGTCAGAGGGGCAACCTTGGCTTACCTGGTTCTTTGATGATATTACTGATAAGGAGCCCCGTTTGTCTTCAGGATTTGGGAGTGCTGCTCTGGCCTTCAGGTGGCTGCATAGCTAGGGCTGGGATTGGAATGCACTTTGTTTACTGAAAGACACAATTCTCCAGGCCAACAAAATACTTTAACAGGGTGAGCTAGTTTCTGTTGGGTGGAAAAATTATCCTGGATCCCTGACAGCAATGATAGATTCCAGGATTGATTAAGTTGTAAAGTGGCAATAGCACTTTACACATATTGTTTTGTTTTGAGTCAGAGTCTCTGTTGCCTCAGGTTAGAGTGACATGGCATCATAAGTCACAGCAACTTCAAACTCTTGGGCTCAGGTCTCCCTAGTAGCTGGGACTACAGGCTTCTGCCACAATGTCTGGCTATTTTTAGAGACTGAGTCTTGCTCTTGCTCAGGCTGGTCCTAAACTCCTGAGCTAAAGCAATGCCTTGGCCTCCCAGAGTGTTAGGATTACAAGTGTGAGCCACCGTGTGCAGTCCTACATGTATTGTTTTAATTCTTGCAATGATTCTGTGCCTTGGCTATTATCCCTTTAATTAAACACATTTTTTACAGACATACACACTAAGGGGCATATAAGGAAAAGGTCACCTTTTCACACCTGGCCACCTATCCTTCTGTTTTCCCTTCAGAGAGGTAATCCTGGTTGTGTTTCTAACAATGTTCTGTATGTATGTGCAAGCATAAATGTAAAAAAAATTTTCTTACATAAATGATAGTGCATCATGTGCACTGTTCTGCACCTTTTCTCTCCTAATATATCTTACAGATTGGTTCATATTAATACATATAGCTCCGCTTCATTTCCAACAGTTCCCATCCACAAGGTATTACACCGTGTGCCCAAACTTCTACTTGCTTATCCAAATTTCTATTGATGGACATTGGGCAGTTTCCAACCTTTTGCTATTAAAACCAATGCCACACACACAAAAAAAAGATCTTCTAAAACCAATGCCACAAATGTATATTTTCGTAAGTGCCTCGTAAACCTTTCGTTTTACTTAATTTTAATTAACTTATATTGTAGAACTGAAGCAACGAAAATATTTTTCCATTAAATATAACTTGGAGGGGCGGCGCACTCACGTGAGAGGGGAGCCACTCACTGTGGCTCAGTGAGTAGGGCACCTGCCCCATATACCGAGGGTGGCGGGTATGACAGCTCTGGCAAAACTGCAACAACAACAACAAAAATAGCCTAGCGCTGTGGCAGGCGCCTGTAGTCCCAACTACTTGGGAGGCTGAGGCAAGAGAATTGGCTAAACCCAAGAGCTGGAGGTTGCTATGAGCTGTGACGCCACGGCACTTTACCGAGGGCGACAAAGTGAGAGTCTGCCTCTAAAAGAAAATAAACATAACTTGGAATATTGTTTAAATATACTTGTGTTAAACTGTTAAAATTTCACCTGTTTATGTAAAATTTAAAATTGCGCACATGGGTTGCATTGTACATTATTTCTATAGGATAGTACTGCTTTAGATTGTCACTATCTGGTGGTGGCCTGATTTGCCTACGGCCTGAGAGCCTCCTGAGGGTAAGGCCCCAGTCTGTCTAGTTTTCTCTTGTGTCTCCATAACTATCCAAACTGACATGGAGTAGGTGCTTAATATGTTTTTGATGAATGAATGGGCAAATTAATAACCCTCGGTCCTCTCATAGGAAGAAGAAATACCTATATGCTTCCCAGCTTTGAGTTTTACTGAGGATCTTCCTGGAAGGCAGGCACAGGTGGTAAGAATACTGACTCAGGCTTCTCGACCCGAGGAACTTGTGAGGCTAGTCAATTCCCTTGGGAAGTGGAAATATACATTAAAAAGGCGGGGGAGTCAGAGCCTTGACTATGTCAGCAGGTAGACTAAATTAGGACAAAATTTCCCAGGCTGTTAAGTATCCAACCCTAGTTACCCGCAGAATGTGTGATTAACAAAAGAATGGAAGATGACAAGGTCTTAAGGGCAGCCTCCTGCGTCGCAGTCCTGAGGCTCCGGTCTAAGGAGCCGTTTAGGCCGCAGAGAGACAACCAGACCTGAGTCCCTTCACACTCGGGCGTCCCGGCCCTCCACATGGGCAGCATAGAGGGCGTGTCCGCCTTTGAAGCAGGGGCCACACCGGTTATCTGCGACGGAACTCCGGACAGGGTAGGGGTACAGCGTGTGTGACAGCCCTGAGATGCTCCTACGTTGAGTAACAGACCAAAAGAGAGAGAGCGCCTGAAAAGCTACCTTGCGAACGCTGCGGAAGAACCCACCAAATAGAGCGGTTAGTCCCCTACGTCCGCGCAGGTCAGCCTAAGGCTAGGGGAGCGAGCGCGCGTGCGCACTGGCGCGCTCCTGGCGCGAGAACCCGCGCGCGCGCGCGCGTGCGTTCGAAAGAAAAAAAAAAAAAAATCCTCCCCGTGGGGGCCCGCGGCAATTTAGGCCGGAGTCGGTGGGCGAGCGCGCCTGCGCGAGCGCGCATCGACGCCCTAGTCCACCGCCCCACTCTGTTGGGGGGGGTCTAGCGCACAGCTCTGCTTCCCCCACCTTTCCCGAGGTTTGCGTCCTGGGTATAAGCGCCTTGCGCCTTGCGGAGAATGAGGGAGAGGCGCTGCCGAATGTGGGAGGTGGCGGACAGGGTCAGGAGAAAAGAGAAATCGTCCTAGCAGGGTGAGGAGCGAGGTTCCCGGACTTGGAGTCTGCAGAAGACACACCTCCATCCCTCACGCCCCTCGAGGCTGCGGAAGTGCTCTAGAGACTGGATCCGCGGAGAGGCGACAGGTGAACTACTGTCCCCAGCAGGCGGCGCGGTGGTGCGCCTACCACTCCCGACAGCACTTGCGCGGCAGGCTCTTTTCAGTTCGCTGCTGCCTAGGGCGAAACTACAGTTCCCAGGAGGCCTCGCGCAAAGCGGCTTGGAAGTGGGCAGCCTGGAAGTCACTCGGGCCATCGGAGCTGGCGGCGTCTCCAGTGAGCAGCACGGGGCCGGGCGCAGCGGTTGTGGGGCCCGCGGGGCGGCAGCCGGGACGCCTAGGTATGTGGCTCCGGGTGCAGAAACGGTCTTGGGCAAGGGTGGCGAGGAATCGGTGGCTGCTCGGACCCGGAGGGTCAGCGCGGGTGGGCGACCGGGCGGAGAGCCGGGTGTGGGCACCGACTGTGGGGGGCGGCGGCGCCGGGACTCGCGCCCTCCGAACCCAGCTGGACTCGTGCCCGCATGGTTCAACTTTCCAGACGTGCAACCCGTCGTTGTAGGGAAGATCTTGGAGTCAGCGATGGGTTCGGGTCCCGGTTCTGCCACTCGGGAGCTGCGCTCTAGGGAAACCTGAGGGAACCTCAGTTTTCCCTGCAGTAAAACGGGGCAGGAGAGTGTTTTTTGCTGGAGATTCTGTTGAGATAATAAAGCGAATGAAACATTCGGCACATAGAAGATAGTTATTACGTGTTGGCGTTATCCTTAGCCCCTGAAAGAAGGAGGTGCAAATATTATCGATTGCATAGGATGACGGTTAGTTGAGCGTGTACCTGTAAAGAACCAAAATCATAGTTAGCACCCAATAAAGACTAGCTGCTGTTCGCTGAAATTATCTTGCTAAGAGCTTTGGTTTGGAAAACCGAGAAACCCAGGTTCATATTTAGTATCACACCAGCTGTGTGATTTTGGGTAACTGACTTCTCTGTGCCTTGATTTCCCTATCTGTAAAATGGGGGTTTAAATAGCAGCCATTTCATAGAGTTGTTTTGAGACTGCGGTGAGAATATGATGTGTAAAGTGCTTAGCACAGCAGCTGGCACTGTAGCACTTAGTAAATGATACTATTTATTCAGCGTTTTCCAGTGGCCCATAGACCCTCTGAGGGAGAGACTCTTACTGTAGGCTAGGTCTCCCCAGTTGGCCAGACTCAAACTGGTTTAGTTCACTTGCCCTCCTACAGCCTCAGGTTCCTTATTTATAAAATGAGACAATCACAGTACCACTCTCAAAGGACTGTAAGGATTTGCTGAGATTGTATTCCTAGTCCAGAGCCATCTCTCATTAAGTAGCAGCTCTTGTGTATTATAATTGTTCTTCAGTGTTCTCCATCTGGCCCAGAGACTGCCTAACTGTGGGCTGTGTGACATGACATCCCTGAGCTCCCCCACACATTTGCTCCCAGCCTCAGTGTCCCATCTGTGAAATGGTAGTCATAGGACTTTGGTGCCAGGATTGTTGTGATAATTTTGGGAGATAATTTATGTTTAGTGTTTAGCACAGGGCCTGGCACATAGTAAGCGCTTAATAAATGTATCTTGCTTTTTTTTTTTTTTTTTGGTTTTTGGCCCGGGCTAGGTTTGAACCCGCCACCTCTGGCATATGGGACCGGCGCCCTACTCCTTGAGCCACAGGCGCCGCCCTGTCTTGCTTTTTTTTTAATAGGCCCTTTCTGCTTCTGTATGTACCCGAAGGCGGAGTGGGGACAAAATGAGTGTTTCTACCCTCATTCTCAAGATTTACTCACCAAAGGTTACATTGGGGAACATACTCACTGAAGTATAAGGGCCTAAGAAGAGACGGGGCTGAGCTGGCAGCAGCAGCCCCCTGGGCACACCCCTCCCGCACAAGCCAGGACATTCACTCCAGTGCTTTTTACTGTCCCAGTGCTGCCAGCTCTTCACCATGTATCTCAGAGCCACACACTCAACTCCTTAGCTTCAGCTCCAAATGTGGGGCCTATGCTTTCTTTTTCTTTCTTTCCTTTTCTTTTTTATTTTCTTTTTTTGTTGAGACAGGGGTCTGTCACCTTGGGTAGAGTGCTGTGCCATCATGATTCACAGCAACCTTAAATTCTTGGGCTCAAGCGATCTCTTGTCTCAGCCTCCCAGGTAGTTGGGACTACAGGTGCCTACCACACTGCCTGACTAGTTTTTTTATTTTTAGTAGAGATGAGGTCTTACTCTTGCTCAGGCTGGTATCAAGCCTGAGAGGATTACTTCAAGCAATCCTCCCACCTTGGCCTCCCAGAGTGCTACGATTATAGGCACGAGCTACCTTGCCTGGCTGAGCCTATGATTTCTTGATGTTCTTTGATGGCTGTTCCCCGGGCACTATAAACTCAACATGTCCAACTTGAACTTTTCTTCTTCCCAGACTCAGTAGTAACCATCTGGGGAAATGAAACAACATTGACTCGGTTGCCCAAGCCAAAAACTTGGGAATTGCTTTCTTTCTTAGCCTTCCCATGTCCAGTTGATTGGCAAGAAGGATGGAGCTGCCATTTCATGTACATGCCATTTCTTTTTTTTTTTGCTTGTTTATAATTTTTTTTTTAATTCTTTTTTATTGTTTGGGATTCATTGAGGATACAAAGAATTGGGTTACACTGATTGCATTTGTTAGGTACAGTCCCTCTTAAAATTGCGTCCTGCCCCCAAGAGGTGTGTCATAGATCACAACCCCCCATACTCCTCCCTCTACCCCATCCCCGCTTCTTAAGTCCCCTAACCCCCACCTTGTATTAGATCATCTACTGCTTTCATATTAGAATTGAGTACATTGGATTCTTGCTTCTCCATTCTTTTTTTTTATTTTTTGAGACAGACTCTCACTATGTCACCCTCGGTAGAGTGCTGTGGCGTCACAGCTCACAGCAACCTCCAACTCTTGGGCTTAAACGATTCTCTTGCCTCAGCCTCCCAAGTAGCTGGGACTACAGACACCCATCACAACGCCCGGCTATTTTTTGTTGCAGTTGTCATTGTTGGTTGGCTGGCCCAGGCTGGGTTCAAACCCACCAACTTCGGTGTATGTGGCTGGCGCCATAACCACTGTGCTACAGGTGCTGAGCCTTGCTTCTCCATTCTTGTGATGCTTTACTAAGAAGGATGTGTTCCAACTCCATCCAGGTTAATACAGGTTAAGATGTAAAGTCTCTATCTTTTTTAATGGCTGAATAGTATTCCATGGTATACATATACCACAGCTTGTTAATCCATTCCTGGGTTGGTAGGCATTTAGGTTGTTTCCACATTTTGACAATCGTAAATTGAGCTGCAATAAACAATCTAGTGCAAATGTCCTTATGATAATGATTTTTTTTCTTCTGGGTAGATGCCTAAGACGTTATTTAATTGGCCCATACTGGTGTCTCTCATTGATGAGTACTAAAAATTTCTCCAAGCTCCTGGACATGGCCTATCCTGAAGAAGTGTTTTTTTTTTTTTTTTTTTTTTTTTTGAGACAGAGCCTCAAGCTTTCACCCTGGGTAGAGTGCTGTGGCATCACAGTTCACAGCAACCTCCAATTCCTGACTTAAGTAATTATTATTTTTTTGTTATTGTTGAGACAGAGTCCCACCCTATGCTCCTGAGCAGAGTGCAGTGGGTGTGGTAGCTCACTGCAACCTCAGACTCCGGCTGTGGGCACCCTGCTGCCTCAGCCTCCGGAAGCCACTGGGATTATAGGCGCCCGGCTGGGTTTTTCCATTTTTTTCATGAGTTGGGGTCTCACTGTCGCTCAGGTGAGTCTGGAACTCCTGAGCTCAAGCAATTCTCCCTCCTCAACCTCCAACAGTGCAGGGATTACAGGCGTGAGCCATCGCGCCCGGCGGCTTAAGTAATACTTTTGCCTCAGCCTTCCGAGTACCTGGGACTACAGGCACTGGCCACAATGCCCAGCAGTTTTTTGGTTGTAGTTGTCATTGTTTGGCAGGTCTGGGCTGGATTTGAACCCGCCAGCTCTGGTGTATGTAGCTGGTGCCTTAACTGCTTGAGCTACAGGTGCTGAGCCAACAAGTGTTTTTTTGTAAAAGTCACCAAGGATTGGCCAGGTGTGTGGCTCACACCTGTAATCCTAGCACTCTGGAAGGCCAAGGGATGAGGATTGCTTGAGATTAGGAGTTTGAAACAAATTTGAGCAAAGCAAGAGACCCCATCTCTACTAAAAATAGAAAAATTACTGGGGCACAGTGGCTCACGCCTGTAATCCAAGAGCTCTGGGAGGCCAGGATGGGAGGATTTGCTGGAGACCCTGTCTCTGCTAAAAATAGAAAAAGTAGCTGAGCATAGAGGTGGGCACTTGTAGTCCCAGATACTTTGGAGGCTGAGGCAAGAGGATTGCTTGAGCCCAGGAGTTTGAGGTTGCTGTGAGCTAGGCTGATACCACTCTACCCAGGGTGACAGAATGAGAGTTTTGTCTCAAAAAAAAAAAAAAAAAAAGATAGAAAAGAAAAGAAAAAAAGTCATAGTGACTAGAAAAGGGTGAATTCAAGTTTACACGACTTTAATTTTTTTTAAGTAGCAATAGTAATAGCAGCAAACGGTTACCTAGTGCTTACTCTGTGCTAGATGCACTTCTAAGCATTTCACGAATTTCTCAGTTAATCTCGACGGTAGTCCAATGAAGTCATCCACTTTATTGAACTCATTTTGCTCATAAGCAAACTGGCTCCTCATTCTGTGCTCTTCACTTGCATTCCAAACGCTTTTCCTAGACTGTCTTTGCTAGGTACTCGTAAGTTTAGGAAGTGGACACAGCATTTCCTTTCCGTGTTGTCTGACATGCAAAGCACTGCAGACTATATTTAGTACCTAATTCATGTGTCTGGGATGTTGTGACATCATTTTCACTAGCAGTAAGACATGATAGGGTCAGTTTCTGTTGGGATGGTCTGTTGGTTGTTTCAAAACTATCTCCTTCAGGAGAGCCTAATCGAATACTAGGAGGTCGACTGCTTGGCTGCCACACTAGACACCTACTGACATGAAACAAAGTGTTGTGCTAAGGAGATTGAACAGGGTAAATGTCTCATTTGGGTGAGTTCTGCAGGGGGAACTTGGGCTGGCAGGAGCACTAGGCCAGCTTGCGAGGCTGTTACAGTATCACACTACAATCCAGGAACTTAAAAATAATGATGCCTGGCTTTGTAAGCCCCGGGACCCTGCTCTAGCACCATGACCCATGTCCCTTTTTGATTTGGTACAGCTGGGGCTTTAGAGGTTGTTAGGCATTTTGAATGAAGGGCAGCCCTGGTTACGTTTGAGGATAGTAGCAGGTGCTTTTAAGACTAGAAGTCCCTGTGTGCCAGGTACCATACTAGACCCTGACATGGGTACAAAGTTGAATAAGACGCTGAGAGATGACAATACTGTTCATTAGAAATATAATGTCAGCCACTGATGAGGACTGATGATTTAAGATTTTCTAGTGGCCATATTTAAAGAAAGTAAAAAGAAACAGAGGAAATTATTAATAGTATATTTTATTTCGTCTAAAATATCATTTCAACATGGCAATATAAAAATTATTAAGAAAATATGTTACATTCTTTTTGGCTGCAGCCAGGTGCACTGACTGATGAGTATGATCATAGCTCTTTGGGAGATTGAGGCAGGAGGATCACTTGAGCCCAGGAGTTTGAGACCAGCCTGGGCAAGAGTGAGGCCCTATCTCTATAGAAAATAGAAAAATCAGCCAGGTGTGGTGGTCCATTCCTGTAGCTCCAGTTACTTGGGAGCCTGAGGTGGGAAGGTTGCTGGAGTCCAGATTTTGAGGTTGTTGTGAGCTATGATCCCCCACTGGTCTCCAGTCTGAGTACGGTGGCATGGCGCTACCCCTCCCTCCCCCACATACCCTCCAGTCTTCAAAATATAGTGTGTATTTTATACTTTCAGCACATCTCAATTTGTACTAGCCACAATTGCCTTTGCTCAGTAGCTGCCTGTGGCTCATGGCTGCTGCCATATTGGACAGCCTGGGCTGAGGGCATGTGGCTCACGTATAAATCAAGGGTAGTGGTTCACAGTGGTAGATTAAATATGCCATTCCTATTTTATATTGGTAGAGAAGGGCAGATGAGGGATGTAAAGTATAAATACTACATATCAGAAACAGCTTCTTGGTTCATTTAGGCTCTTTAAAAATAAAAAGTTGAGGCTGGGCGTAGTGGCTCGGGCCTGTAATTCTAGCACTCTGGGAGGCCAAGGCGGGTGGATTGCCTGAGCTCACAGGTTTGAGACCAGCCTGAAACCAGAGTGGGACCTTGTCTCTAAAAATTGCTGGGTGTTGTAGTGGGCACCTGTAGTCCCAGATACTTGGGAGGCTGAGGCAAGAGAATCTCTTGAACCCAAGAGTTTGAAGTTGCTGCGAGCTATGATGCCCCGGCATCCTACCAAGGGTGGCAAGGTGAGACTCTGTTTAAAAAAAGAAAAAAAGTAACTAACAAGTATAGCTGACTTAAGAGCTATTGTTCAGCAGAGGTGCCTTATGGACCTGGAACTACGCTTAGTGTTGGTGTGTTACCTGTGTTTTGAGCCAAGAAGCTGCTTCTGATACATAGTACACATACTTCACATCACTCATCTGCCCACGGACTATGGTCATTCCCATTTTACAGATGAGGAAACTGAGGTATGGCAATGAGCGGCCACTGCTTAGGGTTGGAAAGTGATGGAGGCAGAGTTTGAGCTTAGGTCCGGAGTCTCTGTCTGGACTGCTTCTTGAATCTCTGTTGTATAGGCTGCACCAGAGGGAGTTTGAGGAGGATGGGCAATGAAAGTTTGAGCAGTGAAAACTGTAGGAAGGACTTGTTGCACAAAATGGATTCCCCGAGTTTGTCAGTATCATTCTCTGGGATTATGTTGGTGCTGGGTGCTGGTTTGAGACCTGAGTGACTGGCATATCCACTCCTAATTGAGCTCCAGGTTTGCTTGAAACAGACATTAATCTCCCAGGAAAGAGAGAGGTATTTGGGGACTTGGGAGGAGGGTAGGTAGGGAGAGTGAGGAAGGCAGGAGAAGGGCCCAGCCTGTTTGGAAGTTTATTTCTATCTAAACTGCTTATTTGGGTATGAAGCCTCTTTGTGTCTCCCCATGGCTGTGGGGTCCTGTGGTGCTGTGTCTTCCTGTGAGCTCAGCAGCTGCAGAGCTGAGTTTTGTGTCTTGCCCTTGCTCTGCTCCAAAGACAGTGCTGGTGGGTGGGGAATAGGGAGAAGATGTCACAGTGGTTTCCTGTCAATTCAATGAGGGTCATTGTTCTAGACTTTTAGGTACTCTCCTGATTCAGGGTTCTCCTTCTCAGGAGTAGGATGGATCTGGCCCTCCTATTCAAATAAGGCAGGTGCTGGAGATTCTGAGTTTGTTCCTGCCCCCTAGGTGGTGATTCACCGATCTTTCCTCCTACTGCTGCTGGCCAGTGCCTGGTATGTAAAAGATGCTCAATAAGTATCTGTTCCAGCCTGAGCAAGAGCAAGACGCTGTCTCTACTAGAAATAGAAAAATTAGCTGGGCATTGTGGCAGGCACCTGTAGGCCCAGCTACTTGGGAGGCTGAGGCAGGAAGATGCGTTGAACCCAGGAGTTTGAGGTTGCTGTGAGCAAGGCCTGGCACCATGGCACTCTAGCTTGGGCAACAGAGTAAGACTCTGTTAACAATCTGTTGACTGAATTAATGATATTATCTAGCATTTACCTAGTTCTTACGATGTACTAGGCACTTTCCATGCACTATCTCATTTGATGCTTGGGGTGGTACTGTTGTTATTCCTGTCTCTTGTGTGAGGAAGCTGAGGTCCAAAGAAGTTTTAAGTCATAAAGCTGTTAAGTCTCAAAGCCAGGATTTAAATTCAAGCCACTAGTTCCAGAATCAAGGCTCTCAAACACTCACTCTATGGTCTTTCCATAACATTGGACAGACAGATGGGATGGGGTTGGGCCAGTGGACCATTGTCACTAGTCCCAGCCTCTCCACTGTACATGGGGTCTCTTCACTTCTGTTCTGTGCAAATCTGCAACAGGTCCCAGCCCCTTTGGGCCTGAGGCTTGAACACCACTCTGGGCAAGGGGTCTTTCTGTGATTCTGTAACCTGTACTTCCCCTCTTCTTAAAATAACAAAAACCAGGCTTGGCGCCTAGTAGCACAGTGGTTACCGTGCCAGCCACATACACCGAGGGTGGAAGGTTCAAATCCAGCCCAAGCCAGATAAACAACTGCAACAAAAAAATAGCCAAGCATCATGACAGGTGCCTGTAGTCCCACCTACTTGGGAGGCTGAGGCAGGAGAATCGTTTAAGCCCAAGAGTTTGAGGTTGCTGTGAGCTGTGATGCCACAGCACTCTATCCAGGATGACATAGTGAGACTCTGTCTCCAAAAAAAAAAAAAAAAAAACCTAACTGGATATTTGATATTATTAAGGGATTCTTGTTAATTTTTTAGATGTTATGATGACATTTTGGTTTCATTTAAGAAAAAAGGCCCTATCAGCTCTGTGCCTTTAGCTCAAGCGGCTACGGTGCCAGGCACATACACCAGAGCTGGCAGGTTCAAATCCAGCCGGGGCCTGCCAAACAACAATGACAGCTACAACCAAAAAATAACCGGGCGTTGTGGTGGGCACCTGTGATCCCAGCTACTTGGGAGGCTGAGGCAAGAAAATCGCTTAAGCCCAAGAGTTTGAGGTTGCTGTGAGCTGTGACAGCACGGCACTCTACCCAGGGCAACAGCTTGAGACTGTCTCAAAAAAAAAAAAGAAAAAAGGCCCTATCTTTAAGATGTACATTCTAAAATACCTATGAATGTACATTTAAGCTATCTGGGATTTGCTTCAAAATAATACGGATGGGTGGAGAAAGCCAGGGGACAAGTGTGTAGGGTTGAAGAAGGGATAAAATAAGTTGGTAACCATTGAAACTGAGTAAGGAGGGCTTATTAAACTCTCCTTTTTACCTTTGTGTGTTTCAAATGTCTCATGAAAAGTAAAAAACAAGTACAACAAATTTCACTCAGCATTTGTGTATTTTGAGCTCAAGTGTGCATGTGGAAGTGTGCATGTGGGGGATTTCCCTGCCTCTGCCCCGTCCATTTATGTAATAAAAATGTTTGCTTTTATTTTTTTCTTTCTTCATTATATGAGTCAATACTTGGCCTCAGGCTTTGGAAACCCCTTTGGTAAAGCAGACATGTGGTAGCTGTGAGAACAGTCATCCTGGGTTCTCTAAGTACTGGCCTTTGAGTCAGTCTGCTGAGATCCCTCTTCCATGAGACCTGTTTTCCTCTGCACCTGACTGTGGGAGCCCCTCCCACATTTTTCCCAAAGACTTGTTTCTACAAGAGACCTCAGATCCTCCCTGATCCTCGCCTCAGGACTGACATGCACAGATCCTCTGACATGGGCCTTCCTCGGATGGGTCTTTGTTAAGGCCCCACACCAGCTGGCATCCAGCATTTGGTTTGCCTGCAGCACTGCAGCAGGAGGCAGGAAGCGTGTCCCTTTCAGTTCTGACTTTGGACAAAAGAAGAGAAGGGGCAAGATGCAGCTTGTGATGTGCCTCAGACCTGATGATACATATTTTGAAGCAAGCCAGCAGTTAATACTCTTTATAGCCAGCTTGCACTCCCTGTTCCCTGTTCACAGCAGGTAGAAGCTCCTGTTGCATTTTTTTGGGGGGGTGTTCTGTAACTTAACAGCAATCCTTATCGGCATGTGGCAGGAAAAAAGGGGAACATTTGGGGTTTCTGCTGATCCTTTTCTTCCCATTGGGTAGAGAAGGTTGAGTGAACGGGAGCGCTGACTGGTTGGATCCTGCCAGAGTGTTGGTGCCATTCGTTCCATCTGATGATGAGCTCCTTTCTACAGGGCCCTGCTTTTCCACTGTGCTCTTGGTTTGCAGGGAGGAAGATGAGAAGTCCTAGGGCCTCCTCTGGCTTCCACCAACCATCTGCCCCCAACACCATCTTCATTTCTGGCCTTTCTTTTTCTTTCAAAGGCACTTTTCACAGTTGTTTTTATTTACTTATTTTTTTGATACAGAGTCTTACTCTGTCTCCCTGGGTAGAGTGCCATGGCTTCATAGCTCAGCAACCACAAAATCTTGGGCTCAAGTGATCCTCCTGCCTTAGCTTCTAGAATAGCTGGGCCTACAGGTGCCTGCCACCATGCCTGGCTAGTTTTTCTATTTTTTAGTAGAGATAGAGTCTTGCTCTTGCTCAGGGTGGTCTTGAACTACTGAGCTGAAGCAATTCCCCTGCCTTGGTCTCCCAGAGTCTAGGATAATTATAGGTGTGAGCCACCACACCCAGCCTCTTTTTGCAGTTCTTTAAGGAAATAGGCTTTAAGTTGAGTCTAGTGTGGAGAGAATGTTGGGACCGCTATCTTCAGTGTAGGCAGCTTGATTTTTGTTGGATGTGAGGGTAGCAAACCCCAAATGCTGGTATTATGCTTATGATTTTTTTTTGAGACAGAGTCTTACTATGTTGCCCTTGGTAGAGTACAGTGGTGTCACAGCTCACAGCAACCTCAAACTCTCAGGGCTTAAGTGATTGTCTTGCCTCACCCTCCCAAGTAGCTGGGACTACATGCACCTGCTACAGTGCCCGGCTATTTTTTTGTTGTAGTTGTTGTTGTTTTAGCAGGCCCTGGGCCAGGTTTGAACCTGCCAGCCCTGATGTATGTGGCTGGCACCCTTACCACTGATGTACCGGCACTGAGCCTATGCACTTGATTTTTTTTTTTTTTTGTAGAGACAGAGTCTCACTGTACCGCCCTTGGGTAGAGTGCTGTGGCGTCACACAGCTCACAGCAACTTCTAACTCTTGGGCTTACGCGATTCTCTTGCCTCAGCCTCCTGAGCAGCTGGGACTACAGGTGCGCGCCACAACGCCCGGCTATTTTTCTGTTGCAGTTTGGCCCAGGCTGGGTCCGAACCCACCACCCTCGGCATATGGGGCCGGCGCCCTACTCACTGAGCCACAGGCGCCGCCCTGCACTTGATTTTTAAACTTAGTAAGTGCTCACCAAGCTGAGCACGGTTCTAGATACTAGGGATACAGCAGTAAGCAAGACAAACAATGCTTCTCACTTTTCTGGGGCTCACATTCAAATGGGGGGTTGAGTCTATATGTGGATAAGGAAAATGCTTCCTGTGTTAGAAGGTACTATGTACGGGTGGCGCCTGTGGCTCAAAGGAGTAGGGTGTTGGCCCCATATGCCGGAGGTGGCGGGTTCAAAACCAGCCCCAGCCAAAAACCGCAAAAGAAGAAAAAAAAAAAAAAGAAGGTGCTATGTACTAACAGGAAGAAATTAGACAGGGAAAGGGGATATGAAGTACAGTCATGCATGGCTTACAGGTGGGGATATGTTCTGAGAAATGTGTCCTGAGGTGATTTCGTGTAAACATCAAGTGTATTTGCACAGACCTAGATGCATGTAGTCTGCTACACAGTTGGGCTCTGTGTTGTAACCTGTTGCTCCGAGGGCACAGGTGTACATGACAGTTGTTTTTGAATACTGTAGACAGTTATAACACAATGGTATGTATTTATGTATCTAAACATTAAAAAAGGTATAGTAAAAATATGGAATGACATATAACAAATAGTACACCTGTATGGGGCACTTACCATGAATGGAGCTTAGAGGATCAAAAGTCCTGGGTGAGTTGGTGAGTGAGTATGAGTGAATGTGAAGGCCTTTTAGGGGTATCCAACTTCTTGGCTTCTCTGTGCCATATTGGAAGAAGAAGGATTGTCTTGGGCCACATATTAAATACACAAATACTAATGAAAGCTGGTGAGCAAAAAGAGTATTTTTCCTCAATAATAAATTAACCGTAGCTTAGTATAACTTGTTTGCTTTGTAAACTTTTAAACTTTTTAAAAATTAAACTTAAACTTTTATAATTACAACTTAGCTTAAAACACAAACACAATCTATAGCTGTACAAAAATATATACTTTATATTGTTCTGTAAATATTTTTCTATTTTTAAAATTTTTTTACTTTTTTTTTTTTTTTAGACAGGCTCTTTCTTTGTTGCCCAGGCTAGAGTGCATTATCATGGCTCACTGCAAGCTCAAACTCCTGGGCTCCAGCAATCCTTCTCCCTTAGCCTCCCAAGTAGCTGGGACTACAGGTGCACACCACCACACCCGGCTAATTTTTTTCTATTTTTTTGTAGAGATAGCATCTTGTTCTTGCTCAGGTTGGTCTCGAACTCTTGGCTTCAAGCCATCCTGCCTTGGCCTTCCAAAGTGCTAGGATTATAGACATGAGCCATTGTGCCTATCCTTTTTTTTACTTTGTAAACTTTTTTATTAAAAACCAAGACACAAACACACAGGTCTATACAAGGTCAGGATCATCAGCATCACTGTCTTCTACCTCCTTATTTTTGTCCCACTAGAAGTTCCTCAGGAGCAGTAATGTACCCAGAGCTATCATCTCCTGTGGTAACAATGCTTTCTTCTGGAATAACTCCTCAAGGACCTACCTGAGGCTGTTTTACAGTTAGATATTTTTTTTTAAATAAACAGAAGGAGTATACTCTAAAATGATGATTAATAGTATATATATATATAGTGAATACATAAATCAATAATGTAGTTTTTATTATCATAATCATATATGTTATATTGTATTTTATATGACTTGCAGTGCAGAAGCTTGTTTACGTTAGAGTCACCACAAACAGGTGAGAAATAAGTTGCTCTAAGGCAGCAATTCTCAACCTGTGGGTCGCGACCCCTTTTTAACAATGAAAATACATTGCGGCATTAGGAAGGTTGAGAATCACTGCTCTAAGGCCTTATAATGATGGCAACAACCTGGCTAGGCAGTAGGAATTTTTGGCTCCCTTATACTCTCACGGCACCACCGTTGTAAATGCAGTCCATCATTGACTGAAATGTTGTTACACAGAGAGTGGCTGTATTAGGGTGGAAAGTGTTGAAATTTAAATAAGGTGGCCAGTAATGGCCTCTCTAGGAGGATGGCTTAAGGACAGACCTGAAGGAGGTGAGGAGTGTGAACAATGGAGATATCTGGGCAGAGGAGCAGCCAATGCAAAGGCCCCATTTGGGGGTCTGGTGAGATCTAGGCGCTCACCGGAAGGCCCACATGGCTGGAGCAGAGTGAGGCAGCAGAGCATGGGAGGGGTGAGGTTAGAGAGGTGACAAGTGTGCAAACTCTTAGGATCCTGCGTAGGTTTGTCTTTTCTCAGATTCAGATGGGAAAACATTGCAGTGAGATCAATTTATTAAATTTTTAACAGCAACAAAAATAAGGAACCCAGTTCCCTTCCCTAGAGACCACCATGCACCATTCCAGTTTCTTGCTGGTCACCAGTTTTCTTGACATTACATTATTTGAATGAATTTTCTGGCTTACATTAGGTTGAATCACCTGAAATTGCCTCTTTGAGAGTCAAGAGTGGTTGAATATTGGCAATTTTATGAGGTTCAACATAATAACTTTCTTTTAGCAGCATGAGGAATTTGGCCAATTCTTTCTTGCCATAAGGGTTTATGTTTATTAACTCACCACTACCAAGTCAGGTGAGGACCTCCCTTCTTCTCCTATAGTTTACCCTTGTTTTTCGTGACAGGGCAACAGTATCTGTGACACTAATGTGGAACCTTCCTGCCCTCCTTGTAGCACCAAACCCAGGCTTGCTGTCTCTTCCTACTGGCACCTTACCTGGGGGATGATGCTAGTAGGTCAATCTTTGGCTTTTTGTACTTTGCACCACCAGTTTTGAAATCACAGTAGCTCCCCAGGGAAGGGCACCCCTGGGCTCTTGCTGAATGTTTGGCATGATTCACATGGTAGGGATGCTTTCTTGGTGGGCAGAACTTAAGGGCATTCTGGATCAGTAACTGAGTGGCGTAGTGAAAGAGCACCCAGCATAGAGTGGCCATGGGAGTGTCCGCTATGAGAAGAGGCTGAGGAGCCGTGGTCTGGATGTGGGAGAAAAGCCTTCAGTCCCTGCTGTTGGTCACCTGTGATGACCAGAGAGTTGTCTTTGTGGAAATGCCAGGGCATGAGGCCGGGTCCTGGAGCTGGGGGCTGGTGGGGGAATAAACTTAATGGAGATTTGGATTCAGGTTTGGGAGAGGTCAGTCAGGAAGTTAGGTCAGTCGGTGTGCCTTTGGCTGCAAACAAGAATAATGATAGCAGCAGCAGCAGCAAATAGGTGATTTATTACTTACTATAAACAGGTAATTTCTATCTCCTGTATGCTAGACACTGTGCTAGGCTCTTCATGTGAAGTGACTCATTTAAGCCTCCCAACAACCCTGTAAGATTAGAGGTAAGTACTCTTCTGATTACTTCTCCACCCCTTTTTTGAGACAGGGTCTTACTCTGTTGCCCTGGGTAGAGTGGCATGGTGTCATAGCTCATAGCAACTTTTCGGGCTCAAGTGATCCTCCTGCCTCAGCCTTCCGAGTAGCTGGGACTGCAGGTGCTTGCCACAATGCCCAGTTAGTTTTTCTAGTTTTAGTAGAGATGGAATCTGGCTCTTGCTCAGGCTGGTCTTGAACTCCTTAACTCAGGCGATCCACTGGTCTCAGCCTCCCAGAGAGCTAGGATTACCGGCTGGCCTTATCATCCCCCTTTTGCAAATGAAGGGGAAGGGGATCTCCTCTCTGCTTCTGAGCCCCCTTCCATGCCCAACCCCTTACAGAGGCTCAGTTTCCCTGAGGGAGGTTGTGTGAAAGGAAGGGATGCAGGTCCAGTGCCCACACCAAGTGGCTAGCATGGTCAAGGATTAACAGTCTGGCCTCCGCTATTCTCATATTAAATGTGGCTTATTAATTGAATACTTATTTATTATTTAATAATCCTGCACTTTCCGCCCAACAGTCTATGAAAGTGGCCATCCTTTTGGCAGACCGAAATGGCAAGTGGATACCTGTGGTTACGCTCACAGCCGCCGTGCAAAGCCAATGTGGTGTGATACAGAAGAGGGGCCGAGAACCTCAGCCAGTCTGAGTCCTGGCCCCCTCTTAGTCGCTCTGTCTAACCTTGGGCACTTAACCTAGCCTCGTGGTGTCTCAGTTTCTGTATCTGTAAGTGGGGCTGGTAATGGTACTGTCCTTCTAAGTTGTTGGGAGGTTTCAAACGCGTAAAGACACATGAAACACTTAGAACACTATAGCATCTGGCCCATAGCAAGGTTGCATCTTGGTATTCTTTGAATATTTTGTGCCAGTTTCTTCCTAGGGACTGTATGTTCCCTGTGGGCAGGGTCTGTGTGGTTCTTGTTTACCACAGTGTCCCAATGCCTGACTGAGAACTATTTTTTGTGTGTGTGTATGCATGAAAAGAAGGGTATTGAGCAGGTATGGTGGCTCACGCCTGTAATCCTAGCACTCTGGGAGGTTGAGGCGGGTGGACTGCTTGAGCTCAGGAGTTTAAGACCAGCCTGAGCAATAGCGAGACACTGTACCAAAAATAGAAAAACTAGCCGTCATTTTTGGCTGGTGTCTGTAGTCCCAGCTACTTGGGAGACTGAGGCAAGAGGATTGCTTGAGCCCCAGAGATTCAAGTTTCTGTAATCTATGATGCCATGGCACTCTACCCAAGGTGAAAGAGTGAGGGGAAAAAAAAAGAAGAGTGGTTCCTGGCTTGGTGCTTATAGCTCAAGCAGCTAAGGCACCAGCCACATACACCAGAGCTGGTGGGTTTGAATCTAGCCCGGGCCACCAAACAACAATGACAACTACAACAACAAAAAAATAGCCAGGCGTTGTGGCGGGTGCCTATAGTCCCAGCTACTTGGGAGACTGAGGCAAGAGAATCCCTTAAGGCCAGGAGTTGGAGGTTGTTGTGAGCTGTGATGCCATGGCACTCAACCCAGGGTGACAGCTTAAGGGTCTGTGTGAA
Source organism: Nycticebus coucang (assembly GCF_027406575.1). Taxonomy (NCBI): domain Eukaryota; kingdom Metazoa; phylum Chordata; class Mammalia; order Primates; family Lorisidae; genus Nycticebus; species Nycticebus coucang. The sequence goes on along the minus strand of NC_069789.1, from coordinate 125,294,464 downwards.
AAAAAAAAAAATAGAGCCTTTTCTTTCTTTCTTTTTTTTTCTTCCTGGAGACAGAGTCTTACTCTGTCACCTGGACTTCAGTGCTGTAGCATTACAGCTCACAGCAATCTCAAATTCCTGGGCTCAAGCAATTCTCCTGCCCTAGCCTCCTGAGTAGCTGGGACTATTGGTCCCCACCCCCACGCCCAGCTAATTTTTCTATTTTTAGTAAAGATGAGGTTTCATTCTTGTTCAGGGTGGTCTCGAACTCCTGAGCTAAGGTGATCCACTGTCTGGGCCTCCCAGAGTGCTGGAATTACAAGGCGTGAGCCACTATGCCCAGCCATAAGAGCATTTCTTGATTTTTTTTTCCCCCCATGAGCTATCCAGAATTTCAACTCTGTGATCATGAACTGATTACTCCCTATTTGGAAGATACAAGTGTGGACCTGACTGAAGGCAGCACGTGTGACTGCAGCTGATAGTTATTGAGCACGTTTGTGGGCCAGAGCTCCGTATTCATCATAAAGGCCTCAACTGACTCTTCACCTTCACCCTATTTTACAGATGAGGAAACTGATGCCAGTGGGGGCATCTGCCTTTGCTCACAAGAAAAGATGGTAATAGTTCCTACTGAGAGGGTGCCCATGAGGCTTAGGAGAGAGAATTTCTGCAAAGTGCAGTGTGCATAGTGAGCATTCTGCTGTTAAAATTAGGCAAACCCATTCAGTTGTGCTTACAGAGCTGGCTGGAGTAGTCTGGTGATGAAGTTTAATTATTAAGCTTTCCATTGCCTCTTTGAGCTAGCACCCATCTGCATAGGCAAAGAAGCCCACCTTTGGATTGTGCGGTTGTGAATGAAGCAGCCAGGTGCACACTCAGGGCAGGAGATGCTGTGGGCATAGATCCAGCCTTGGCTCGGTCAGTGAACAGGTGGCCCATTCCTGAATCCGAAGTAACAGGCCAGCCGCCTTTGTTACCTTTGAGCTTTCTCTTAAGCCCATTCAGATTTTTCATACCACGTGTCGGATGAGTAAGGAGTCCTTTTCTTTCCCTCCCCAAAGGGACCGTTGGCAAAACAGACCTCTTTGGGAACGTGCCTTTTCACGAAGACCAGCCATCTCTTGGGGAACTCCAGTAGCTAGCGTGTTCTTGTGGCTGTTGAATAAGTTGCTGTTAGAAGCTGGCACGGCAGGTTCCTGTTTCCGCATTCCAAATACCCACAGCGCACTGGGGGGAGGCACCACCCAAGGCTGGCCTGGAGAGTTCAGGCAGGTGGCCTTTGCCTTGGGGAGACCTGAGATAGGAGCCCACCTGGGGCTAATCTGGGTCTCACCTGCCTGGTTTGTGATCAGGGCTGTGTTCAGGGGGCATCTTTTAGGTGAGTGATATTTATTTGGTAGTGACTTTTAGAGAAAGTTAATAATATATTTCTTCTTTTCGGGAATGAGACTGTGGCTTTTTTTTTTTTTTTTGTCCTGTTCCATGAAATGTTTACCTGTCTGCTCCTAACTGTGAAGAAAGAGTGGGTGGAGTGTTGAGGGAGTGAGAAGAAATGGAGGACATTTCTCCCAAGAGAAGGAATCGGTGACTCTTCAGTTGAGCTCCTCCTGGCTGCAAACTTCTGTGCCAGGGCTGGGGGCATCCTGGCCTGGTGTGGAAGGACTGTGTGGTCTCTGGTGAGTCCTGTTCCTTGTGTGGGCCTCAGTTTCCTTTTCTTATGAAGTGGGAAATAGCAGCAGTACCCAGTGAGTCTCACATGTACAGTGTTCAGAGCCTGAGCATGGAGTGGAGCTCAAATACCTGAGCTCAGTCCCCAGCACCTCGCATTCCCTGTCTGACCTTATCTCTGACTTCTTATTCACCTGCTCGCTGTATTCTGGCTACATTGGCCTCTTGACATTTCTTCTTTAGAGCCTGTGCTCTATTTCCTCTGCCTGGAACACTTTCCCAGTATCCCCAAAGCTGCCTCCGGCTCTGCTCCGATGTCACCTTCTCAATGAGGTCTCTCTACTTATTAAGTAGCAGCACTTTCTCCATCTGTCTAGCCCTTTACTCTTCTTTATTTTTCTTCCTGCCATTTATTTCCACTTGACATATTTGTTTATTATCTGCTTTCCAGCTGTAGGCTCCATGGAAGCATAAGCACATTTTTGTCCATCCTTTAGAATAGTTCTTGGCACATGGCAGGTACAAGCTAAATTATTTTATTTGTGATATTAGGTGCATCATTGTCTCAGGACTGTGGCCAGCCCCATCTGAGGTTTGAGGAGGATGTCAGCTATACAGAAACCTGTAGCAGTATGTGAGGTGGCACGCATACATGCTTCCCTTCCCAGTCACTCAGCAGTTCTCTGGGGCCTGCCTGTAGCATCAGGCCTCTGGCTTCCTGTCCCTCAGTCTCTTTAGCCTATGGAGCCCAGGTTCTAGTAGTGACTGTCTGAGCAGCCTGGGTGCATGTGGCATATGGGACAGAAGACCTTGGCTCAAGTAAACACAGAGGACATCAGGTTAATTCAGGTGGAGAAAGCTTTTGAAGATGCCACCTATATACACACACATCCCACGAAGGCCCTGCTTGGCATTCCTGCAGGGAGAGGCCAGGGAATGCTTGAGTAGGAATTAACTGGCCAGACATAGTTTGTCCATCTCCCCCACTTTAATAGGCAATAATTCTTGTTCTGGGGCTGAACAAGTTTTAATTAAATGATGAGCTCAAAGAGTCTGACTGTGTAATAGCTGACACGTCCATATCCGTTTTCTAGCTTCTGGTGTCAGCATTTGATTCTGTAAAAATATCCTGGGCAGGGCTTCCCCCAGCTCTGTGGACTGAGGTCATCGGCCCTCTTGGATTTCTCTGAGCAGCATGAGGCACTGAGGCGCTGGAGCGCTGATGCTTCCTGCTGCTCTAGCACGGGGCATTGCACATCGGGGCCTGCTATTTTAAGAATGTGCAAAGTGTTAGAGGGACTGTTCCTACAACTTTTTTTTTTTTTGAGACAGGGTCTTGCTCTGTTGCCCCAGGCTAGAGTTCAGTGGTGTAGTTATAGCTCACTGTAGCCACAAACTCCTGGGCTTAAACGATCCTCCTGCCTCAGCCTCCTAAGTAGCTCGGACTACAGGCACATACCACCACACCTGGCTCATTTTTCTTATTATTTGAGATGGGGTCTCTATGTTGCCCAGCCTGCTCTTGAACTCCTGGCCTTAAACATTCTCCTACGTCAGCCTCCCAAAGTGCTGGAGTTACAGGCCACTGTGCCCAGCTGGTCCTACAACATTTAACTGTGTCCTTTGAGCTCCAAGTATAGTAGTCTGGGGTTAAGTTGAGGATTTTCCTGGAAGGCCATTTTGTATAATGCTTGAGCCCTAGCACTGCCGGGGGTACCCAGCCCCACCCCCACCCCTTTTTTTTTTAGACAGAGTCTCACTCAGTTGCCCTGGGGTTGAGGGCCGTGGCGTCATATCTCACAGCAACCTCAAACTCTTGGACTCAAGAGATCCTCTTGTTTCAGCCTTCTGAGTAGCTGGGACTATAGGTGTCCACCTCAATGCTTCCAGCCTTTTTTCTTTTCTGCTACACTTTGGAAGAATAAGAGCTGTCTTTGGCTACACATTAAAGACAAAAACACTGGTGGCTCATGCCTGTAATCCTAGCACTCTGGGAGGCTGAGGTGAGAAGATAGCTTGAGCTCAAAACTTTAAGACCAGCCTGAGTAAGAGCAAGACCCAGTCTGTACTAAAAATAGAAAAACTAACCAGTTGTGGTACTACAAAACAAAGCACTAAGGAAAGCTGATGTCCAAAAAAGAAAGTTCCATGCATAGTTTTCAAGATATCTGACACCACAGATAAGCAAGATAGGCCTCAAATAATTGCATTTGGTCCACAGTTTGCAGGTTGGACACCCCTGGCTAATCTCTGGGCACAATACTTGTCTTCTTTGGGCCTCAGTTTCTTTAACTGGAAAATAGGGATAATTCATAGTACCCACATTAAATGAGAAGTTAAAATAAGATGAGGTGACTCAGTGCTGTGTCTAGTGCATAGAAAGCACTAGATTATTTCTATGAATTGATTCCTAGCCTCTTTTTAATATTTTCAGTCTGTCCCTTTTTTGTGGGATTCTTCTCTCTTTCCCCTATCTCTGCTCCACCTCTGGGTCAGCCTCCTCCCACAGTCCTTCACCCATGGCGACAGTCAAGTACTATATGTATCTTTCCACATTTTTCTCCACGATTATATAATTTTTATAGGGGAAAATATCCTATGGGGATAATATTACCCTAATTTTCTTGCATTTCACTTTGTTCACATAGTGGTGTTGTGTAGAAATGTCTCTCTGTGTCCTTGGGTAGTGCTTAAATTTGCTCTTTTAAATGGCTGAATAACACACAGTGCTGTGGGTGTACCATAATTTGTTTGGGCAGGGCATCACTGATGTGTATTCCCTTTGTTTTTCTCGGTATTTTTCCTAAATTATTGTTTCTATTGATAGCCTTCTTTAATTAGGTTGTAGGTGTTCAACCTGCTCAGCCACCTTGTTAACTTAAGTTCTAGGCCATTGAGATTAAATATGAAGTAGTATTAGTACAATGATGCCTCTAGTACAGATAGGAAATATATTTTCTGGGAGTTCTCACCAGGTCCAGCACAGTATTGAACCATCTACTTTAAATGCTTATTAATTATAAAAAATGATTAATAGAGTCATCATCAGTTGTTTTTAATGAGTATTTATTAAGAAATAGAGAAAGGAAAGGTCTGTGTTTTTTCATATTTAACAATCTTTGTTGGAAGTCTGAATGTGCAAGAGACTTTTGTTGGGATTTACAATCGATTTCTTTTTTAGGTGGCACTTTTAGTTAGGGAATGTGTTTGTCTTTATGAAACTCCTACAGTATTATACCCAGAGAGGGTTTGTTCAATTTGCCTATTGCTGCACAATAAGCCACCCCCTATCTTAAGGCCTTAAATGACAACATTTGTTATTGCTCATGAATCTGTGGTTGACTGAGCTCAGCTGGATGGCTCTTCTGCTGGTCTTGCTCAGTGTCTTATATAGCTGCAGTTGGGGCAGGTGGGACTGGACCACTCATGATGGTTTTATTCAAATGGCACCTGGAGGATGGCTAAGCCTCTATCCTCCGTAGCCTCATGACCTCTCCTTCTATGTGGGCTTGTTAACTAGTAGTTGGATTTAATAACATGGCATCCCAGGCTTTTTGAGCCTCCTTAAGGTGTAGTTCTAGAGCTGACCTTGTATCACTTATACCTCATTCAGTTGGTTAAAGTGTGTCTTAGAGTCAGCCCAGATTCAGTGTGGGAGGGACAATGTAAGACTTGAGTTCCAGGAGATATAGCCCAGTGGAGGCCATCTTTGGCTACTGGCTACCACAGGGTTTGTTTTCTCAGGTGAGGGGAAGTGAGTTCAGCAGGTTGAGGCAAGGTGTGGCTCAGCATCTCTCTAGTACCCCAGGCTGCTAGTTATCAGTTGCTCCTCCTCCAGTAATACACAGGAGGAAGAAAAGCTCTAAGGAAAAGTGTTGCGTGACCCAAGATGCGAACGAGCAGCAGCTTTGCTGTAGGTGTAAACTCGCTCTTGTAATTAATTATTAAGTCAAGAAACAGACTATACACCGTGGGATGGCATATAGCAAAGTTCTTTATTCCAAGTTTAAGTTTTATACTCTTCCAGTCACGTACACACCTAATCCATTATCTATTAGCTGAATTTTAACTTGAAAGGAAATATTTATCATATCAATGTAACCACTTGTGTAGTAAATCTCTTCCTCTAAACAGTGACTAGTTCCCCTCCCCCCCCCAGCAGGGCACAAAGATGAAAACAGCTATAGGGGAACAGAGTTAATAGAAGAATATCTTCAAGCATTCACTCAGTTTACTCAGTATGAAGTAATGACTGTGACCTTCCTTCAGGGCAGAGCACCTATAGACCTCTGACAATATGTTGTTAACATATGTCAACCCTCTGGCCCGTATCTCTGAGGAAGGGCCGCATGCCCTTGGATCTCAGGCTTCACGGGGTGTACTGCTTCAGAGAAAAGGCCTAAGGAATTTTTACAATTCCAAAAAAGCCTAACTCTGTGAGTAACCCAGGGGGTTCCAAGCCTCTTAAGCCTCTGGAAGAAAAGCATGTCATTTTAAACTCACACTGAATTTACTTTGTGTGCTTGATGTAGGATAATGTTTATTTCTAAATATTATCCTACAAAAAGAGACAGCATCTCTGTCAGGAAACAGAAGCCTTTCCTGAAATCCTCAGTGGACTTCTGCTTGTGTCTCTTTGGCTAGAGCTTGTGACAGAATCATCCTTGTTGCAAGGAAGTCTGGGAGAAAGGAGGCCTGCTGTTCTGGCTTGAGATGCCATGTATTGAACCATTTGGCTATATTGCTTTAATTTTATTTATTTCAGGAAACATTTCTTACAGAATTGAATATATAAATGACACCCTTTCATATGTGTTCATTACCACTCTGAGCCTAGGGCCAACAGGAACAAAGAAGAGAATGGACATGTGGGGCAGACATCTACGTACGTATAGTCTGTTTAGACAGCCAACCACAGAAGTGGTGGGTAAATGGAGACAGCGTGCATTCCTTTATCAGCTACGCAAAACCTCTGTAAGTTGACCACCCAAGCAACTATAAGAAACTGGTCAACTTACAGAGGTGGTCGACATAAGGAACTAGGCCCTCTGTACTGATCAGTACATGTGGTGCATGTCCGGTCTATGAAAATTAGGTCAACTTAAGGAGGTGGTATTCTCCTTATCTTTGCGGAGCTTATATTGTAAAAGGGGAGATAGATAGTAAGCAAACCAGTTTATAGTAAGTCAGAAAGAAGTAAGAGGTGTGAAGAAAAATAGAGGAGGATGCATGGGATAAGAGGAAGCATGTGGTGCTGCTGCTTTACGTGTGGTGCTCAGGGAAGGCCATTCTGCTGAAGTGACATTTGGACAGAAGTGAAGGAGGGGGGAGTGAGGGAGCCATGCCGGTATCTGGGGGAACAGTATTTGGGCCAGGGGGAAGGACCAGCACAAAGACGTTGAGGTGAGAGGAGGACTTGTTCTTGGAGGACTTCAGAGTGGTTGGCAGGGACTGGGATGTAAGTGAAGGAAAGAGAGCAGAAGGGTGGGTGGGGGCAGACCGTGAGGGGCCTTATGGGCTACAGGGAGGACTTCTGGCTTTACCGAGAGTGAGATGGAGCCATAGGAGGGTTCTGAGCAGGAAGAGGACATGAAGGGACCATTAGCACCTGGCGGTGAAAGTCATCATGAGCCTCTTCTCAGAGTCACCTTATGTTTGAAATCACCTCTAGATACCTTTAAAAAAAGGTATCATTGCTTTAACTCCTATTAACTCTTGACCACTCTGGTTTGGTCTATATCTGCCACTACCTACCTCCTCCTCTCCTTTCACTGGATTATTTTAAAGCTAAATAGATAAATATCTGTAAAAGATAAGAATAAAGATGTTATGACAAGACTGTTGTCTTGATTAAAATAATTACTTACGCCATCCAGTCAGTGTTAACATTTTAAATTTTGTCATAACATTTAGGTCTTCTCATAAATATTGGTTTATGGGCAGCGCCTGTGGCTCAAGGAGTAGGGCGCCGGTCCGATATGCCAGAGGTGGTGGGTTCAAACCCAGCCCCGGCCCAAAACCACAAAAAAAAACAAAACAAAAATAAATAAATAAATAAATATTGGTTTATATGAATCGGGACCCAACAGGGGCTGTCTTTGGAGTTGGTTCATGTGCTTGTTAAGTCTCACTTAGTCTATGCTCTTCCCCTGTCCCCTTTCGTTTTTTTTCTCGTACAGTTTAGTTGCTAGGCAAAGCCATGTCATTTGTCCTGTGTATGATCGGGTCTAGATCTAACTGATTTTATCTTTGTTGCAGTATTTAACTTGTTCCCCTATCCCTGTTTTTCTTTTAAATGGGTAGTTGGATTTAGAGACTAGGTTGAGATGTACTTACACACACACACACACACACACACACTTTTTCTTTTTGACAGGGAAGGGAAGACATTCTCCTAGGTGTTGGTGTATGTCTCTTAGGAGATGTGTAAAGCATGTGGTTCCTTGTGTTCTGTGATGAACAGTGGCCATGGGTGACTATTGCTTAGATCCATTATTTCATTTGGGGTTTGCAAAAACCATGATATTGTAATTCTGCCTACCTCTTCATTTATTAGCTGGACTATTCCTCTAAAGAGACGCTTCCCCTCATCTATTATTCAGTTGTCCTGAGGGTACTGACACTTTTGAACTTTTGTTTACATTAGAAATGAGTATTAAGCAATTGGGCCGGTGGTTTCTGATCTGGTGATTTTTCTTTCAGTGACTGAAATCTGTTGTCTTTGTTTTGTGTTCATTCATTTAGCATTGACTGGTTTCTGTTACTGCTCGCACCCTGCCCTGGACCTGGGAATCAACCTCTGACTTGGTCCCAGTCACTCACTGTGTGGGCACGGCTGCTTCAGGCCTTACCTTTGACTAGGTGGGGCCTGTGCTTGTTTGTCAGTCAGAGTAACCAGGGAGAGAAGACTCTAGATTGTTGACATTACCATTTTCGTATTCCCCCCCCTCCATGTATTGTCTAACCTTACAGCCTTTGGAGAGTTCCTGCTTCAGGCCAGGGGATTACCCCTTTATGCTTAGGGCTAGAGGTTTTTGAGTGGTTGGATTTCTTCTGATCTGACACTCCATTCCTAGACAAAAGAACAAAAAGGGCTCTGCTCCATTAGAGAGGCTAGTTCTTCTAGTAGCCTGGTCAGGGGCAAGCTTTGACCCCAGCGTCTGTTGTCTGGGTCATAAATTCTTTAGAGCAGTAGCACACCGAAATCATTCAGATGCTTTGGAATCAGTCACTCGTTACGTTGCAGGACATCTAAGGGCCTTCTTTGCTTCTAGAGATTGTAGTACATTTATTCCTTTCATGGGGGAGAAGATTTATTGTGTAATGATGTGCAGTTCATTAATTCATTTAATTGTTGAGTTATTCAGCAAATATTTACTGGACATCACACATGTTTCAGGTGCTGGAGACAGAGCACGTCTTCCTGGAGTTATTGAGGGACTCAGACAATAAAGAAGTAAACAAATTGATAAGATAATTCTAGATGGGGATGAATAATGCCATGAAGTCATCAAAGCAGAATGGTGAGAGAAACACATCTGGGAATGGGGAGGGACTGTGGGAAGCTAGCCAACTGAGGGGCTGAGCTTTCCTAGCCTGGTGACATCAGCTGAGACCAAAATGGTACGAAGGTGTCAACCTTGTGAAAGATCTGAGGAAGAGCTTTCCTGGCAGAAGGAACAGCAAGTGCTGAGGTTCTGAGGCAGGAATGAGTTTGGTATGTCAAGGAACATCAAAATAGCCGGACCAGTGGGAGCATTGTAGGATGAGGTTGAAGACCGGGCAAGGGGGAATGCCCAGTAAAGAGTCTGGATTTGATTCTGAGTGTCACCTCTCTTGTTCCCTTTGGCTGCTTTGAGGAGCATAGATTGAAGAGGTGAGAGTGGAAGTGGGGCCATGAGGATGGCAGCCTCTGCCAGGGTGAAGAGAGAGAGGAAGTGCCCAATGAGAGTGGTGGCCTTAGTGCTTCAGAGGAGTGTGTGACCCAATAGAACTTGCCAAGGGATTGGTCCGTGTGGGTGTTGAATAGGGTGAAAGTTTCTCTAGGTCATTACGGTAGAAATAATAACCCTAGGCCCCTCTTATATGCGCTGAGATGTTCTGGTATTATCCACATATGTCTCATTACAGTAGACCTTTATTTCCCATTTCACAGATGAGAAAACAGACCCAGAGAAGTGAAGCCTTTGATCCTTGTCACCTGGTTGGGGCTGGGCTTAGAACCTGGGTAGCCTGACTCATTGTCTGACCCTGCTCCCCATTTTGCCCTCATTCCAACCATGGCTGTTAATTCATGATGTTGACACAGGCCATGCTGTGCCCAGGAGGAGCTGGATGTCAGTGTCCTGTGTTTGAGAAGTCAGGAGGAGATTAGGTCCATCCACATTGGTGGCCTATCTGCCATCCACACTAACCTAGATCCTGACACGCCTTTTATTACAGGGCAGAAAATAGGGACTTTTGATCTGACCCAAAAGTAACATTACACGTGGCCCAGATAAGGTGTATATAGTCCCTGGACTTTGAGCTCCTGAGGCTGCTTAACTATTGGGCGGAAACTCTTCTTACCCATCAAATCCTTCTTAACACCTCTTTCTGCATTCCACAGTAAAGGAAGCTAACCTCCCACAGGGTGTGTGCCACATGTGATACTTTGGCCAGGCAAATGGCTTTATTTGATGTCCTCTAAGAGAGCTGTGGCTCTCTCTTCGCCTGCATGTGGCTCCTGTGAATTTGGTCCTGTTTCTGCTCACCATTCGTCCCTTAGCGGCACCTACAGAAACTGATCATTTCCTGTTTCTGCTTACATTTAGGCCTCATGGCAAGGATTTTATATCGATCAATTTATTTATTTTTTATTGTTGGGGATTCATTGAGGGTACAATAAGCCAGGCGATCAATTTTTTTAAACTCTGTTTTAAAAAATTTTTACTGATGGCCAAGGTGGGTGGATTGCCTGAGTTCAGTAGTTTGAGACCACTTTGAGCAGGAGCAAGACCCCATCTTTACTAAAAATAGAAAAACTAGCTGGGTGTTGTGGTATGAGCCTATAGTCCCAGCTACTAGGAAGGCTGAGGCAGGAGGATTGCTTAAATCCAGGAATTTGAGATTCCTTTGAGCTAGGCTGATGTCATGGCATTTTTTTTTTCTTTCTTTTTTTTTTTTTTGTAGAGACAGAGTCTCACTTTATGGCCCTCGGTAGAGTGCCATAGCCTCACACAGCTCACAGCAACCTCCAACTCCTGGGCTTAAGCGATTCTCTTGCCTCAGCCTCCCAAGTAGATGGGACTACAGGCGCCCGCCACAACGCCCGGCTATTTTTTGGTTGCAGTTTGGCTGGGGCCGGGTTTGAACCCGCCACCCTCGGTATATGGGGCCAGCACCCTACCGACTGAGCCACAGGCGCCGCCCGATGTCATGGCATTTTAGTCTTGGGCAATAGAATGAGACTCTTATTTCCAAAAAAAAAAAAGAAAGAAAAAAGAAAATGCATTTAATACACCTAACCTACTAAATGTCTTAGCTTAGCCTAGCCTACCTTAAATATGCTCAGAACACTTATAGTAGGCTATAGTTGGGCAAAATCATCTAACACAAAGCTTATTTTATAATTAAGCATTGAATATCTCATGTACTGTGTGTGTGTGTATGCGTGTGTAGATAGATAGCCCAGGAAAGGATCAAAATTTAAAGTACAAAATGAATCATCTCTAAGTCAGGGACTGTCTATACTCATGTTAGCTTTTTTTTTTGAGAGATGGGGCTCTGTTGCCTTAGTTGGAGTGCATGATCACAGCTCACTGCCTGCCTCAGCCTCCCAATTAGCTATTACTATAGACATCCTGACCCCTCCCAGGGCCAGGCCTTGCTATGTGTTAGCTATTTTTGTTACACCTAGAGAGTATGTCTGTGTGTACAGCTGTGTGTTTTACAGACATACTCTCTAGGTATATTGTCCTGCAGATTGTACTTCTTGTTAATAGTCTGTCTTGGAGATCCTCCCTTGACAGTGGGTCAAGGTCTACCAGACCTTGGGGCCAAATGTGGCCTTCTGGATTCTTGAGTGCAGCCTTTCGACTGAATCTAAATTTTACAGAACACATTTTTTTTTTTTTTTTTTGTAGAGACAGAGTCTCACTTTATGGCCCTCGGTAGAGTGCCGTGGCATCACACAGCTCACAGCAACCTCCAACTCCTGGGCTTAAGCGATTCTCTTGCCTCAGTCTCCCGAGTAGCTGGGATTACAGGCGCCCGCCACAACGCCCGGCTTTTTTTTTTTTTTTTTTTTGGTTGCAGTTTGGCCGGGGCTGGGTCCGAACCCGCCACCCTCGGCATATGGGGCCGGCGCCCTACTCACTGAGCCACAGGCGCCGCCAGAACACATTTTTTTTAATAAAGGGATTTGTTCTGTGAAGTTTGGATTTGGTGATGGGCCACACTTGGGGATCTGGAAAGGCACAGGTGGCCTTGAGGCACAGGTTCCCCACCCGTGGATGACATTCTTTTTTAATGACTGTGTTGCTTTTCTATCAGTTCCCTGCTTTTGAACATACTGGTTGTTCCCACATTTCATTATCATAACTCTGAATATCTCATACACAAAAACCTTTGTTCGTGCCTTAGATTTTTCTTAGAACAATTGGAGTTGCAGTTAATGAAACAGCGTATATTTTCAAAGACTTGTGATATTTATTGCTAACTTAAACTCTGGAAAGGTCCTGTGTACCCAGTCCCGTTAGCCTGAGCAGGAGTTCTGATTTTCCTAATCCTCTCCAACATTGGTCTCAGAGTACTTGTTAATCTTTGCTACTTTGGTAACCAAAAGGCAGTTAGTAATTTTCATTTTTTTGATTTCTGATGAAATTTATTGCACTTTTATGTTCATTAACCATATGTATTTCTTTGTTAATTATTTTTTCTATGGGTTATCTTTATTTCTTAATGATTTGTAGAAGATTTTTATGTATTGGAGCTATGAATCATTTTGTTGTGCGTTACAAATTTCTATTCCTAAGTTGTTTACCTTTTTTTAATTTTTTAAAAATTCTTTATTAAATCGTAACTGTGTACGTTAATGCCTTTATGTGGTACAATGTGCTGACTTGATATACAATGTGGAATGCTTACATCTAACTGATTAAAGTTGTTTACCTTTAAAAAAAATTTTTTTTTGAGACGAGTCTCTATGTTGCCCTTGGTAGAGTGCCATGGTGTCACAGCACACAGCAACCTCAAATTCTTGGGCTTAAGTGATTCTCTTGCCTCAGCCTCCCGAGTGGCTGGGACTACAGGCGCCTGCCACAATTCCTGGCAACTTTTTTTTTTTTTCTGCAGTTGTCATTGTTGTTTGGCAGGCCTGGGTTGGGTTTGAACCCAACAGCCCCAGTGTGTGTGGCTGGCGCCCTAGCTGCTGAGCTATAGGCGCTGAGCCTACCTTTAAAAATTTTTTTGTTCTTAAACATACTGAGAATTTTAAATTTTTACGTGGTTAGAGCTATTTTTTAGTCGGTTTTTGTTTGTTTGTTTTATTTATGCTTTAGTTTTTAATTTAGGAATAGGTAACTATAATATTTTCTTTCTAGTTATCTTATGACTTTTATTTTTCACATCCAGCATCTAAAATTTATTTTGGCATTGGATATGTGGAAAAAGATGTAACTCCCCCCACCCTAGCACTTAGCCAGTTGTTCCTGTGCCACTGACTGAATAATTCATTCTTACTAATATGAAAATCTTAGTGTGACACAGGCCATGGTCTAAGTGTTTTGATGTTTACCTTTCAATGCCCTATTATAAGCTAACTGAAGAAGGTTGACAATATTCTCATTCATAATGAGGAGACTGTGAAGTGCAAAGAGATCACATGATGTTACTTGTTTGACATTGTGCTGCTTTGGTGAGATTAAACCTGGCTTGGAATAGTGTGGATTTTTTTAATAACCAGGCTCTTTATCCATAATACATCTTCAGCAGCTTTTCCTGTAGTTTCTTGGCAAATCTTCCCTTTGTCCACTAGTAATAGTCATTTTTATTGTTCCTTTGTTGAGGTTCTGTGTTTTAGACCCATAGTCCTTGCTCTGGGCAGGACTTCCATGACGGTGTTAAAGGCCAGTGGAGGTTGTTGGCAGGTTTGGATCTCAGGTTTTATCCTACGGGGCTCCCCTCCATGGGGACCTGGTTAGTCAGGGACTAGGATTTTTCTGAATTTCCTTAAGAAATCAATTGTGGCAATTTTATAAATGACTCATCTGTCCCATAGTTGGGCCAAACCAGGGAAGAAGCTGACATTAAGGATGACAACTTGAGTACAAGCAGCAGTGGGCAATGTTTTGAGGCCATTAATTAATATGGGAGAGGGAAAGCCTGGGAATGGGGAGCTTGGCAAAGAGCTACTACAGTGAGCCAAAACATGAAGAAGGCAGCCTCAGGGCTGGCTGCTGGACCTGTGGAGCTGGTTGCCTGCCTGCACATCATGGTGGCTGGAGTCAGACTTCCAGCTTCATATCCCAGCTTTCTCTTTTTCTGGCCCAGTAGCCTTGGACAAGTAACTTAATCTCCCTGTGCCTCAGTTTCATCTTCCATAAAATGGAGTAGTGATAGCACTTACCAGGTTTTTGTGAGGATTAAATTAGTGGATTCATGTAGAGTGGTTGGCCCATAGTGAACATTCAAATAAATGTTAGTCATTGTGATAAAGGTCCCAGGAGGTGAGCTTAGAGTCTCTGTGGGCATATTAACACTTGGGTTTTTCCCTGACAACCTGCAGGGTAAACCAGACATGGTTCCCTTGCTCTTGGAGCTGACCTTCTAGAAGAGAGGTGGACACTATACAAAACAGGTAAGTCAGATAATGTTAAGCAGTGAGATGTGTTGTGAAGGGCTGGAGGGTAACCTCTGTGGTAGCAGAGTAGCCTCTGGAGAAGTGACCTTTGAGTCAATACCTGAAGGATGACAAAGCCAGCCACAGAAAAGTCTGGGAAGGCATATCCCAGACAGAACCACAAATGGAAAGGCACTGAGGCTAGAGCTTGCGAAGCACGTTCTGAGTGCCAGGAGGCCAGTGTAGCAGGAGATAGGGAGGTAAGGGGAGCATGGCAGGGGATATCGTCAGAGAAGGAGCCAGGTGTGATGTTCTCACCTAGGTTCTTTTGGTTGAAAATAACAGAAACCCCAGGCTGGGCGTGTGGCTCACCCCTGGAAGGCCTAGGCGGGAGGATTGCCTGAGCACCCTGGAAGGCCTAGGCGGGAGGATTGCCTGAGCTCAGAAGTTCAAGACCAGCCTGAGCAAAGCAAGAGCCCTGTCTCTAAAAAAACTAGCTGGGCATTGTGGTGGGTGGCTGTAGTCCTAGCTGCTTGGGAGGCGGAGACAGGAGGATTGCTTGAGCCCAAGGGTTTGAGTTGCTACGAGCTATGATGTCATACCACTCAACCTCAGGGTGACTGAGTGAGACTCTGTCTCACAAACAAACAAACAAACAAAACCCTAGAAACTCATATCAGGCCCTCCCAAGCCTGAAAGCATTTTGAAGCTCTTTGCTTCAAGAAGCATTTTGCCTCTTCAAACCTAGAACAAGCAGTCTTCTAATGTCAGAATCAGTAGGCCCAGGGGCCAGATGATTTTTCTCTCTCCATCTTCCATCTCTGCCTCTTCTTTCTCTCTGCTTCTTTACCTCTGTGGATTTTTCCAGGCATTTGGCTGTCCCATAGCTTCTTCCTTTATGGGAGCTTGAGACTCGACTCAACTCTCTGCCTACCAGGACCAGGGATCTGATTGGCCCAGCTTTGGCCAGATGGCTGCCTCTCTTCCAGTGAGCTGTGGCTAGACAGTAAGCACAGCCATCTCATCTGGGCCCGTATACATGCACAGTTCTTATTAAAGGGGACCTCTAGGAAACCTGGCAGACCCACTTCCCTGCTCTCTTGGCCCGGAGTATCATCTTATATATGAAGCAACATCATGTTGTGATTAAGAACATGGGCCACTTGGCCTAGATCCAAAGCTCTGCCTCTCACTACTTGTGTGATCTTGGGCTCATCATTTTATCTCTCATGACCTCAATTTCTTTACCTGTAAAATGAGGTAAAGAAACATTCCTACTTTAGGAAGTGGTTAAAAGAATTAACTAAAGTTATGGAAAAGACTCAGTCTGAGGCTGATTCATGGTAAGCACTCAGGAAGTATTAGTTATCAGCGTCATCATCATTGTCATCCTTATTTTTCCTTCCTGAGGCCAGATAGTCCTCTGCAGTTCAAGATAGGATTTGGGAATAACAAGTCTGGGATTAATCCCAGCCCCACTACTAATTAGCTCTGTAACCCTGGCCAAGTGAGAAATTTCTCTCAGAGCTTTGATTTCTTCATCTGCATGGTAGTGAGAACGACGAGTTGACAGGGCTTGATCATTGGATGTATGTTGCTATCTGAGATTTGGGGTAACTTTGGAAATTCACAAGTTCCCAGGTGCCCGGGCTCAGTGTACCCCTGCCTCTTGGTCACACCCCACAAGTATGAGCTGATGATGGGGTACCAAGGTTTGTGAGGTCCCTTCTGTACATAGCATGGCACTTGTTTCCTGTAAGCATGTCTGCTGTCCCCTAGACTGTGAGCTCTCCTAGAGCATGACCCAGGTCTGATCCATTGTCCGCAGTCACTTGGCATGCAGTGCTTTTCCTTCTCTCATCACAGACAGATCTGAAAAACAGCTTTTGAGGGATGCTTGTATCTATTCCTCAGGTAGTGATTGTTAAATCTGCTGTGAATCTCCATCACCTGGGAATCTTGTGAACAGTTGGGATTCTCTGGCTTAGCTCCTAGGTTTTTGCAGGTGTAGGGGGTGATCATCTGCTGGTTTGGCTCAAACCATTCACCATTATTTTGGGTTTTCCTTTTGGGAACAGTTTTTCTACCATTCATCCATCCATTTACTAAGACTGCTGCGTGCAAGGTATTATTTACTCTAGCCACTGGGGAGATGGCAGGGACTTAGACAAACAGGAAGCCCTTGAAATTGGAATAAAGTCTGTACATTAGACAACAGTATTTCATGATTTTCACTATTTGATTTTGATAATTGTACTGTGATTGAGAGAATATCATTATTTTTAGGAAATACCCACTGATTTCTTTAGGGGTTAAAAACAAGAACAAATTAATGGGAAAATGGAAGCAAAACAGTGTTCGCTGAACGAATGCAAAAATGACTAAAATGTTTATCTTTTTCCTTAAGTTTTAGGGGAATTGTCATGAAGACTCAACCACAATGTAATGCCTTGTTGTACAGAATAGGGTTCTGTTTAAGGAAATTATGTCCGAAGTTGTGGTAGTTCACAATTGAAATCCTAGCCTCTCTGGGAGAAACTGATGCTTGTATGCATAGCTTTGAGTGTAAAGATCTAACCATTTTATTTATTTATTTATTTATTTTTGAGGCAGAATCTCACTCTGTCACCCTCAGTAGAGTGCCAGAGCATCATCATAGCTCATAGCAACCGCAAACTCTTGGGCTCAAGTAATCCTCATGCTTCAGCCTCCTGAGAAGCTGGGACTACAGGTGCCTGCCACAATGCCTAGCTAGCTTTTCTTTTTTCTTTTCTATTTTAAGTAGAGATGGGGGGGGGGAGGGCGTCTCTTGCTCGCTCAGGCTGGTCTCAAACTCCTGAGATGAAACAATCCTTTACCTCCCAGAGTGTTAGGATTATAGGCGTGAGCCACCACACCCGGCCAGATTCTAAACAGTTTAGTTGGTAGGATAATTATAGGTTATTTTCATTTTCTTCTTTATACTTTATGTATTTTTCACATTTTCTATGAAGAGCTTTTAGAAACAGAAGGGGGAAAAAGCTAAAAAAAGCTCCACCATTGCGTGATGTGCTACTCCATGTGTTTTATATGTTTTGGGTATAGACTCACCTTAAAAGCAGGTATGGGATATTCAGGGCATTCCTCCTCTTCCTGCCACAGTGATTCGTTCAGGGTAGCTGGGACTACAGGTGCCCGCCACAACGCCCGGCTAATTTTAGAGATAGGGTCTTGCTCTAGCTCAGGCCAGTCTTGAACTCCTAAACTCAGGGAATTCACCTTTCTCAGCCTCCCAGACCCCTAGGATCACAGATGTGAGCCACCACGTCTAGCCTCTCATGAACTATTGAAAACTATCTTTTTTAACCCAAATAGTTGGAGGTTTATCAAATTTCTTTCTGTTGATTTTTCAATTTAATTCCATAATGGTTTGGTAACATATTTTGTTATGATTTCACTCATTTAAATTTTTTACCTTTTATTTTGAAATAATTTTAGTCTCACAAGAAGTTGCAAAAATACTACAGATGGGACAATTGGATGTCTACATGCAAGAGAATGAAGTTGGACCCTTTCCTCACACCATACATGAAAATTATCCAAAGTGGTTCATAGAACTAAAGGCAAGAGCTAAAACTATAAAATTCTTAAGAAAAAACATATCTTTTTGACCTTGTGCTAGGCAGTGGTTTCTTAAATATGATACCAAAAGCATAAACAACAGAAGAAAAATAAGGTATATTGGACTTCATTATTAAAAACTTTTTTTTTTTTTTTTTTTTTGACCGGGGCTGGGTTTGAACCCGCCACCTCTGGCATATGGGACCGGCGCCCTACTCCTTGAGCCACAGGCACTGCCCCCATTATTAAAAACTTATGTGACACAGAGGTGCTGTCAAGAATATAAAAAGACAACCTATAGAATGGGAGAAGATATTTGCAAATCCTCTCTCATAAAGGAATTACATACAGAATGTATAAATAACTCTTAACACTTGACACTATAGAAATAACTCAAAAAAGATACTTGAATGGCATAAGTGCCTGAAAATAGGCCTATCATTACTCATTAGAATAATCTAATCAAAACCAACTAGGAAGGCTATAATTTAAAAAGGTGGGCAGTAACAGGTCTTGGCAAGGATGTGGAGAAATTAGAACCCTCATACATGACTGATGTGATTGTAAAATGGGTTAGCCACTCTGGGAAATAGTTTGGTAGTTCCTCAAAAAGTTACACATAGAGTTCCCATATGATCCAGCAATTCTATTCCTAAGGGAAATAGTAACATTTGTCCACACAGTGATTTATACATGAATGTTCATAGCAGCATTATTTGTAATACCTCAGAAATGAAAACAACCCACAACCCATGATGGACTAACGTAACATGGTAGATATACACCATGGTCTGTTACTCTGCCGTAGAAAGGAATGAAGTACTGATATACTACGACAGGGGTGAACTTTAAAAACACTTGAATGAAAGAAGCCAGACACAAAAGACCCCGTGTTGTATGAGTCCATTTATGTGAAATGTTAAGAGTAAGCAAATCCATGGAGACATTAAGTAGATTAGTGTTTGCCTGAAACTGGAATGCTGTGAGTGGGGACTGGAAAGTGATTGGTAAGGGTACAGAATTTATCTTGGGGCTGGTGACAATATTCTAAGCTTAGGCTGTGAAGATGGTTATACGACTTTGTAAATATACTAAAACTCACTGAATTATACACTTTTTTTTTTTTTTTTTTGGAGACAGAGTCTCACTATATCGCCTTTGGTAGAGTGCTGTGCTGTCACAGTCCACACAGCAACCTCAAACTCTTGTGCTTAAGGGATTCTCTTGCCTCAGCCTCCTGAGTAGCTGGGACTACAGGCGCCCGCCACAAAGCCCAGTTATTTTTTCGTTGCAGTTGTCATTGTTTAGCTGGCCCAGGTCAAGTTTGAACCCGCCAGCTTTGGTGCATGTGGCCAGAGCTGTAACCTCTGTGCCGAGCCTGAATTATATACTTTTAAAGGGTGAATTTCATTCATTTGTATTTGATGCGATTGCGGGTATGTTTGAATTAACATCTGACAAATGTTATGCTGTTTGGTTTCTGTATATCTCTACCTATCTTCCTCCTTTATTAATTAACTTATTTCTCATAAGTCCTTTCCTTCCTTCCTTTCCTTCCTCCCTCCCTCCCTTCTTTCTTCCTTATTCTTTAGTGGTCAGCTAATGCTTGATTAGAGGCTTTGCTGAAACACCTTGAGCTAAAAAGCCTTCTACTTTTGGCAATTGATCTGTGTGTGGGTTAGGGAATATTTTCAAAGTTGAAGTAGTTCATAAATTGTCCCCAGCTATTACTTTCTGCCTACCATCTGGGTGTCTCTCTTGCACACTCTCAAGGCCTCATGTTCAGCCAGGGATGTGTGAATAAGAGAGGGTCCTCTCTAGTCTCTGTAGCTTGGGTGCAACCTTGCGCATATGTACATTTTTCCAGACTTGCAGGGACACATGGGAGTTTACCAAGACTGTCTTATTCCTTAGATCCCCCTGTTAAATTCTGGCTAGTCTGCATGTCTGTTGATAGCTTCAACTAGATCGTAGTCACCATCTAGCCATGACAATGGTCTCCCCCAGTCTTCCTCATTTGTTTGCCACTATGATTGCTACTCTTTCAACTTTGAGCAATGTGGGGTTTTTCCTTCCTCTGCCCCAAGTCGAGTCAGCCCCATTCAGCAGCAGAGTTTCCATGCCGTGGTCTGTTTTGCTCAAATTGTTAGAGCTGGTTCCTGTGATGGGATCAACCTCCAGTTAACATACTACACACTCCAACTGTTCCTACTTCAAGTTCAACAGGTTTTTTTTTTTTTTTCTGTTTGTTTTTTGAGACAGGGTCTCACTAAGTCGCCCCCAGTAGAGTGCAATGACATCATAGCTCAAGCAAACTCAAACTCTTGGGCATCAGCGATTCTCTTGCCTCTGCCTCCCAAGTAGCTGGTACTACAAGCGCCTGCCGCAACTCCCGCCTACTTTTTGTTGCAGTTGTCATTGTTATTTAGCAGGCCCGGGTTGGGTTTGAACTCGCCAGCCTCAGTGTATGTGGCTGGCACCATAAGCACTGTGGTACGGGTGCCGAGCCCAACAGTTTTGTTTTTTTTTAATAAATGCTTTTCAGGTAGTTATTTGTCTTTGATTGATTTCTAAACTCCTCAAATGGTTGTGTTTGATAATTTCATCTAGTTTTGTTGTTGATTGTGAGGGAAAGAATTTTCTGAGCTCCTCGCTTCCCCATTCCAGAGGTCTGGTTGGCAGTTTTGACTCTAGATTTTCTCTTTAACTTAAAACATTCCCAGAAGTCTTTCCAAATTTAAAATATGTAATCCTAACTACATGTTCTAGCCATTGGGAAACTTTTAAAATTATTATTTGCTTGTTTTTAACATTTTACTTTTTAAATACAGGTATATGGAAATAGAACATATATTATCCAGGGACCAATCTCATTTCATTTATGTTTTGACTTTGCCTGCTTCTCTGCCCATTATTTTGAAGCAAGTATCATACTTGTACCCTTTTGCTGTATTTCACAATATGTGGTTCTGAAAGAAGTTCTCTTTTTAAAAACCACAATACAGTGTTTATAGCTAAAGCATGTAAGAGTAATTCCTTAATATTATCAAGCAGACTTGAAGAACCTTGAAAAATATAACGCTTACTTGAGTGAAATCACGCTGTCTGGTGTGAGGCCTGGGCATCAACATATATTAAACGCCTACGTAATTGTGATAGGTAGCCAAAGTTGGGAAAGTTGAGAACAATTGAGTTAAACTTCTTTTTTTCCTTTTCTAATTTTTTTTTTTTTTTGAGACAGTCTCAACCTGTCACCCTGCGTAGAGTGCTGTGACGTCATAGCTCACAGCAACCTCTAACCTCAAACTCGGGCCCAAGCAATCCTCTTGCCTCAGTTTTTCTATTCCCAATAGAGATGAGGTCTCGATTTTGCTCAGGCTGGTCTCGAACTGCTGAGCTCAGGCAATCCACCTGCCTCAGCCTCCCAGAGTGTTAGGATTACAGGCGTGAGCCACTGTGCCCCGCCCCTTTTAAAAATATTATTGTTCATTTGTCACTTAAATGCATTAGGGAAAGTTGATCTCATGGATAAAGAGAGTAGAATGATGGTTACCAGAGGCTGAGAAAGGTAGAAGGGAGGGGCAAGAAAGTGAGGATGGTTAATGCGTGCAAAAATGTAGATCGAATGAACAATATTTGATAGCACAACAATGACTATGATCAACAATAAGTTAGGGCATACTTTAAAATGACTCAAAGAGTGGGATTGTAATGTTCCCAGCACAAAGAAATGATAAATGCTTGTGGTGACAGGCACCCCAGCCACCCTAATTTGATTAATTTACGTTGTGTGCCTATATCAAAAACCACACGTACCCTGTAAAGATATTCAGCTACTATGTACCCACATTAATTAAAAATAAAAAAATTTCATTAGGGTTAGTGTATTGTCATAGAAAAAATTCTTTTTTGGGAAATTTGAGATTTTTTTTTTTCCTAACATAGAATCAGTTTTTATGGCTATTCCATAGATATTTTATAGAGAATGAGTCTCATCTGTTTTCTGGAAGAGAGTTTTATATAAACTTTTACAACCAACTTGCTAGTTTGTGTTATTCAAATTCTAGCGTTATTTTTGGTCAACTTGATCTGTTACTCTCCTGAAATGAAATATATGAGATTTGCTTCCCACAGTAATTATGAGTTTGTCAGTTCTACTTATATTTCTAATAGTTTTTTTCTTCATAACTTTTTGCCATGAAATGTTGAAGAAGAGAACAACAGACTGTCTTCTACCCACCTCCCTACCCCCCACCCCCAGTTCCTGCATTTCTGAATCTTTAATTGTTTTCAGAATGTTTTTTGATGTCAGTGTCATCAAATGTGTTGGGTGACATTAAATGCCTTGTCAGTCCTTCTGTTACAGGCCTGGTCTCTCAAAGCTCATGTCAGGGACCTAGCCTTTGGTATATCTGGTTACTGCTACCTCTTTGCCCACCTCAAGTGCCTGTCCCTTTTCTGCTCTTTGTGCCAGGCACTTTGGGGAAGCCTATGCATTTGAATCAGCAGCCTGGGATTGAAAACCTCATTTGCATACGGCCCGAGTGTGTGTTGGGCTCAGTTCTCCACCCCTTCTATTAGTACCATTTGGTCTAGACACTGATAGAATCCCCCTACTACCCTGCTGTGTGATCCACAGCTTACTGTTTTTTTCTGAAATAAGTGCTAATTGGTTTTTAATTCCACTTGGATTTTAATGCTGCCCACTACAGCCTTGGTCCAGAAACACTGATCTGTTTGAAGAAGTGTTCCTTAGGAAGTGGAGTCAGTATTGCAGGGAGCTGGCAAGCTGTGTCCTTCCCAGCTTGCCACAGTGGCCTTGGGCCACTAGGAGACTCATGTGCTCCCTGCCTCTCGGGCTCAGTGAGGGATGCTTTCCAGCAACTTGCTCACAATGGTAAGGACAGATTTGGACAGAGCTCCCTTTCCTCGATGTGTGGAGAGCTACCCGGGCTTATTCAAGCTGGAGAAATGTCATTTGACCAGCTCGGAATGGTGGGTCTCAGAATCCTGATCCTATGTCTTCTGGATGACTCCTGCCAGTAGCCCACCTCCCTCTGCATCATCCATCTGGGGCCGGCTCTGTTCTCTAGTCTGTTATGGGAGAGGCTGGATCATGTCCTGCCAGCCATCTGGGATAGGGAGGTGATTTTTATCTGCCTCCACCCTCCTCCCCAGTGTTTTCTTCTGCTCAGAACACTGTTCAGGACTGTCCCACTCCACTGTTGCCTCCAGAGGCCCGTACTCGTTCATTCTCATTTGTTCTTCTCACTTGCACAGGCAGCGGGGAAAGAGGAAGGCAGATGTCAGTCCTGCAGGTGGAGAACAGGAACACATGGAGGGCATGGGGGCAGGGCCGCTCTCATAGGCCAGAACAACAGGACAGTGGTTGGGAACACAGACTCCCAGGGTAGACAGACCCAAGACATCCCCTGCCAGTTGGGGAATTAGGTGCGGGTGACCACAACCCTCTGGGTCTCAGTTTCCTCTTCCCAGTGTTAGAAAGTGCCACAAACTGGATGGCTTAAACAACAAAAATTTATTGTCTCAGAGTTCTAGAGGGTAGAAATCTTAAGCTGAAGGTGTCATTGACTGTAATGAAGACTTTCTCCCATGCCTCTCCCCTAGGTTCTGGTGGATCGCTGGCATTGTTGGCTTTCCTTGGCTTTTGCTGTGTCATCTAATCTCTGCCTTCCCCTTCATGTGGTGTTCTTCCTGTATGCATGTCTGAGTAGAAATTTCTCCTTCTTTTAAGGACAACAGACATACTGGATTATGGCCGACCCTACTCCAGTATGACCTCATCTTCATTGATTACATATGCAACAGTGAGAGCACATTCTGGAGGAACTGAAGATTGGGACTTTAACACAAGAATTTTAGGGGGACACAACTTAGAAAGTATAGCAATGGCTGGGCACAGTGGCTCACACTTGTAATCCTAGCACTCTGGGAGGCTAAGGCAGGTGGTTTGCCTGAGCTCAACAGGTCGAGACCAGCCTAAGCAAGAGCAAGACCCTGTCTCTATTGAAAAACTGGGTGTTGGGCGGCGCCTGTGGCTCAGTTGGTAAGGCACCGGCCCCATATACTGAGGGTGGAGGGTTCAAACCCGGCCCCGGCCAAACTGCAACCAAAAAAATAGCCAGGCGTTGTGGCGGGCGCCTGTAGTCCCAGCTACTTGGGAGGCTGAGGCAAGAGAATCACTTAAGCCCAGGAGTTGGAGGTTGCTGTGAGCTGTGTGAGGCCATGGCACTGTACCGAGGGCCATAAAGTGAGACTCTGTCTCTACAAAAAAAAAAAAAAAACTGGGTGTTGTGGCAGGTGCCTATAGTTCCCACTACCGGGGAGGCTGAAGCAGGAGGATTTCTTAAGCCCAAGAGTTTGAGGTTGCTGTGAGCTGTGATGCCATGGCACTCTACCTTACTCTATCTTAAAAAAGATAATATTACCTGTGTACCAGGGTTATGTTACTTTATACAAGTAAAGCACTTAGCTCAATTCCTGTCACACAGTAAGTGCTCATCAGACATTAGTCTGATGGAACTCTCGTTGGAACTACTGTGGTTCTGACCGGCTCACTGCTGCACTTCTTACCTCCTCTATTCCATTCTCCAAAAAAGAACGAAAGTTCTATACCCCATTGTTTAAACCCTTCAGTGGTTTCCCATTTCTAGCAGTCAGGATCTTTGAGTCTCAAGTAACAAAACACCCACCCCAGACTGGCTTAAGGAAATTGAGAAGTTAGTGGCTTAATGTACACAAAGTACAGGGTTAATCTGCTTTAGATGAAGCTTGATCCAGAGTTAAAATAATGTTATTACCAATACGGAGTTTTTACTCCTTGATCTCCCAGTTGGTTTCAGTCTCAAATTGGTTGTTCTCTGGTACTTATAAGATGACTGCAATAACTCTAGCCTAAATTTTGATGGTTCAAGTCCAGTATAAAAAGAGAGAGAGGGAGACTCCTTTTTGTGGGAACTTCTGTAAAAGTACTGAAACATGACTTAGCCAGCTTGGGTCGTGTGTCCAGCTATTAACATCACAGTGATCAGGGGAAGGTGGGATGCATTGATTGGCTTAGTTACGCATGGGTTAGACCTGGAGCCCCGTTGATAATCTCATGGCAAGAAGGTGGGTGTCACCTGAGTGGCAAGCAAAAATAGGGTGCTTTGAGGGGAGAAAGACATTGAATGCCAGTGGGGAATATATTAGTTATCTACTAATATACTCTAGTACTTAAAATAACCTTCAAAAATCCTTGCTATTGCCATAGCCTCTTAGATCCTTCATGATTCAGCCCCTGTCAACCTTGCTCATTGCACATACTAGCCGGTCTTTTTTCTTTTCCTTTTTTTTTTTTTTTTTTTTTTGAGACAGTCTAGCTCTGTCGCACTGGGTAGAGTGCGGTGGTGTCATCCATCATAGCTTGCTGCAACTTCAAAATCCTGGGCTCAAATGATCCTCTGGCCTTGGCCTCCCAAGTATCAGGGACTACAGGTGTGTCCCATGATGCCTGCCTAATTTGTAGTAGAAATTGGATCTTGCTCTTGCTTAGGCTGGTCTCGAGTCCTGGAGCTCAAGCAATCCTCCCACTTTGGCCTCCCAGAGTGCTAAGATTACAGGTTTGAGCCACTGCGCCTGACCCAGTCTTGCATTTAGTTTCTCAAAGCAAGCCACACTTTCTTTTTGCCTTTGTATGTGCTCTTCCCTGTGCTGGAAATCCTTGTTTTGATTGATTTTCTCCTAGCCTTTTCTTTTTCATCCCTCAGATCTCAGCTTAAATGCCACGTCTTCTCAGAGGCCTGCCTGAACTATCCTGAATCTAAACTTAGGCCCCTTGTTATTCTTGCCTGGCAGAGTAGTTGCCATAATATTTAATTACACATTATGTTTGTCTTCACATGTTTAATGCCTATCTTCCTCACTGGGCTGTAAATCCTAGGAGGTCAAGTCCAGGCCTGCTTTTGTTTGTTTGTTTGTTTGTTTGTTTGTTTGTTTTCTTTGCATCACATCTCCAGCACATACTAGGTGCTCAAAAAAAAAAAAAAAAAAAGATTTTATGAAATGAATGTGGTTGAAGTGGAAAAGTTTATTCATTTAAAATTACAGTTCTTGTGTTAATAGAACTAGAGCAGGGAGCAGGAAACAAAATCTGGCCGGACGTTTTGATAAACTTTGGCAGTGAAGTTTCAAAGTGAAAGTTTTGCTATTAGATTAAATGAATACATGCTTCAGCCGTATTTTTATGGGCTTGTTGGTATTAATGATGCCCAAAGTGACCTTCTATTTGGAGTCTTGGGGCCAGTTGAGACTGTATATCTCCCAACAATAAAAACCTCACTGTGTTAACTAGAGTACGATGATTAAACACAGATTTTTAATTAGCCTCTTAGTCATCTTGTGTCTTAGGAGGCCCGAGCAAGCATTTTATTTATTTACTTTTAATTTCAGATTAATATGAGTGTACATGTGATTACATTACGTTGTTCGGATGTGTAAGGTAAAGTCCCAGTTGTAGTTGTTTCCATCACGCAGGAAGTGTGCCATATACTCGTGCAATGTTCCCTTTGCTTTTTTTTTTTTTTTTTTTTTTTGAGACAGAGTCTCGCTCTGTCACCCAGGGTAGAGTGCTGTGTTCCCTAGAGAGGCTAGGTGTCAGCCTAGCTCATGGTAACCTGAAACTCCAGGGCTCAAATGCTCCTTCTGCCCCAGCCTCCCAAGTAGCTGGGACTACAGGTGCCCATCCCCACGCTTGTTAGTTTTTCTATTTTTAGTAGAGACGGGGCTCTCACTCTGGCTCAGGTTGGTCTTGAACTCCTGAGTTCAAGCAATCCATCTACCTCAGCCTCTCACAGTGCTAGGATTACAGGCTCCCAGAGTGCTAAATTATAGGAGAGGGCAAGCATTTTAACCTTGCTTATCCAAATACCTCTAAGGAATTCTCCCCTGCTGCTCACGCTCTTCTGAATAAGTGCGGTTCGTCAAGGAACCTGCAGCTGGAAGCCATTTTCCAGGTCACTCTCCTCTCTCTAAGGCCACAGTTTTCTCACCAAAGCCATTTGTTCATCTTCTCAGTGCAAAGTGAAGAGGTCACCAAATGGCATAATGGCAAAGGTGACTGACCTTCTTTCCCTGCAGGAGGTGGGAGTAGGGACACTTGAAGATGTGCAGTGGTTGGGAAGTACCTCTCATATATAAGAGTTCACTTTGGTGATCAGGTAAAGTTAAAAATTCTGGACAGTCAAGGTCACCTTCAACATCTTAAGATGTTGGGTCTAGGTTTGGCTGCTGTCACAGACCCAGAATAGCAGTGGCTTAAATAACAAAGCAGCTTATTTCTCTCTTATGAAAACAGTTTGAGAGTGAGGGACCCAGAGCTGATGAGGCCATTCCATGGTACTAGACAGACCCAGGCTTCTGCCATCCTGTGGCTCCCCAGAGATGATTCTCTCACCTACATGATCCAAAATGATTCTCCACCATTGCCACAGGTGTGTCCTGGCCCATGGGAAGGGGGGATGTGTGAGAAGAGGGTATAGCATTCCCTTTATTTTAAAATCTTTTTTTTTTTCTTGAGGTATATAAAGTGTATCATTTGGTGCTCTTTAGTATATTCAAAAGGTTGCACAATCATCATCACAGTCTAACAGTAGAACATTTTCATCACCCTAAAAAGAAACCCTAAACACATATCCACTGATTTCCCCTTCTCACCCCTTGACAATCACTGGTCTACTTTCTGTCTCCATGGATTTGCCTGTCCTGGACACTCGTGTAAGTGTAATTGTTCAGTACGTGTCTATTTGTGTCTGCCTCCTTCCCCGTAGGTCATGTTTATAGGTTCATCCATGTTCTGCATGTATCATGCCTTTCTATGGCTGAATAATATTCCATAATACAAATATGCCACATTTTGTTTCTCTAGTCATCAGAGGTGGACCTGTGGGTTGTTACCACTTTTTAGCTATTATGAATAATGCTGCTGTGACTTACTTGTTTACAAGTTTTTGTATGAATGGATTGTGTAATTCTCTGGATATATACCTATGACTGGAATTGCTGGGTCATTTGGTAACTATATTTTACTTGTTGAGGAATAAGGCAGAGGTGTGTAATATGTGTGCACCAGGGACCCTTTGGTATTTATTTCTTATAATCATGTTTTTAAATTCATGAAGAAGGCTGGGTGGAGTAGCCCACACCTGTAATCCTAGCACTCTGAGAGGCCAAGGTGAATTGAGGGAGAATTACTTGAGCTCAGGAGTTCAAGACCAGCCTGAGCAAGACCATCTCTACTAAAAATAGAAAACTTAGCTAGGCATCGTGGTGAATGCCTGTAGTTCCAGCTATGGAGGAGGCTGAGCAAGAGGATTGTTTGAACCCAAGGGTATGAGGTTGTTGTGAGCTATGACATAACAACATTCTACCCAGGGCGAGAGAGTGAAACTTTGTCTTAAAAAATAAATAATTCATAAAGCATATAGGATTATGAGCAAAAACACTTATAAATTATGATGTAATATGGCAAAATCTAATGATAAGTCTAACAACTACCCTAACTTCCAAGTAATAAAGGGCATAAATGCTATTTTAAATGTTTTTAAGTACTGTAATATGATGATAATTCCTGTGGGTTCTATTGGTAACAAATTCTCAGGTATTGTGAAAACTACTATAGTTTGCGTATATTCATAATTGAAGAAAATGCTGAATTTTGGTTAGAGATTAGTGAAAATAGAGAAGCAAGAGGTAATTCTACCCCTCCCTTTAACTTAATAGCGCTTCTAAATTGTATCATGCTTCAAAGGGTTTGACCTAGAAGTTGCACAAACCTCTTCTACACTGTCCTGTTGGTCTGAACTTAGTTGTATGGGCACATCTAGCTGCAAGGGAGGCTGGGAAATGTGGTCTTCATTCAGTCATGTGCCTGGCTAAAATGTAGGGATTCAATTATTAAAGGGGGGGGCAATGGGAGATTGGGGAACAAGAAGTCAACCCTATTATAGTACATTATACCCTGTGCTGCCAGTTTTTCCCGCCCGGGTTCAAAAAAGTTGTTCTTCTTTCTGATAAAGAATTTGCTGAAAGAGTTGATTTGCCTTTTGGGGGTCACATTGGATGCAAAAAAATGTGTCTTACAACATTAGAGTCCTACCTAGTATCATAAATTGCTCTTATCACGAGCATCATGAGCCTGCCTGAGGGAATAGCATATGCTCACCTCCCATATCACATTCACACCAGAGCAAATGCTCATGAAGTGGAATGCTAGACATCTGTTCTATTGAAATTGTTTGTCTTTTAATAAGGGGCAAGGGGGCCATAGTTAAATTCATGTGAGGTAAGTAAACATTTGGTACAACCTCTTCGTGTCTCTTTATTGTGCGTTAAGATGTCTAGGTGGCTTCTCAGATAACTGGATGGTAATGTTATATGCAACTCTGGGTTCTAAGTGCCAGAACCCACCTTCAGTCACGCAAAGCAGAAGAGGAGCTGATTTGCTGGCTTGGAGTCCTAGGAACATCAACAGTAAAGAGAGCAGACAGCTTAGCAGGGCGTGTATAGCCCTTGGGCAAAGTGACCTCCCTGTTGTCTTGGTTTTTGGGGCTGAAGAGCAATGATGCTGATCTTAATAATGGTGACAGCTAGATTTTACTGAGCACTTGTTGTGTGCCTGACTGTTTATTTTATAACAGCTGTATGAGACAGTTTCTGCAGTATTGGTTGCGCAAGGGTTAATTGACCTGTCCATGGTCATATTGTTACTTATTCCTGGCAGAGATGGGATTTGAACAGAGGGTCTGTTCTGGCCTGCGGTCTTAATTAACCTTACTGTCATGAGTAGAAGGGGAGATGCAGGAGCAGAAGGCTTGAAATGCTGGACAGAGGAGTTAGTGTTTACCTTTGTGCTTTGTTTCTCAAGTCTTTCTTATTCATGATGACTTTTGAGTTTGCATGATTGTGTCATCTTCTCTCTGGAGGAGGGTACATCCCCCTTCTCCAGCACCACCATTGAGACAGCCAAGTGGCTCTTGCCAATCCTCTTCATTCCCTTTGAATGTAGACCAGCCCTTCACCTTGGTTTCAGTTTTTTTTTTTTTTTTTGTAGAGACAGAGTCTCACTGTACCGCCCTCGGGTAGAGTGCCGTGGCGTCACATGGCTCACAGCAACCTCTAACTCTTGGGCTTACACGATTCTCTTGCCTCAGCCTCCCAAGCAGCTGGGACTACAGGCGCCCGCCACAACGCCCAGCTATTTTTTGTTGCAGTTTGGCCGGGACTGGGTTTGAACCCGCCACCCTCGGCATATGGGGCCAGCACCCTACTCACTGAGCCACAGGCGCTGCCCTTGGTTTCAGTTTTTAAGTGTTAGTATTTTGCTGTCCTAGTTTTAAACATGAAGTTTTTAAAAGTGGTTCATTTATTTCGTAGCAGATGTATACAGTGTCTAGCAGGTGCCAGACTGGGGCTACCAGACAGAGGTACATCATTAAGTGAGTCCCTGCCCTCATGGAACCGATGGTCTGGAGGGGAAGCAAGTTATTCAAATAACTTCAAAGCCCCAATTATACCTGTGATAAATTCTGTAAAGTACACAGAGCTAGGAGATAGGAACCCAGTGTCTAAGTCAGGAATTAGGGAGAGGGTGGCAAGGAGGGCTTCCTAGGAGGCACCATCTAGGCTGAAGCATAGAGAGCTGAATGGTGCAGAAAGGGAGCAGAGCACCTCTGGGGTGAATTGGAAAGACCTAACATTGGACTGTGGCTCCGTAATTTGACCCAATAAATGTTGGTTACTTGCCTGCTTTGTGCCATGGCCTGTGCTGAGCGCAGAAGACACAGTCCAGTGGAGACTGCCTCAAATCAAAGCTCTCCTACTTAATAGCAAGCACAGCCTAATCAGGCTTGATGTCCTTCATCTGTAAGATGGGAGTGATGGGTATTGGTACTCATTTTGCTGGTGGATATGAGGATTAAATAAGTTACTATATGTAGAATCTTTAGAACAGCTTCTGGCATGTGGGAAGGGTTCTGTGGGCTTAATAAGTAATTAAAATTTGTATGTTGTGGGACTGAAAATAGCTAATGAAAACGAGTTCAGCCAAAGAATCCAAGTAAGGTGAGTGCTTGAATAGGAGTTGCCAGATTTGGTGTGGGGGTTAGGGATGCAGCCACTGGATACCAACCACTCCCCAATGGCATTCAGAAATGGGGGATTGGTCTCATGATGAATGGGGAGGGGACACTACCAGAGTTTAGGACCTAGAAGCCAAAAATGCTAAGTGACCTGCAATGCATAGGATCATCCATTAACAAAAGATTGTTCCACCCAAAGTACCAGCAGCAGCCCCATGGCGAGGGCTATCCCTTAATGCATCTCCTTGGTTCTTCCTCTTGCCCTTTTTCTCCCGTTGGCTTTCTCTCCTTAGGGTGGAAGATGGCTATTTTGGGAGATGCAGGCTGCCCTCAAATGCCCTAGCCACTGACTCTGGCTTCTAAAATATTTATGAGGTGTCTCTGCACCTTAGAAGCTGTGCCAGCCAGTCTGGCAGAAAGTGTGAAACTAAGTAAGTAATCCTGGTTTATCAGTCAGGCTTCTTGGGTTGTAAGCAACAGAAACCAGCTCAGGCCACCTGTTACCCTAAAAAGGAGCTCAGGTCAAGTAGCATTAGGCCGTCCCATGGTAGATGTTTAGGGGTACATTTTTAGGGCTCTACTTTCCCAGGGATGGAGGAGGCAGGGGAGGGTAGCAGTGAAGGGTGTAGACTCTGCAGCTGGCCACCTGGGCAAGAACCCCAACCTCATTACTTATTTGTAAGCATCCCACCATTTCTATGACTCAGTTTATCAGATGTATGATGGGAAATAAGAACAGGAGGATTTGCTCAGTGCCCATAGCTCAGTGGTTAGGGCGCCAGCCAGCTGTACTGGGGCTGGCAGGTTTGAACCTTGCCCGGGCCTGCTAAACAACAATGACAACTACAACAAAAAAATAGGGTATTGTGGTGTGCACCTGTATTCCCAGCTACTTGGGAGGCTGAGGCAAGAGAATCACTTAAGCCCAAGAGTTTGAGGTTGCTGTGAGGTGTGATGCCACTGCACTCTACTGAGGGTGACATGATGAGACTCTGTCTCAAAAAAAAGGAAAAAGAAAAAACAGGAAGGTTGCTGTGAGGATTCTATAAGTTGATATTTGAGACGTGTTTAGAATAGTGTCTAACAGAATATGTGGCTAGATAAATACTAGCTGCTGTTAGGTCTATTTTATTGCTGTTGTTACTACTATTATTATTTTTGTCAATAGCTTGAAGTTCAAATTCCTGAGCAAGAGGAGGTGATGGGCCCATTTTGGATTACGTAGGTGGTCAGGTCTCATTGGCATCCTCCCCACCCTCCGAGTGAGGAGGAATGGAGGAGAATTAGCTGTCTCCAGGAAAAGTAGGAAGCTGTCATCAGAAGTTAGGGCACAAACTTCAGGCAGGCCCAATAATTTGACTCAACAAATGTTGGTTATTTGCCTGCTTCATGCCATGGCCTGTACTGAGCAAGGACAACACAGAAGGGACAATGATTTGCAAGATCCCTTCTTCCCAGGTCTCGTAGTCTTGTAGTCTGAAGGGATACAGCTGGAAAATGGGGGTTCTGTTTTTAACACCAAGGGCCTAGAACAGTGCCCACCTTTTAGGAGGTCCTTAGCAAATATTTGTTGAATGACTAAACACACAAGGAAATGTAAGGGTTTTATGGGAATATATAACCAAAGCATCTGCTAATTATTTAAAGAAACTCATGTTTGTACTTGCAGCCTGCGGGGTGAGGTTCAGAGGGCTGTTTACCTGCATGTCCTTCCACAAAGTCGGTGTCTAGTAAGTGGAGACTGAATGACCTCAAAGGTGGACAGTCCTGCCATCTGCCTAGTATGGCAGTTGGGGGCAGAAACAAAGTTGGGGAGCTGGCTGCTTTCTCTGTTGAACAGGATGTGCAGACGTGGCTCCAGGATGCATCTCTGTGGAATGCAGTTGCTAATACAAATGGGCTTCCTCATGTCACAAGGCATCTATTATGTGGACAGTTGGATGACTGGCTGTGGGGCTGGGCGGGCTCTCAAGGGAAATTTTATAGCCACAGTTATGTTTAGGGCTTTCCTTTGGAGAAGGGCTTTTCCCCACGAATGACTCTTAATAACAAAGATAATAACAGCCACCCCTTTCCAGGTGCCTGGTACTGAGCAAAAGGATGAACTTATGGAATCATCACAATAGCCCAGAGGCCAGTGTATTATCACCATTGTGCTGAGGCTCAAAGAGCTAAGATACCTTCTCTGTTGGGTGCATAGCAAGTGAGGAGTAGAGTTGGGATTCCGGTCATGACCTCTTACTCCAAAGCTTGGGCTCTACCCTCTGTACTGCACACAGCCTCTTTACTCCCTTTAGCACTCACTTTAAAACTATATATATAT
Organism: Nycticebus coucang; assembly: GCF_027406575.1. NCBI lineage: Eukaryota > Metazoa > Chordata > Mammalia > Primates > Lorisidae > Nycticebus > Nycticebus coucang. The sequence continues at coordinate 125,260,935 of NC_069789.1, read as the reverse complement.
TTTTTTTTTAAATCAATTTCCACCTAATACAATATTTAAAAATAAAAGTCAATTTCTCTTCCATACTCAAACTTTCCACAAAATAACCACTGTGACTTCTTTCCTGTGTCTCCTTTCAGAAACTCTGTGTGTAGACAGGTGAGTATGGGCACATAGCAATCACACTGCCCCCAGGGCCTGCTGCCTGTTTCGTATGGCCAGGAGCTAAGAATGGGTTTTGCATTTTTGAAAGGCTAAAAAAGAAAAAAATCAAAAGAATGTATTATGACATGGAGAATTAATTTCATTTCAGGTTTCAGTGTCAGTAAATAAAGTTTTAATGGAACACAGCCTTGTTTGTTCAGTTGTGTATTGTTCGTGGCTGCCTTCATGCTGCGATGGCAGACACGAGCAGTTACAACAAAGATGGTGCGGCTCCCAAAGCTACGATATTTACTGTTTGACCCTTTACAGAAGTTTGCTGGTCCCTGCAGTGTACACTTCAGCAATATTCTTACTGACTATGCTGACTATGTCCATTGTACACTTCAGCAATATTCTTACTGACTATGCTGACTATGTCCATCCCTCTCCCCTGCCCTGCTTCCTGAGCAGAGCCCACCTGCAAGCTGTGGGCTAAGCCCAGGTGTGTGGCTGGAGGTGGGTCTGTTGGTGCCTCCACTTACTCACTCACTTCAAGCATTTCTCCACCTCCAGCTGCATGGCAGGCCCCTGCTGGCAGCCAGAGCAGGTCCAGGCCTGCCCTCAGGAATCCACAGGCCACAGGGGGAGTGAAGCCTTATCAGGCAGTCTCATGGATGGATGTAATCAAGTCTGTTCTCATAGGCCTCCTCCTTGGAGGATGGATGTAGTCAGATCTGTTTTCATAGGCCTCCTCTGATCTTTACCCCATCATTCCTGCTTTGTTTTTATTTGTGTCACAAAAAATGCATAGATCATGTATTGATATGCTTCTGTAATGCATTCCGTTTGTGTGCATGTGTAGACATCCATGTGAAGGTGGCTCTCTTCTGTCCCCGCACTGCCTACCTGTTCCTCTACCCCTTAAGTAATTATTTATATTTTTCCTTGGGTATTCTGTTGAGGTTTCATTATGTAAATATGAGCAGATATGAATATTTATCTTTATCATCCCCTCCTTTCTTATACAAAGGGTAGCCTGTTCCCCACTCTGCTTTTTTTTACTTAGCAGGCCTCTCTGGAGATCTTTAAATTGTGTTCTGGCTAAAACTGAAGGATGGGTAGGAGTTAATAAAGCAATGAGAAGGGTGTATGTTTGTGTTGGGGAAGCATGAGGAAGAGCGTTATAGGCAGAGGGAACAGCATGTGTCAAGGTGTGGAGAAGTGTGGCTTCTGCCAAAGCCGAGGGAAGGCCCATGAGGCTAAAGCAGGGGAAGGCCAGTTAAAGCCTGAAGGGTCCAGCAAGGGCTTGATGGTCAAGGGAGGGACCATGGCCGCTCAGGAGGCCAAGGAGGGACCATGCTGCTCAGGAGGCCAATGTAGGGGGATCACTTAAGGCAGGCCAGGAGTTCAAGATCAGCCTGGGAAATAGAGCAAGATCCTGTCTTTAAAAGAGGGAAGAAAATTAACTGGGTATGGTGGTGCACGTCTGTAGTCCCAGACACTTGGGAGGCTGAAGTTGGGAGGATTACTTGAGCCCAGGAGTCAAGGAAGCAGTGAGTTGTGAGCTATGATTGTGCCACCGCACTCCAACCCAGGCATACATACATAGTGAGACCCTGTATCTATAAAAAAAATTGTTTTTAAATTATCCAGGTGTGGTGGTGCATGCTTGTAGACCCAGCTACTCAGGAGGCAGAAGTGGCAGGATTGCATGAGCATAGGAGTCTGAGGCTGCAGTGAGCTGTGCTAGTGCCACTGCCTACCAGTCTGGGCAACAGAGCAAGACCCTGTCTCTTTAAATTAAAAAAAAAAAAGCACAAGAGAAAAGGAAAGGACCATGGCCTTAATTCTAGGAGCACTTGGGTGTGCAGTTCTGCTCTGTTTCCTTCCAAGCTCTGTTTTTCTCTGTGGCTGGGTACATGGCCTTCATCACATATGACCAGGGAGAAGCCAAGAATGTCCTTGAGAGTGTGTTATTGACTGGTTGGTAATGAAAAAATGTCTCCTTTGAGCTGTTCCCAAGAGGTGTGACCTGGTGTCTAGGGGTTTGCAGGCCTGTACCTCCTGCCTCTTGTGGTCTTTTCTAGGCATTCTTCACTGGCCAAGTCCTATTGCCTTTCATCTTCTCAACAGACACAGTCACAGTGCCAACCACAGGGCTTGTTTGGAGGGTCATGAACACTCTGTGCTCAGTTCCAAGTTGGCCACATAGTGAGTGCTCAAGATGTGATAGTCTAGATCCCGCAATCCCACTAAATAGGCATCTATCCAGAAGAAAAAAAATCATTTTATTGTAAGGACATTTGCACTAGATTGTTTATCACAGCTCAATTTATAATCGCTAAGATGTGGAAGAAACTTAAATGCCCACGAATCCAGGAATGGATTAATAAACTGTGGTATATGTCTGCCATGGAATACGATTCAGCCATAAAAAAGATGGAGACCTTACATCTTTTGTATTTATCTGGATGGAGTTGAAACACATTCTTCTTAGTAAAGTATCACAAGAATAGAGAAGCAAATATCCAATGTACTCAATACTAATATGAAACCAGTAGACGATCTAATACAAGTCCACGTAAGAGAAAAATTCAATTCAAGTTGAGGGGAGGGGGATGAGGGAGAGGGAAAGAAGGAGGGGAATCAGTGTGCTCCCACCTAATGGACATAATGTAAGGGTATAGGGCACACCTTCCACGGGTGGGACACAAATACAGCAGGGACTTCACCTAACAAATTCAAACATTGTAAACTGATCGTTTGTACCCTCATAGTAATCTGAAATTAAAAGAAAAGATATGACAGTGATGACGTTGGTTCTTTTGACAGGGCTGGCTTGGGCTTATACTTGGTGAGTGTAGCTCATGAGTAAGAGTTTGATTAAGGAGTTTGATCACCTGGGGTGCTCTGCCATTTACTGTCTATGTTGAGCAAGGTCTAACCTCTCTATATTTGACTTTTGTCATCTCTAAATGAAGAGGATGATATCTGCTTCTTGGTCCTGTGCTAAGGATGAAACTTGTTATTAATAACATTTATAATGCTCTTAAAACAGGGCACAATGGGCGACGCCTGTGGCTCAGTCAGTAAGGCGCTGGCCCCATATACCAAGGGTGGCGGGTTCAAACCCGGCCCCGGCCAAACTGCAACCAAAAAATAGCCGGGCGTTGTGGCAGGCGCCTGTAGTCTCAGCTACTTGGGAGGCTGAGGCAAGAGAATCGCTTAAGCCCAGGAGTTGGAGGTTGCTGTGAGCTGTGTGAGGCCACGGCACTCTACCGAGGGCCATAAAGTGAGACTCTGTCTCTACAAAAAAAAAAAAAAACAGGGCACAACATGAGATGACATGAATGGATGCCAGCAGTTATTAATCCTATTACTTCATATCCCCTGCTTTCCATCTGCAGGCCCACTGTGCAGTCATCAGACTCAGGGGACTCAATGCCTTTGAAGACAGTGTCACTGCCATTTCAGGGAGCAGTGCCTTTCCTTAGCAGCAAATTCTTTACTGTCAGAGGGGTCAAGGTGGAGTTAGCACTTAGGTACCTGAGTACTTTGCCTGGGGCAAATGGTTGTCTATTTAGTCAGCCCCACCAGACTTCCTTTTTGAGTCATTTGCCATATAAAGTAATAATATGGCCACCTTTAAGTTCAAAGATGGCTGGGAAATGGAAAATTTTTCTAATTGTCTCCCTTCACAGAATATAAATACTGTCATTACAGGTGTGCACAGTAAATATTCGTAAGCACATGAATCTGGTTACCAGTCCAGCCATCATGCTCTCCCAGCATTTTGTGGGAGTCCACAAAGTTGTGGTCAATTTGCAAAAACTCACCCATGGAATGTGGCAAGCCAGCTGGATCCCAACCTGAAGTGCTGGGAAGAAGCTCATGAGGGACACTGTTCTAAAGCCTCTTGAGTCACATCTATCTAATCAGGGAAGCAATTAAATCTAGATCAAAGTGGAGAGGCAGGCTCTGGGGACTGGGCCTTGCATAGTACAAGAAAGGTTGCAGAACTGGTTTCTTCAGGGCAGGGCTGTTTACCTGCTTGTCTGTTTGCCCAGTGGACAACCCCATTGGCTCCCAGAGGCCTTCCTGGCCATCCTTTCCTCTGACTGGGTCCCCTATCTTTGCAGATAGCTGGGGCCCATAGGGCAGGGGGTGCCTACTGTGTGCCTAGTGCTGTCCAGTACCTGGAGATAACAACAGGCGACATTGACAGAGCACTCAACCTGTGCTGACATCACAGAGTACTTAGATTAATTCCTTTAATTCTTAGCAGCCTTAGCAGGACAGTGTTGGCCCTATAACAGACATGGAGATGCATCCAGCCCTGCTAAGTCGCTTGTCAGAGGTTACATAGCTGGTGAGGGGCAGCCTCTTCAGTCTGCCTGTAAGCCCTGCTCTTCAAGGCTCAGCAGCTTTTGCAGGCCATGTGCGCTGCTTCCGGGCTTCCTCCATAATGGACCCTTTCAGAAGACCCTGGCCTCCAGGGGCTGTATAGTAGTTTATGGTGCTTCTATTAATGGCACTTGTGAAGATGGCTGTGGAAGGGGCACATGAGAGGGGAGAGGCTCAGGCTGGGCAGCCTGGGCTTTCCCACTATGACCTTTGGCAGCCAGAAGAAGGGATGGCTGTCCACCCTTCATGGCTATTCAAGAGCCACTTTACAGGTTTGCATGGCCTCGCAGGACTGCCTTCCTGGGGTCTTGCTTCTCCATCAGACATACCATAGTGCCTTTGCCTCCTCTGCCTCTTCTGTGAAAACTTCTTTTTCAGCCAGGCATGGTGGCTCACGCTTACAATCCCAGCACTCTGGGAGGCCAAGACAAGTGGATTGCTTGAGTCCAAGAGTTCAATACTAGCCAGGCAAGAGCAAGACCCCATCTTGACTAAAAATCGAAAAACTAGCTAGGTGTTGTATCAGGTGCTTGTAGTCCCAGCCACTCAGGAGGCTAAGGCAGGAGGATTGCTTGAGCCCAAGAGTTTGAGGTTGCTGTGAGCTATAATGCCACAGCACTCTTCCCAGAGTGATAGAGACTCTGTCTCCAAAAAACAAAACAAAACAAAAACCCTGCCTTTTCATACATTTGCCCCCCCAAGTGAAACGTTTGCAGGGGCCTGGTGACTGCTTCTCTCAGCCCAATCCTGGCTGTGCAAACATTTTAAAAACACATCTGAATGAGTAAATAAATGACTCATGTGGCACAATTAACAGCTAAACAGAATTTACTTGTAATATCTTCTGAGCAGATGCCAAATCTGGGGGAGAGGCAGTGGAGGGTAGTGGTTGAAAATAGACCTGGAGCCAGTAGACCTGGCTCTGTTGCTTACTTGACCTTGGGCAAGGGACTCTACCTCTTAGGACCTCAGTTTTCTCATCCGTGAAGTGGGGATAATAATAAAACCTATCCTATGGAGTGGTTGCGAAGGTGACCTGAGTTGGAATTTTAAAACGTCTGGCACACAGGCACATATTTGAGAGTTGCTGCTGTTGGCTGGGTGTGGTGGCTCATGCTTGTAGTCCCAGCACTCTGGGAGGCCAAGGCCAGTGGATTGCTTGAGCTCAGGAGTTTAAGACCAGCCTGAGCAGGAGCAAGCCCCCGTCGCTACTAAAAATAGAAAAACTAGCTGGGCGTTGTGGTGGGCACCTGTAATCCCAGCTACTTGGGAGGCTGAAGCAAGAGGATCTCTTGAACCCAAGAGTTTGAGGTTGCTGTGAGCTATGATACTACATCACTCTAGCCAGGGTGACAGAGAGACTGTCTTAAAAAAATTAATTAATTAATAATAAATAAATAAAGGAGTTGTTGCCATTAGGTAGTATGCACTGTGAAAAGTAACTGAGTCTTAGCTTTCAGTGTATGGAGAGACAATCTCAGTTCCAGGGGAGATGAAGTGGTTTCAGCAAAAAAAGTCTGCTCAGCCTTGATTTGGAATTGTCAGTCTAACCTTGATCAATAAGCTTGCTTAAGGTTGGATGTGGTGATTCACCTAGCTCTTTGGGAGGCCATCACAAGAGGCTGGCTTGAGTCCAAGAGTTCGAGACCAGCCTGAATAGGAGTGAGACCTTTTCTCCACAAAAAATAGAAAAATCAGTCAGTGTGATGGTGGGTGCACCTGTAGTCCCAGCTCCTTGGGACTGAGGCAGGAAGATTGCTTTAGCTTAGGAGTTGGAAGTTGCAGTGAGCTGTGAAGATGTCACTGCACTCTAGCCTGGGGAATAGAGCGAGGCTGTCTCAAAAAAAAAAAAAAAAGGCTCGCCACCTGTAGCTCAGTGGTTAGGGTGCCGGCCACATACACTGAGGCTGGTGGGTTCGAACCCAGCCTGAGTCAGCTAAGCAATAATGGCAACTGCAATAAAAAAGTAGCCAGGTGTTGAGGTGGGCACCTGTAGTCCCAGCTACTTGGGAGGCTGAGGTAAGGGAATCGTTTAAGCCCAAGAGTTGGAGGTTGCTGTGAGCTGTGACGCTACGGCACTCTACCAAGGGCAACATAGTGACACTCTAAAAAAAAAAAAAAGAAAGAAAAGCTTTCTTCAGACAGACATGATTAGAGTGGAAATTTTTGGAGTTGTGAGGAACTATGTGTGCTTTGTGGGAGAAGCTGGGAGAAAGACAGCCTGGCTGAGTCTCCTGAGAACAATGTGTCACTTTCACAGGTGCCTTCTCATCCCAGTGTCAGGGAGCACTGCTCAAGAACTGTGCTGGGTAGGGCAAGGCAGTGGTTAAGGGCTGGATTTGATCCTTACTGAAGTGTGACCTTGGGCAAGTGGTGTATCCTCTTCAAGTCTTGGTGTCCATCTCTGCAAAATGAGGGAAAGAATGAGTTACTGCATCATGGACTTAGTTATGAGCTTTGAGCTGGAAAAGCTCTTTGCACGGGTCCTGGCACAGAGCAAGTGCGCATTAAATATTAGCCATATTACTGTTATCATCATAATTGCTGTTGCTATTGTTCTTTAGGTTGCCGTGGAATGTGGCTGGTCTGGTACTCCACAGATGTCTCTTATGCAGACAGCTCTATAGCAAAGTAGAGCATGTAATCGTCATGAGCCCCCAGGAAGAAAATAGTCATTTCATTAACCTGACTAGAGATAAAAATTCATGTATTCCTTCAACACATATTTACAGGGTCTTTACTCTGTGCCAAGCACTGGTCTAAGACCCAAGTACACAGCAGGCAATACAGAACTAGTCCCTGTCATCCTAAGTGTAAGGTCTGGTAGAGGAGACAGACAAAAAATAAACAATATTTATCAGCGGTGATTTGTAATGCCATAAAGAAACTAAACCAGGATGGCTCGGTGCCCATAGCTCAGTGGTTAGGGCACCAGCCACATGCACCAGGGCTGATGGGTTCAAACTCGGCCCGGGCCTGCTAAACAATAACGACAACAAAAAATAGCTGGGTGTTGTGGCGGGCGCCTGTAGTCCCAGCTACCTGGGAGGCTGAGGCAAGAGACTCACTTAAGCCCAAGAATTTGAGGTTTCTGTGAGCTATGATGCCATAGCACTCTACCGAGGGTGACACAGTGAGACTGTCTCAAAAAAAAAAAAAAAGAAAACCAGGATAGTGTGATGTGAGTGGTAAGAGCCTATCTGAGGAGGTGACGTTTGATCTGAGACTTGAGGGTTGAAAAGGAGCCAGCCATGCAAAGGATTGAGGCAAGAAGGTACCTGGGTGGCCTGTAATCCTAGCACTTCAGGAGGCTGAGGCAGGTGATTGCTTGAGCTCAGGAGTTTGAGATCAGCCTGAGCAAGAGTGAGAGCTGCCTCTGCTAAATAGAAAAACTAGCCAGGTGTTGTGGTGGGTGCCTATCATCTTAGCTATTTGGGAGGGCAAGGCAAGAGGATCCCTTGAGCTCAGAAGTTTGAGGTTGCTGTGAGCTATGACATCATGGCACTTTACCCAGGGCACAGAGTGAGACTCTATCTCAAAAATAAAAAATAAATAAATAAATAAATAAAAAGTACATGACAGAAGGAACGCCAAGTGCAAAGACCCGAGGTAGGAATGAGCTTGGCAAGTTGGAAGATCAGAAGAAGGCTGACATGGCTTCAATTGGGTGAGCAAGGGTGAGAACGTGGTGGGTAGTCCCTGAGTTTGCCCCCTGAAGCCTCCACTTTTTCTACCCTGGGAGTATTCAGAGAAAAGGGCTATTGGGAACTGGCTTTTGGCATCTAGAAAGCGAGGTGAGTGAGACCAGAGGCCTCGCCCCTACCTCATTCTTATCAGCCTTCTCAAGGCCCAAACCCAGGGATTTTAGGCCAAGGGAAGAGCCCCTTCACCCCCATTGGGTGGACTCTCAGACTTCCCAAACAAAAATGTGGTTCTCCTTTTTGTACCAAAGGTTAGGGTTAGGGTAAAGTGAAGCGAGGCTCTATGCCTGAAGCCTGCTTTCTCTTTCCCCAGAGTAGATCAGCTGAGAGCTTACTGCGTTGGAAAAGTCTTAGAAAACAGTTCAGCCAAACTGAGCCTGCTGCTTGGGGGCAATTAACAATCTCTTTTCTTTTCTTTTATTTGTTTTTATATTTTTTATTAAGTCATTTGTACATAGATCATAAATATATTTATGCCATTATGGGATTCAATGTGTTGATTATTTGTACAAATTGGAGTGCTTACAGCCTACTAATCAACATAACTTTCAGCTCATTTACCCAATTACAGCATTAAGACGAGGGGGGTGGGTTGATAGAGGGAGGGTTAGTAGGGGGACCACACCTATGGAACAATCTCTTTTCTTTGTTTCCAAGGCCAGGCAAAGAAGTTTGTATAGCAACAGGGCTTAGTGAACAGTGCTGCAGTTAGGAGCCCAGACCAGGTATTAGCTCTGGCTTTACCACTTACCACCTGTGTGACCTTGGGCAAGTGATTTACCAGTGTTTACAACAGCTGTCACAACCACTTTGGGGTGGGGCCCCATGGTGATACCAGCCCCTGCTCACTATGGTTTGACAACCACTGTCCTGATGCCTTTACTGCCCAGTAAATGGTGGGTTAGGCTGCACAAGCAGGTGGCGAAAGGGCGTTTGTGCTGGGCGTTTGTGTTAGGAGAGTGGAAATCAGAAGGTTCCCCCTTTAATAACAGCAGAGAATGTTCTAGGCTTGGTGGTACCATCTCTTTTAGAAATTGTCCCAAATTTGCCCCTCCTCCTTTCATGGCCCCCATGCTGTTTTGTCTGTCCTCATGTCCTGCTGGCCTAGGGCAGCAGCCTGTCATCACTCTCCTGTTCCTGCCCCTCAGAGTCTGTCCCCCACGCCCCCCATAGCCAGGTAGAGCCTGTGAACACCCCAGTCAGCTCAGGTCCCTCCCTGTTCAGAGGGTTCCATGCCTCCATTCCATTCAGGAGAAGAGTCAGAGACTTCCTCATGGCTCACTCACACAGCCACGTGTGATCTGCCTGTCACCTCTCAGCCTCATCTTCCACTTCCCGTCCCCTCACTTGGTGACTTCTTCACTGTTCTAGAATGCACCAGACACATTTGCTCTTCAGGGGCTTTGCACTGGCCATCTGTCTTCTCTCTCCCTCTCCAGCCTGTTCCTTCACTTCCCTCAGATCTTTGCTCAGAAGTCGCCCTCCCAGTGGCTTCTGCCCCTCAAGTAAACCTTTTGTTTGCCATCGTCATCTCCCTTCTACAGAGTATAAGTCCCTTAAGAGCAGGACCTTATCTTCGCTGCCATTTCTCCTAGAGCAGTGCCTGCCCTGTAGTTAGTGCTCCCTTTGTGTTTGTTGAGTGAATTAATGAACTTCTGTGTAAGTGCTTCTTCGTGTCCTTCCACCAAAGTCTCCTAACTCTGGAGCAGCTCCTGTCTGGAGCTCCATTTTACAAGTGAGGAGTGAGGTTCTGATTAAGTCCTTGCCCAAGGTATCCCTCTGGATGGGATCAGCCCCAGGATACACACTAGGCTTCTCTACTCGGGATGAATTCCTTAACTGTACATCACTGTACTGCTTATTGGAGTGTCACATCCAGACTGGGTCTTTGGGTCCCCACCCACTCAGTGGAGGTGCCTTTAGAGAAGAGAAGATTTGGGGTTCACTGCTGTGCTTGTTGATGTTGCTTGGAAAGATAATCCTGTGGGCCCTGCACTTGACCTTTTGTTTGGCTTGGTGTGGTCTGTTTGCATGAGTGGAACCCGCATATTTATTTAGGGTTCCATGTGGCAGAGCCAGGGAGGCACCTTCTCTGGTGTTTTCCTCTGCAAAATTCTGGAGTGGTGTCAGCTCCTGTTTCTGTCCTCCTGCCCCTCCCCTCTTCTGGTTGCTGAAATACCCTGGAAGTGTTCCCAAGTCATTTTATACATCCTGACCTCTGTGACTGGATGAACTGGATCACCAGCTACCTGAGGATGAGGACGAAAGCATCGTTTTTTGGGTCTCTTTCAGGCCTAGCAGGTGGTAGTTGTTGTGGGGTGTTTTTTTTGTTTTTGTTATTGTTATTGTTTTTGTTTTTAAGACAAAGAGTCTCACTATGTCACCCTCAGTAGAGTGCTGTGGTGTTATAGCTCACAGCACCCTCAAACTCTTGGGCTCAATAGATCCTCTTGCCTCAGCCTCCCAGGTAGCTGGGGTTACAGCTACGGAACTCAATGAGATAAGTATTATTTTATCTCATGACACCTGGCTAGTTTTTCTGTTTTTAGTAGAGGTAGGGTCTATGCTCTTGCTCTTGCTCAGGCTGGTCTCAAACTCCTGAGCTCTAGCAGTCCACCTGTGTTGGCCTCCTAGAGTGCTAGGATTATAGGTGTGAACCACTGTGCCTGGCCAGTATTAATTAATTAATTTGAGACAGACACTCATTATGTCACCCTCGGTAGAGTGCAATGGCATCACAGCTCACAGCAACCTCATACTCTTGGGCTTAAGTGACTCTCTTGCCTCAGCCTCCCAAGTAGCTGGGACTACAGGCGCCTGGCTGTTTTTTGTTGCAGTTGTCATTGTTGTTTAGCAGGCCCCGGCCGGGTTTGAACCTGCCACAATCACTGTGCTACAGGCGCCGAGCCTGGCCAGTGTTCTTGTTAAGCAGATCCAAAAACCTTTATTCATCAATTCATTCATATTAATGAGTTCATATGAAGTCTCCTAAATATCTGGGGACTTGTCATGTATTGGGCACTGCTGTGGCTGTATAGAAGGAAAGCAGCAAATGAGACAGTTAGCATCATCGCGTGAACTTTTATGGACCGCTGGCTGGTTCCAGATCTGAAACACCAGCCTTGCCTTCTAGCTGTGGGTGGAGATGAGGAATAAATACGCCAAAGCTAAATAATTGCAAGTGGACTGCGATTCCAGCTCTTACAGCTGGTCACCAGGAACTGAGAACCCTGCCCTGGCTCTAAGCTAATGTACCCTTTGCTGCCAGCCGGCCAGTGGTGTTCTTTAAGAGAGCTGCTTTTCCTTGACTTGTAGCTGGTGGGTGAGTGCAGGCTTTCAGGCCCAGTGGACATCTCTGTCCACTCAAGGGGGGTGAGTGCGTTTAACTGGGCCATTAGTACTAAAAATAGCAAATGCTATAAGCATTAGGTCTTATTTGAAGTGCTTTTTAATCCCTATAACAACCCTATGACATTGGTGCTATTATTAGCCCCTTTTTCCAGATGAGGAAACGGAGGCACAGAGAGGGAAGGTAACTTGTCCAGTGTCCCAAAGCTCGTAAGTGGCACAGCTGGAATTTGAACCCAGGCTATCTGCCTTCAGCCTCCATGGTCTTCTGTGCTCTGCAGACATATCAGACAGTTGGGCAGGGACAAGCTGGCTGATCTGTCTAGGGACAGGAAAAAGGCCTTGCCAACATGCAAAGGAACAGACATTCTAATTCTGGGCACTCAGAGAACTACATCTATGTACCTTCAGAGCAAAGCTGTGTCATTGGTCAGTCACCCATACGCTGGAAAACCCAGCCTAGTTTCTAGACCCCATGCATACTTGGTTCATGAGCATGCAGAGAAGTGGCTACCAGAAGTGCAGTTGCTGAGCTCTCTTCTGCCTTGTGGAGTTGATGAGGTCCTCCTGTCACTTGAAGGAGCCATGTGAGGATGCTGTGATGCACAGATGACGACCCTCAACCCTGATTTGCTGGAGCTAGAGACTGATTTCTCTGAGGGGCTTGATGGAAACAGGGTGAATATTTGGAATGTTTGGAGTTTGGGCGTGTGGAGTAAGGTACCTTGTGCCTAATGGCTTTGTAATTACACAGTAAGCAACCGGGTCCTGGCTCTACCCTGTACTGGCTGTATGACCTTGGGCAGATGACTGCACTTACTCAGGCTTTTCTTTTTTCTTTCTCTTTTTTGTTACTTTTCTCTTTCTTCTTTTTTTTTTTTTTGTAGAGACAGAGTCTCACTTTATGGCCCTCGGTAGAGTGCCGTGGCCTTACACAGCTCACAGCAACCTCCAACTCTTGGGCTTAAGCGATCCTCTTGCCTCAGCCTCCCGAGTAGCTGGGACTACAGGCGCCCGCCACAACGCCCGGCTATTTTTTGGTTGCAGTTTGGCTGGGGCTGGGTTTGAACCCGCCACCCTCGGTATATGGGGCCGGCGCCTTACCCACTGAGCCACAGGTGCCGCCCTCTTTTCTTTTTTTTTAGACAGTCTCACTCTGTTGCTTGTGGTAGAGTACCATGGTGTCGTAGCTCACAGCAACTTCAAACTCTGGACTCAAGAGATCCTCTTGCCTCAGCCTCCAGAGTAGCTAGGACTATAGGTACCTGCCATGATGCCCAGCTAGTTTATTTTTACTAGAGGTAGGGCCTCGCTCTTGCTCAGGCTGGCTTAGAACTCCTGAGCTAAAGTAGTCAATTCCACTCAGCCTCCCAAAGTGCTAGGATTACAGATGTGAGCCACTGCTTCCAGCACACTTTTAGTTTTTAAAATACTTATCTCATGGAGTTCAGCCTGGGGCTGGGGGGAGTGGGTGGTAATTCAGTGGGGTCATCTTATGGGAAGTCTTTTTTTTTGAGACAGTCTCATTACATCACCCTCGATAGAGTGCCATGGTGTCACAGCTCACAGCAACCTCAAACTCTTGGGTTTAAGCGATTCTCTTGCCTCAGCCTCCCAAATAGCTGGGACTACAGCTGCTCACCACAACGCCTGGCTATTTTTTTTTTTGTAGTCATTGTTGTTTAGCAGGCCCAAGCCGGGTTCAAATCTGCCAGCCCCAGTGTATGTGGCCTGTACCCTAACCACTGAGCTACGGGCACGAGCCATATTATGGGAAGTCTTTAGTCCAGAGCCTGGCATTCAGTGAGTGCTTAGTATGTGGGAGAGCTTATGTCAAATGAGGCAGTGTCACCAAATGATTACAAGAGGCAGTGTCACCAAGTGATTACAAATAGGGCCTCTGGAACCACCACTTCTAGCTCCATGGCCTTGGGCACATGGCTTCAGCCTCTATGTGGCTGCATTTTCTTATCCTAAAACAAGGATAATAGTCTCTGTATTGCAAGGATGCTGTGCACATCCAGTGAGCCAATGCTCATGAAGCACTCGGCACAGAACACCATTCATGATAAGCCACATAGGTGTGCGCTGTCAAGAGCATAAGGCTTGGTTAAGAATGTGGACCTCAGGCCTAGTAGCTGGGTGAGGAGAAACCTCGTACAGAATAGTGTTGTGAATGGGTTGGGTCTAGGAAACTCCAGTTTGGCCAGCCAACTCTTCCTTGGACATGAGAGATGGTAGCATGAGGCTCCATTTGGTTTTGTCAGGGATTCTTTCTCCTCTTGGGAGCCAGGAAATGGAGGTACATCACGGCTTAGGGGAACGAAGGAAGGTTCTATCCATGTTCCTTTCCATGCTCTCTCCTAGGTTGTTTGCTCAGGGCCAGAGTGAGCACAGGGAAGTTGGCAGACCTAGAGCCTGGGTGTTCCCAGCCATGTGACCTTGAGCAAGATCCTCAGACTTGTTCACTGTCAGTGTCAGGCACGGGACTCAGCACAGAGGTCGTGCTTGGTCAGCGTTGGTTGTTCTAGGGGCAACAGAATAGTGAGGTGATGGGAGGGTAGGCCCTTGGTCAGTCACCTAGGTTCCTACCCTCTGTGTCAGGTGTGAGTTACCTGAGTTATGAGACCTTGGACAAGTGACTTAACCAGCTATGACTCCCACCACTGTGCACGGGGCTGTGTGAGGATCATGAGATAACCTATATGAAGCCCTTAAAGCTTCACTGGACGTGAAGAAAGTCCTCACTGTACATCGGCCATTACCATTAACCCCTCCCAGAAAGCAGTGTGTGAGTAGAATGTATAGATCATGGACACATTGCAGTGGAACAGAACCCTCACAGCAGGGCAGGTAGGGGGAGCTCAGCCTCTGGAGGGCTTGTTCAGAATTGGTGTTCGTTTGAGTTTTTGCATTGTAGAATGGAAGCGGAGGAGAGTGTGTGAAGGATTGGGTGGGAGTGTGCAGACCAGGTATGATATCTTATTGTCATAGGAACAGATTTCCCAAGGTCAGATCATTCCACTAGATAATTTGAGGTGGTGTACAGATAAACACCTGAAACATTCCCATAGTTGAACTTTTATTTCAATGCATAACAAGAAGATAATTTAAATAGTACATCAAACCTAATACTCTATTTCTGCCTTGGGCGAGGCTAAAGTTGGTATTTAAGCCAATAATAAAAAAGAGTGTAGTTGAAGAAACGTGTCAAGTAATGGCACAGTGGCATGAGGCCATGGTAAGAACAGGGTCAGTGCTTGTAGACCCTGGCAGGTGGAGACATGGTACTAGGAGAAAGAGGTGAGCATGGGGTTTAATATTGGGTTTTTCAGCAGTAGAAAGGCTGCAGCACCCTCAGGAGGTTGCTGAGCTGTCAAGCACCCTTTGCCTCTCTCCTCCTTGGCTATTTAATGCCACTGAAGATCTGATCACGGCCCTCACAGCCACGGTAGTTTCCTAGATCAGAGGTGGTGAGGCAGCTAGTGAAAACATCCCAAATGCTTGCTGCTGGCCTCTTCTCTCCCTGCAGTGGGGTGTGAGGCTGCAGTGTGGCTTTGAGCAGCAATAATCTTCTCCCAACATTGAGTGAGTGCCATTAACATGGTAAGTGCTTTCCATGCCAGATGCCAATGAATCCTCGCTCTGTGAGGCATTCTGTCAGTGAGGATGCAATGAGCTGCGGAGAACAAGAGGCCTGGCGCATCTTGGCTGAGCAGTGGAGACAATTACTTAATGTTACTGCAGACAGTGTGGGGGACACCAGCTGGCTGGTGCAGAGGTGTTCACCTTCCAGCACCAGGCACTTCCTCTCTTCCTGTTTCATAGCCTTGTGTGTGCAGGGGTCTCATCTGTTCTGATGTTGATCATTGCATGGTCAGGGGATGGCTGCCCCAGCCTCAGGATCACATCCTTATACATAGCACCCCAGGCTAGGGAAAGAGGTAAGGGAAAGGGCCTCTTGGCACTACAAATCGAAAAAGGTTTAACAAGCTGCGAGCAATTTCTGCCTTTCCTTTCCTTTGAGAAGGGAATATTTCCCTGTAAGTACCCCTCTCCAGCAGACCTTGCTTTATGTTCCATTGGCCATAAAGGAGCCAGTGGCCACCCCAGGTGCAAGGAAGGCTGGGAAAGTACATGTCTTTACAATGAGAGACTCCAGGAGAGACAGGGCTTGGGAATGGCCATAATCTACATAACCAATTGTCTGCTGCAGGTGGGTATTGGTAATAGATGAGACAAATCAAGGATCAGAAAGATGAGGAGGATGGCTTTGCCAGGATCTGATCAAGCTTGCAGTGGCAGAGCAGGGGTTTGTAGCCATGTCTCTCTTCTTGTAGAGCCTGCAGTCTATACACTACCACCTGCCCAGCAGGGAACACCCAGACAGCCATAATCAGGGTGCTGAGCACCAAGGGCTATGGGAACACAGAGGAAAGAGAAGTTCTTCTGGGGCACTGCCAGGGAGAGCTATGGGGAAGAAGCGTGATTGGGCTGGCCTTTGCAGGGTGAGTAGGAGTTCTGCCAGGCACATAGGGAAACGGTATGAGGAGATGGGGCACAGGCAGAGGGCCCAGAATGAATAACTGAGTTTGTACAGTGTACGTGTGTGCTGGGTATGTTAATTAGGCTCTTGGGATCATAAGCTGAATTTGCCTTATGTCACTGGGAAATCTGTAGGAGAGGAGCTTTAGACATAGCCCAAGTAGGGGGCTCACTTGTGTCACTGGGGCTCTCTGTCTGTCCCTCTCTACTTGACTTTCATGGCGCCAGCAGGCTGGACTCAGTCCAAATCTTCCTGGTTTATCAACTCGGTGAAAAGCAGATTTATAGCCCTCAATATATATATATTTTTTTCTTTTCTTTTTTTTGCAGTTTTTGGCCGGGGCCGGGTTTGAACCCGAGCCCTCAATATTTTTAATTGGTAAGTTAAAATTATATATTTTTTGGTATTCCACGTTTTAATGTAAGTATGCATTGTGGAATGGCTGTCATGCTATTTACATATGTAATACCTCATATACTTACCATTGAGAATACATAAAATCTCAGCAGTTCTGAAATGTGCAAGATATGTATTGTTATTGATTGTTACCATAATGTATCCTATCTCTCTTGAGCGTATTCCTCCTTCCAACTGAAATTTTGTGTCCTTTGACCAAATCTCTCCGATCTCCCCACCCCTCTGTTCTCAGAGTTTTTTGTTTTGTTTTGGTTTATTTTGAGACAGAGTCTCACTCAGTCACCCTTGCTAGAGTGCCATGGCATCTTAGCTCATAGCAACCTCAAATTCTTGGGCTCAATTGATCTTCTTGCCTCAGCCTGCTGAGTAGGTGGGACTACAGGCACCTGCCACTATGCTTGGCTAGTTTTTCTATTTTTAGTCAAGACAGGGCCTCGCTTTTGCTTAGGCTGCTCTCAAACTCTTGAGGTCAAGTAATCCACCTGCCTCGGCCTCCCAGGGAAGACTCCTATTTTACACATGCCTATCCAAGAAGGTGGTGTTTGGTAGGGAGGATGCAAGAGAGATGCTCAGCGTACAGATACTGTGTCCACTAGTATATAATAATATAATAGATGCTTTCTTTCATCATCTGGACTTTAGTTTTCTTGTCTGAAAAGTAGGACTAATAAAATCGTCCCTGCCTCATACACAGAGTTTGGGGAAGAGTCACTTGGTAAGAGTTCACCAGTACAGTTAGGAGGTGTTCTGTGGAACCTGGAGCAATGGTCTCCCAATTGGAAGGCTCCATATGGTATCTTGCTAGGACTTGGCATTGTGATTTAAACCTGGACTACTTGGGTTCAAATCCCAGACCTGGCACGTAAGAGTTGTATAACCTTGGGCAAGTGCCTTTACCTGTCTGTGCCTCAGTTTCTACCTCTGTATCAGGGTGAAGAGCCAGGCATTGCCAGGCACACGGTGGACATCAGTAAATGTTTTTTTTGATGAGTGCATGAACGGAAAAGCTGAGTCAGAAGTTGCTCATGGCTTGTTAAACCTTTTTGGATGTATTGCCAAGAGGCCCTGCAGAAAGGAGAAAGGCATTACTCTATTTCTAAAAGCTGACATGACCTATTTTCCTACTTCTTAGTCAGTCCTGGGTCTTATCTTCTAAGAAAAAAATTGTAGTAATTTTGATCAGTAATGGAACTAGCCTAATATGTAAAATGTCCATATTTTTCAGAGCTGGAAGCTGAAGTGCATAAAGTTGAAATGACATGATGTCCTGGGTTGACTTCATAATACTCCCAGAAGGAAAATAGGGAGAAAAGAATAAATATGGAATAGATGAAGCTAATGTGACTGAATCTTAACAACTGTTGAACATGGGTTTGGGTATGTGGGAGTTTACCGTATCTTTCTCCCTAATTTTTTTAGAATGTGAACAAGAAAATACAGCCCTGCCCACTCCCCGGCATGCACACATGCAGTAGGATGAAAGTTTGTGCAGTGGTGAAAAGATCCTGAGATCCTGCTATACACAGGATCTGAGCTGGGGGGGTGGCCTTGCAGCCCTCTACTCCCCCAGTTCTCTCCATGGCCCCCTTTGTGGGTCAACAACTGGAGGGGCATGAGCAGTTTCTCATTTGTCTCCAGCTCTGGAGGTGAGACCATACTCCTTCCTAATTAATTCCTGGGATTCTTCTCCCTTGGCCTGATTTTACCCTGAGGTGGAGAGGGTCACAAACTGCTTTTCTCCAAGGATCTGTGTGATAATGGTAAAAACATAACTGACTGATTCTTGATAGCGACTAAATACTAACTATAGTCCCAATAATCCTCTGAACACACACACAAACGTACTCACGGGCAGTTCTTGCCCATCCTTGTTAAACCGGCGACTGGCTCTAGCCTTTTCTCTGGTTTCACATGTGAGTAGGTGGTGGACTGGGAGTTCTTGGTTCTACTGCCCTGTGGAAATTAGGGAGAAACTTCACAGCCCATCTGGGGCTGGGTGGATCTTGGTCAGTGGAGGGTGATCCACCCAGGAACTGACCCTTGGTTGCTCTAGAAAGGTCATCATTTAAGAATGTTTCTTGGGCAGCCCAGCAGGAGACCCATGTGTGCTTGTGGTCAGCTGTAGCTTCCGGCTGTCTCACTGTTGCTGAATTCCAGCAATTTCTCATTTCCTTTAGGAAACAGAATGAATCCGGAGAGAAATATGAATAATCATGACAAACCTGGGGAATAGAGACAGAGATCTGTCCTGAATAGAGATCATAGTTGGGATCATCATTGCCCCAGTTCTGAGCAGTGTAGACCAGGGGAAAGAGGGCTAGCTGTCCTAATTCCACTTGGCACCACCACTTAAGAGTCATGTGACCTGTGTGTTTTAAATTCACTGCCTTTAAAAAAAAAAAAGCCATGTGAACTGGAAAAGTTGCTTGATCTCTCCCTACCTCAGTTTCCTCATCTGCAAAATGATGATCATACCTCCCACGTAGGGTTGCCTGGGTTAAATTAGATACTTCTTTTTTTTTTTTTTTGTAGAGACAGAGTCTCACTTTATGGCCCTCGGTAGAGTGCTATGGCCTCACACAGCTCACAGCAACCTCTAACTCCTGGGCTTAAGCGATTCTCTTGCCTCAGCCTCCCGAGTAGCTGGGACTACAGGCGCCCGCCACAACGTCCGGCTGTTTTTTGGGTGCAGTTCAGCCGGGGCCGGGTTTGAACCCGCCACCCTCAGTATATGGGGCCGGCGCCTTACCGACTGAGCCACAGGCGCCGCCCGATACTTCTTTTTTTTAAAACAGAGTCTTACCATGTCACCTTTGGTAGAGTGCCGTGGCGTCACAGCTCCAACTCTGGGACTTAAGCGATTCTCTTGCCTTAGCCTCCCAAGTAGCTGGGACTACAGGTGATACTTCTTATATAGTGTTTAAAATTACTTCTTCTGTAGGAATTGCTTAATCAATATTGGCTGTGCCAATTATTATTGTCTGCCCAGTTAGGATTAAGGACCCTTGGTCTATATTAGTAGTTCATATGGAAACGAAAATTTGAGGAAAGGAAGAGGGAAGTTCTTCCTCTTCTTCAGTATAAAGAGGATATAGGCATAATTTCACCATTTAAAACTATTGTTTTTTACTTGATATTCAAAATCTCCTAGGTGGCCTTGTGTCATTATTCATGCCTGTAATCTTAGCACTTTGGGAGGCCGAGGCAAGTGGATTGCTTGACCTCAGGAGTTGGAGACCAGCCTGAGCAAGAGTGAGACCCTGTCTATACTAAAAATAGAAAAACAAGCCGGGCATCATGCAAGTGCCTGCTACTTGGGAGGCTGAGGCAAGAGGATTGCTTGAGCCCAAGAGTTGTAGGTTGTTGTGACCTAGGCTGATGCCACAGAGTGAGATTTCATCTCAAAAAAACATAACCAAACAAAATCTCCTAGGAAATTACAGGCAACAGATGTTCACGCTTGGGGAAAAAGGATAGAAGGAACTGTCCTAACATCTTTACTGAGGTTAGTTATCCTTTGGTGGGGAGATTATGGGTAACTTTATATTCTTCTTTGCACGTTTTTTCCCCAAGTGTTCTATATACATATAGGCATATACTGCTTTTATGAAAAGGAAAAATGTTAAAAAGGTAAGACATCACATAAACCACGGCTTCTGAGAAGTATGGGTAGAATTATCCTGGAATGCCAGCTCTCTGTTTAACGTTTGAATATCTGGAGAAGTCTGTGTCCCAACTTTCCTTGATGTGTTGTACTCAGGGTTTATAAATTTCTACTCTGAAAGTTGTTGCTTTCTAAGATGATTCCTCAACATCCATTCTTCCACCTGCCCAACCTGTTCTAGATATTCCTTCTGACTCCTGAGATGGAAGAACTCCGGTTCTTTTGTGGTTCTGATCTTGAGATAGAACTGCGTTTTCTTTAGTACTTTTGTATTGTGATAAAATATGGTAAAATATAAATAACGTGAAAGTTGCCATTTAAAAGCTTTTATTGTGATAAAATAACACATAACATAAAATTTTCCACTTCATAATTAGCTTTGGCTTTATAGGGGTCATTTCACAAGGTATATGTACATCAAAAAATTACACACCTTAACTATAAACAATTTTTATTTTAAGTTATAAATGAGAAGCTATGCACAGCTCAATAGTAACCTAGAATTCAAGGGTTTAATTTTATTATGCCCAGTTATATTACTGATAAATATAGTAACCAGGTTGTTTACCTTTTAACCATTTTTAAGTGTACAGTTCAGAAGCAGTAAGTACATTCACATTGTTGTCCAAACATCATCACCATCTGCCTGCAGAATATTTTTCATCTTACAAAACTGAAATTCTGTACCCATTAAACAATAATTCCACCTCTCCCACCCCAACCCCCTGGCAACCAAAATTCTACTTTGTCACTGTGAAATCGACTACTCTGAGTGTCTCATTTGAGTGGTATTGTTAACAGCATTTGACCTTTTATGACTGACATATTTCACTTAGTATTTTTTTTTTTTTTTTTTTGAGACAGAGCCTCAAGCTGTCACCCTCCTGGGCTCAAGTGATTCTCCTGCCTCAGCCTCCCAAGTAGCTGGGACTATAGGTCCCTGCCACAACACCCGGCTATTTTTTGGTTGCAGCTGTCATTGTTGTTTGGTGGGCCCGGGCTGGATTCAAACCCACCAGCTCAGATGTATGTGGCTGGCGCCTTAGCTGCTTGAGCCACAGATGCTAAGCCATGTAGTATGTTTTTAAGGTTTATTCATGTTGTAGCAAGTATCAGAATTTCCTTCCTTTTAAGTAGATAATACTCTATTATCTGGATATATGACATTTTGTGAATTCAGTCATCTGTTGATGAACACTGGGATTGCTTCCACCTTTTGGCTATAGTGAATAATACTGCTATTAACATAGATGGACAAGTATCTCTCTGAGTCCCTGCTTTCACTGCTTTTGGATATTTACACAGAGGTAGAATTGCTGGATTGTACATGCTTCTGTGTTTAATTTTTTGAGATCTGCTGTGCTGTTTTCCTTAGTGACTATACCATTTTACATTCACACCAGCAATGCACAAGGGTCCCAGTTTCTCCACATCCTTGGCAGTGCTTACTCTCTGTTTTGTAAGAGCCATCCTAATGGTTGTGAAGTGGTATCTCTTTGGTTTGTCTTCCCCTAATGATTAGTAATGTTGAGCTTCTTTTCATTGGTACATCTTCTTTGGAGAAATGTTTATTGAGGTCCTTTGTCCATTTTTAAATTGGGTTGTTTAGGTTTTTTTTTTGTTGCTGAGTTATAGGAGTTCAGCATTAACCCCTTATCTGAGATATGATTTTTAAATATTTTCTCTCATTCCATGTGTAGCCTTTTCCTTCTACTAATAGTGTTTTTGATACACAAAAGTTTTTACTTTTTACTTTTTTTTTTTAGAGACGGTGTCTCACTGTGTTGCCCTTGGCAGAGTGCTGTGGCGTCACAGCTTACAGCAACCTCAAACTCTTGGGCTCAAGCGATTCTCTTGTCTCAGCGTCCCCAGTAGCTGGGACTACAGGTGCCTGCCACAACACCTGGCTATTTTTAGAGATAGGGTCTCCCTTTTGCTTAGGCTTGAACCTGTGAGCTCAAGTGATCCACCCGCCTCGGCCTCCCAGAGTGCTAGAATTATAGGTGTGAGTCACGCACCTGGCCCCAAAGTTTTTACTTTTGATAATGCCCAGTTTGTGTATTTTTTTCTTCTGTTGCCTGTGCTTTGGTGTCATATCTAAGAAATCATTGTCAGATCCAGTGTCATAAAGTTTCCCCCGTTTTCTTCTAAGAGTTTTATAGTTTTAGCCCTTAAATTTAGATCTTTGATCCATTTTGAGTTAATTTTTTTTTTTTTTTTTTTGTAGAGACAGAGTCTTACTGTACCACCCTCTGGTAGAGTGCCGTGGCCTCACACAGCTCACAGCAACCTCTAACTCCTGGGCTTACGCGATTCTCTTGCCTCAGCCTCCCGAGCAGCTGGGACCACAGGTGCCCGCCACAACGCCCGGCTATTTTTTGTTGCAGTTTGGCCGGGGCTGGGTTTGAACCCGCCACCCTCGGCATATGGGGCCGGCGCCCTACTCACTGAGCCACAGGCGCCGCCCCTTGAGTTAATTTTTTTATGTGGTGTAAGGTAAGGGTCAAACTTTATTCTTTCACGTGTGGATTTCCAGTTTTCCTGATACCATTTAAGAGAAAGAGCATTATTTTAAAAATAGTGTGGCAGTAGCACCTCATGAGGTGTGGGGCACTCTTAGCTCGCTGCTATATCTATCTATCTATATATTAGTTATGAATAACAAAATGAAGAGCAGGACAATTAATTTGAAATTTTTATTCAGTAAACATTGATTGAAGACCTGTTCTGGGCCAGGCACCAAGGAACAGGACAGACACAGTCCCTCCCTCGCAGAGCCCACAGCCAAGGGGAAAACATAAGAAACACGCACCCACTTGAATAAATACTATGTTCTGATTGTTCTGAAAAGAATGAGGGCGCCTGTGGCTCAGTGAGTAGGGCACCGGCCCCATATGCTGAGGGTGGTAGGTTCAAACCCAGCCCCGGCCAAACTGCAACAAAAAAATAGCTGGGTGTTGTGGCGGGCGCCTGTAGTCCCAGCTGCTTGGGAGGCTGAGGCAAGAGGATCACACAAGCCCAAGAGCTGGAGGTTGCTGTGAGCCGTGTGACGCCAAGGCACTCTACCGAGGGCAGTAAAGTCAGACTCTGTCGCTACAAAAAAAAAAAAAAAAAAAGAAGAAGAATGAGATTTTTTCAGCCGTAGAACAGGGGATTCACAGAGACTCCCCAAGAAAGTACAGTTTAAGTATCATATTCTGGGTGTAAGTGGAAAAAATGAATTTGATGTACCTCTCTAGATAAGCTTTGCTTCTGAACATTTCCAGCTGTGGGCAGGGATTTCCAGATGGGCGTTGCTATGGAAGCATCTTCCATTTCTCGCTTCCTGATGACTGAGTTTATTTGAGTTTCCCGTGCCAGTGCCAGTTCCCAGCTGTAAATACAGACATGGCAGGTCCCTTTTTCCTGCTGCCTTGTAGCTCCTCAGAGAGCGGATGTGGCTGGAATCCAGCCCGGGAGCCTCCTCCCGACAGTCAGTTGTGGGACCTATCATGTCGTGGTTTCTCTTCCATCCAGGCTCTCTTTTCTTTCGTCTCCCTTTGGGATTGTGCCAGCATGCCCCAGCCTGTGTTTTGAAACTTTAGACCACAGCTTGTGTTAGATGGAGAAATGAGTTCATGAGGGCTTCCTCTACCACTTAGCTCCCCAAGCAGTAGTCAGATCTTTCACTGGGACCCCTCCCCATGGAGGAAAGATTTGCCACCCTTGTGACAGAAACTGGGCTAGCTGTTGTTTAGGACTGTGTGTGAAGCAAGAAGTTGTTGACCTGAACAAAGGAAGTATAGACAGAATGGGGGAGGGGTGTGGCTAATTTCTTTATAGCTACCCCTTGGTGCTTTCAAATAGTAATTGAAATGTGTTGAGAACTGACAGTGTGCTAGGTAGTCTTTAAATCATTTTTAATCCTTTAGCAACTCAATCAGGTATTTATATTTACCCCCATTTTATTTTATTTTTTTTTTGAGATAGAGTCTCACTCTGTCACTCTGGGTAGAGTGACATGGCTTCAGCCTGGCTCACAGCAGTTTCTAACTCTTGGGCACAAGGCATCCTCCTGCCTCAGCCTCCTGAGTGGCTGGGACTACAGGTGCCTGCCACAATGCCTGGCTAGTTTTTCTATTTTTAATAGGGTCTTGCTGTTGCTCAGGTTGATCTTGAACTTCTGATCTCAGGCAATCTACCTGCCTCAGCTTCCTAGAGTGCCAGGATTACAGAAGTGAACCACCACACTCAGTCTGTTTACCCTCATTTTAGAGTTGGGGGAAATTGTGGCATCGGGCAAGTTAAGTCCTTGGCCAAATTTCTATATTGCAACAGTTTAAACAAAATAGAAATTTAAGCAGAAGATGTAGGTGTGGCCCAGAGATCTGATGTAAGTCCTCAGGAAGGACTGTGTACAGTTACTTGGTTGCAGGTAACAGAAATACCATCTCACATGGGCATAAACTCTAGAGGAAAAGATTGGCTCACTCAACTGGAAAGCCCAGAAGTGGGTGAGCGTCTTGGCTGATTAGTCCAGAAACTCAGGGCTGTTTACCAGTGACCCACTTTCTTTCTGTCCCTTCACTTTTCCCTCTGATGTCCGTATCATCCTCAGACCTAGCTTCCCTGAATATTGTAGGCTGGCTGCCAGCATCTGTCGTCATCCCTGTCCTGAGAGAGAAAGAGGGGATCTGCCCCTCAACTATAATGCAACGCTTCAGAGCTCCTCTGACTGGGCTAACCTGGGTCATGTGACCTTCCCGAACTGATCCCTGGGATAAGAAGGGTGGGATCACACTAATAAGCTGGTTGCTTCCACCCGCAGGGGGAGGGCGGATGGTGCTGGGAAGCACCCAAGAAACGGGTGGCACCCAGAATACAATTGCCACTATGGAGATTCGTCCTAACTTGTTCCCTCCTCACCCCCGTGTCTGCTTTATTCCTTCCCTTATATTCATAGTCTCTTCCTGGCAATGAAACCTGGCCGTCCACAGACTGCTGAACTGTATACCCTGCAGCACCGGCTGCAGGAGGGTAACCGGTGTTCTCTCAGCATAGGTGCAAAGCAACCCAAGGAAGGGAAGAGGTCTCCTTGTGGGCAAACCAGGGCCGAGGAAGGACTTCTTATGACAGGCCATGCTGAGTCAAGTGCCCTTCTGGGGCCAGTCAGCTGTAGGCAGGGATGAAGTCATCATTCCTCTGTCCCCTCCTGGGTGCCTACCATATCCTGTTCATAGAACCTCTGAACTGAGACTCATTTAGAAAAGATCCCTAAGGACAGTAGTTAGGTCATACTTCTTGAAGATAGTGACACTAAAACCTCATTTCATCCCCAAGCTGCTATAGAATGACCAGTGTCTGTTGCATTTTCCAGATTCCTGACACAGTCCCCAGTGAAAAGGGCAGCTCTTCAGCATGACCCACCAGGCGCAGTGTGGTCTGGGCTCTGGCCCCCAGCTGTACTCTGGCCTCCAGTCACCAGGCCGCTTCCCTTGAATGCATTTGTTCCCTATTCCCAGTGCTCTCTGTGCTCCCTGCCATGCTCCCCCCACCCCTATTCTGGCTGGGCTGATGCTGACCTCTCTTTTACATCTGTCCTTCAGCATCACCCTAAAGGGCCTGCCCTGAGGTCTTATATGTTAGCATTCTGTGCAGACTTCCCTGGATTAGAATGGCCAGAACCCAGCCTGAGGACACATAAGGATTCTAGACAGATGCCAAGTGTGGTGGCTTGCACTTGTAATCCCAACAGGAGGGTCACTGGAACCCAGGAGTTTGAGGCTACTTTGAGCTGTGATGGTGCCATTATGCTGCAGCCTGGGTGACAGTGAGACCTTATCTCAAAAAGAAAAAAAATATTCAGAAAAGAATATCTCAAATTCTAGATAGAGCATGGCAACACTCCATCTCTGAGCAGCTGGCCTGTCCCATAGTTGCCAAGTGCAGGGTTGAGCAGGCCATCACCAGAGATGACCCTACGTGGGTCCCTCTGCTTAGAACTTCTTCCCTATCTCCTTTCACCTGCCAGCTCTTGCTCTTCCTGCAAACGTAGTGGAAATGTCCTTTCCTCAGTAAGTGACTCCTGACTCCCACCCTGGTCACAGCCCCCTCCTTTTAGATGCTGTCACAGTGAGCTAGTGTCTTGGAGTCCTCTTCCATGGCTCAGTGCCAAGATGGTTATGTGTTTAACTAGGAAGGAGTTGTTCAATGTTTATTTCCTCTCTTAGAAGGTATATACCATTTATTCACTTGCAAACATTTATTGGCCATATAAATGTTTGGGCCCTAGGTTGGGCCCTAGACTGGGTGATGCTGGGGACAGAATGGGGAACAATATAGCTCCAGAACCTGTCCTCGCAGCGCTTTCAGTCCATGAGTCCATGGTAGAGGTACACCTTTCCCCAGGCAAGGACGGCCCGGAGAGGTCAGAGCTGGGATGGGGGTGGGGTGGGGAGGAGGACACACTGGGCACGCGAGCTGAGGAGGAGGGAGCCAGCCAGTCTGTGTTGTTCATGCTGTGTGTCTCCAGTGCCACCTCCTGTTACTTAGCACGTGTGTCAGTCAGTCAGTCCACAGACACTCCCTGACCACATTTCTCTGTGCTAGGCTCTGTGCCGGCTATGGAGAATTCAGCCCTGAACTGGATGGCCTGGTCACCACACTCATGGAGCTCAGTCTCTTGTGTGTGTGGGAGGGGTAGTAAAGATATAAGCATCACATAAACATGCAGTTAAATCATAGGGGAAAAGAATGGAGTGCCCAGGAGTCCTGTAACTAGTCGGGGAGGTGGTACTGAGACTGACAGTGTCAGGAGTTTGCCAATCTAGGGAAGGGGTGGTGTCCATGGTGATTTCAGGGGGGTAGTTGGGGATAGCATATAAAAGACCCAAGCCGAGGTAGAGCCATTTGGAAGAATGGAAAGCCTCAGATGTGTGAGTGTCATGAGTGAGGAGGACAGAAGGTGTAAGAAGTGGACAGGACCAAGTCATGCTTGACCTTGTAGGCTTTGGGGCAACATGTCTGGCATCAGGGCCTTTTACATTCTAGGACTTGCCAGGCATGAGACGGGAGGGAGAAAGTGCCCTAGGAGGGCTTTTCGAATACTGGCCTGTGAACACTCGTCAGGGAGGTGACATGTCCCCTATACTGCCATCAGCCTCATCTCTAGAAATAGGAAATGACTTTTTAGATACACAAAAAGGAGGAAGCCAAGACACTGGGGCGCTGTGACAGCACATAAAAGGAGGGGCCTGGGTATAGTAAGAAAAATACCAATTAGAATCATGCTGAGAGAATAATTTTCACCTCTCAGAAAGGCAAGAGCAAAAGGCTTGAGCACACGCTGCTGGCAGTGGTGTGGGGAAGTGGGAAAGCTAGTCTATTGCTAGTGGCAGGAAAAGTGTAGGGGGTTTGGGCCCTATCTCCCTCTGTGACCCTTGCACACACCCTTACTTTGGCCCCTGCAATGCCACTTCTGGGAAGTTCTTTCAGATCTGCTTCCAGGTGTGAGAAGTGGCCCTTGGCCAGAGTTACTCATGGCAGCAGTGCTTGTCAGAGCAAAGTGGGAGGAGCCCCACGTGACCACCCGGGGCGCTGGAGGAGTTTGTGAGATTTCTTAATACCAGGCGTCCTCAAACTTTTTAAACAGGGGGCCAATTCACTGTCCTTCAGACTGTTGGAGGGCCGGACTATAGTTTAAAAAAAAAAAAAAAACAAAACTGTGAACAAATTCCTATGCACACTGCACATATCTTATTTTGAAGTAAAAAAACAAAATGGGAATAGATACAATCACACCGCCTCATGTGGCCATACTCTTGAGGGCTTTGTAGACAGGAAGTGGAAATAAAGTCCTGATAGAAGGGGCTTCTCTTGTCTGTGGTAGGCTGCCAAATACAACAATGGAAAGAAAACAAAACACCTTTTGTTCATAATTCTCAGGGAAGGCATATTGGAAAATGGAGGGAGAGTGCAGGTTTGGTGAAGATGCCAGTTCTAGTCAGCCCTGCAGCGCTCAACTGTCAAACTAGATCACCTCCGGTTTCCATGCTGGCATGGTCTTCTTGGCTTCATATATATGTGTTACACACATGTATAATTACGTATGTATGTGTATCTCTGTGCACACACGGATCCAAAATTTTATATATGTGTGCATGTATATATTTAGTTCCTTTATTGAGGTCTCTGCTTGAATGGCTGAGACGCCACCTCAGGCCTTCCTCAGCACCCTGTCTAAAATGGCTTTCCCTTTCACGTTCTGTCCCTGCCTTTATTTTTCACCATAGCACTTGGCGTCCTGATGTTAGATGTTTGTTTGCTTTTTGCACCATCCTTCTTAGAATGTGAGCTCCGTGAAGGCAGGGATCGTGTCTGTTTTGTTACTCTATCCCTAGCTTCTAGACCAGTGTCTGACCTGTGGTAGTTGCTTAGTAGGTATGTGCTGAATAATGCATATTATTTTCACATTACAGATGGGGACTGCAAACCCCCAGAGCCCTTTCCCTCCTTGCTCGTACCCTAAGAAATGAGGAACAAAATGAAGAGTCCACTGCTATTCTGACGGGGGAAGAAGCAAACCTCTGTAGACTGCCTTTTATGCTGTTCAAATTCTCCCTTTACCCACATTCTCTCTTCAGTCACCTTGGGAGAGACGGGAACAAGTGGGATTTGTTCTGCCTGTGTCCTCACAGCGCATGTCTCCAGCCATCTCGGACCCGTCTCTTTCTTTGGCTTGGGTGACCCTTGTACTGGGTAGCTACTCCATGGAGAATAAGTAGCGAGAGAAGGAGATGTCCATTCTGAAGGTGCTGTCCTCTGGAGGACCCATCACATAGGCTGCATCCTTCATACTTGTATTATGAGAGTCAAGTTTAGCCAAGAGATGTCCTCAAACTTGAAGGGCTGAGAGTGTTGTTTATTTCTTCAGTATTTCAGTTACAGTGGCAACTTTGCCAACATCTTTTAGCGTTCCTTCAGGGCCAGGCACTTTGCTAAGCCCTTGATGCCCGTTACCTCATTTAACCTTCCCAACAGCCCTATCGAGGGTGGATATTACTCTTCCTGCCACTTACCTAGTGAAGAAGCTTCAGGACTCAGATCTAGTGATGGGCCACATGTCACATGCTGCTAAGTTGCAGGGCTGGCATTTGATTCTGGCTGTAGCTGACCACCAAGATGGTGTTCCTCCTGGCCACATAGCCACTCCGCTTCCCCATCTGCTTCGGGGATTCTCCCAGTGGCCAGCGAGGCAGGGTCTGGTTTCCTGTGAGGACATGAGGTGGATGATTAATCATGTTGCAAAGCCCTGCGGGCCAGCAGGAGGCCTTAATGGGTTGGAGGAAGACTGGTGGAGAGCCTTCTGCTTGTTTATTTCTCATAGCATTTGCCACACAGATGATCAAACTTCTGTTTCTCATTGAGATTGGTTTCCATATCTCTCTATCTCTGATGCTCCCTGTCAAATCTCTGTTAAATATACACTCAGTAGAAGTCTGTAACCCTGCTTAGTCCTCTCTTCCAGACTCTGCCCCACTCCGGCAGCAATTGCTCCTAGTAGAGCTATTAAGACCTGCTATAGCAGCTGTACAGGGAGCCTTTCTGCGCCTGGCTCAGCTCAGGCTAGACCATGGAGTGCATGGGGTACAAGACGGAGTAGTCACCTGGGCTGTGGAGTGGCAGCACCTGACCTTAATCCACCACCTGAATAGTGTAGAGTTGCTGCCTATTTGGATTTTTTCATGTTTGCCCATCCCTCACCTTCCCTAGAGCTACTTTCTCACCTAGCCAAGTCTGGTCCCCTTCCTCGCCCCCCACCCCCTTCCCCAGGTGAGTCCAGAGTCTGAGCTGAGGTGCAGCAGGTGACGGAGCTCCTGCCCTTCTCAGGGCCTCACTCTGTGCATTTAGGTCAGCTTTGTTTTCCCAGGGATTGAAAGGCTGGCAAAGGCCTTTGGTTCTGGGTCAGCCCTGGAGGAAGACTGGACCTGCAGGAAGTGAATGAGAAGGACTCTTATTTGTATGAACTTGATTCTTCCATGTTCTCTGTCCCCTCCTGTTTCTTGTCTCTGGCCCAGACCCCAGGGGCAATGGCCACTGCTGCAGGCCTCTTTTCCCCTTTCTGAGGGGCTTTGGGCATTTGGGAAACTCTAGGCCCCTCAGCTAGTTTCGTTCAGCTAGTGTGTGTTTAAAACAACAGCATGTCTGCAAATTCCTAACATAAGAGCCCTTGAGTCCCTGAAGACCTGGCTCTGACCCTGACCTGGGTTTCTCTCTTGTGCTGCTAGGAGGTGCTGGCCACTTGTCAAAATTAGTGTCTCTGGGAGTCTGCCTTCTGCCTGCCCTAGGGCTGTGAAATAGGAGGAATCATGGATTACAAGAAAGTAAAGTTTGACACATTTTAACTCAGATGAGGTCTAAAAAAGCAAAAAAAAGGAGGGATGAACAACCTTGAAGGAGGTTGCAAAAATATAGGGCATTATTTAGCTCAACTAAGTACTCTCCCACATTGCTAGAGGACAAATAAATCATTGCACACTTTTTAGAAGCCAGTCTGAAAAAAATCGTATTTTGTTTTTTTGAATGAGCAGTACATGTATGAGATAATACATTAATACATTCAAGTGGCACAAAAAGGGGGTACAGTGAATGTAAATCTCCCTCCCTTGCCCGTGGCCACCCAATTCCCCTCCCCTGAGAATGGCCATGTCAGGTTTGCTCTCCCAGAGATACTCAATATGAAAATAAGCATTTGTTATATGTGCACCTCTACTTCTTGACTTGGAAACCATTCTTTAATATTACTCATAATACGCCCTGGTCTTTTGCCCAGCACTGCCACACCTGAGAATCTGCCCTGCAGAAGTAATTGCCCCAGAACAAAAGGCTATTTATTGCAGCATTATTTACAGTGGCAAAACAAAAAACAAACCCTGAAAATAAAACGAATGTCCATTTTTCAGGAAATGATTGAATAAATTATGGTACATCCATACCATTGGTGTATCAGCTGCCTAAAAGAGTAGGTATAAAGGACAGTTTGTTGACTTCAAGGCATTTCTGTGTTGTATTTAAGGGAGAGCCAGATTTAGAGAAGTAAATATGATATGATCCTGTTTTATACAAAATATAATCATTGTTGGCTGGGCACCGTAGCACATGCCTATAGTTCTAGCACTCTGAGAGGCTGAGGCAGAAGGATCTCTTGAACCCAGGAGTTTGAGGTTGCTATAAGCTATGATGATGTCATGTACTCTAATCCAGGTGACAGAGTGAGACCTTGTCCCAAATAAAAAATAAAATATGTAATTATTGTCATTTTGTTTGGGGGACTGGATATCCTACTTCATATTCTTCTTTGTCACATGGCCCACTCATCCAGGCATTCTATCTGGGAGGCCTTCTAGTATCCTTAGTATCCTCAGTTGTGGTCAAAATGAACTTCACCTTCTGGTCAGGGGAGGCCCACTGGGAGGGCATTGCAGGTGGAGAGCCCATGCCATTGGGATTTGTGAATGCTTATGTGGACCTCTTGTCAGCCCAGGAGAGGCTAATGTGTTCCTGGGCACCAGGTGCCATGGGGAGAAGTCACCACTTGCTGACTGTGACAAGTCAGACCTATGTCCCCATTGTTCATTAGAATGAACTAAGCATACAGTGCGGCCAGCTGTGAAGCACACAGTGCCACCAATCCTGCCACTTTGTGGGACTAATGCAATGGGAAACACTGAGCCAGGACCTCAGACTGAA
This sequence comes from Nycticebus coucang, assembly GCF_027406575.1. Taxonomy (NCBI): domain Eukaryota; kingdom Metazoa; phylum Chordata; class Mammalia; order Primates; family Lorisidae; genus Nycticebus; species Nycticebus coucang. The sequence continues at coordinate 125,229,005 of NC_069789.1, read as the reverse complement.
GGGGCAGGCAGCACAACTTAGCTCTCGTCTTCCCCAAGCCCACCACACAGAGCCACCCCTGGAGTGCTTCTCAGGCCCCATTCTTAAAAGGGGTGGGCCCTATTGCTGGGGATAGTGGGCCTGGAAAGAAGGCTGTGGGTGGACCAAACCCCACAGGACTGCTGCATTGGACCACTCGGGGGGTGCCCTTGGCACTGTGGTTTCCGAGGCTGGTGCCGTGGGGTTGTCCTCTCTGAGACTGTGCTTCCCTTCTCCTTACTTCCCCACCCTGATTTTAAGATAACAATGTATTCTGCCAAGGTCAGGAGCCCCTTCAGATGCATGTGGTTGTCAGTGGATGGGGCTCACGACCCCTTTGTGTCACAACTTGTCCTCTGCTGGGCTTCACTTGCAGTGGCTGTTCTTCAGGGAAAGATGGAAGGATCAAATTGGGCCTTTTCCCAGCCTCAACTGGAGACCATGTTTATTCACAGTGCTTCTTCCTTCCTCCTGACTATAGGCCTTCCCCCTTCCTATGTCTGGAGTAGCTTCTTTTCCCATTTCCATTCCCAGAGGTTGTTCATCAGAAGTGAGAGCTTCCCTGCACATCAGATTGGACAGAAAAAAAATGAAGTGAGAGCTCACTTCTCACTGGCTTATCTACTCCTCTAACCCCTCAGAGGAGGGAAGCCCCCATTGTTGCTGACTCAGTGGCTTCGTCTTGCATGGGGTAGATAGAAGGGGTTGACTCTTTGCGGGCAGAAGGACCCCAGAGGACAATGTACGTCTGTGAGGTTACAGAGGTATGGGCAGGGCAAGGGGACCAATGAGGGGTCGTGACACACTCCTGGACTAGGAACAGCCAACTTATAGCCAGGAGAGGAGTCAGTCTTGGGATGAAGCTGGCTCTCTGGGCAGCTGAGGGGAGACATAGAAAGAACCTGAATCTTGATTCATCCAGCCTACTGCTGGGCTCAGGGCTGACCATGTGATTTGCAGCATCAAATGAAAATACAGGACCCCTTGTTGAAGAGGCAGGAAAAAAGTACCATTAAAGGTACTAAAATCTAAAACTTTTTTGTGTCTTCTATGGTCTTTCTTTCTCTCAACTTGTCGTAGTAATTTTTATGTGCTTTTTAAAGTCATTCTATCTAAAGAAAAATTAAAATTTTAGGTTGTTAGCATAAACTTTACCTTTCATCTCCATCTTGTGCCATGCCAATTGTAAATGGAAATAGCAGACATTTCACTGGTGTGGAATCACTAAATTACGCATCTTTTATTTTCTGGCTTATAGGAATAAACTTATACATGCATACTTCTTTCCTTCTTGCCAGAGCAGTGAAAATGCTACAGAAAGCCATTTTAACTGTTTTTACTTCATATGTTGATATGTGCACATTCTACCTACACTCTACCTCTGGCTTACTGATAAGTCAACAAGGACTGAGTTTCCCCTCAGGAACTGTGGATGTCCCTGCCTTTCTCTTCTGTGTCATCATTCAGGTTACCTGGTTGGCTGTTTCAGGGAATTGTCATTAGTAAGAAAGTATATGCTAGGGTTCCCTGGCCTTTAGTGTTTCTCAGAATGCCATTGCCTTCTTGCATTGGAAGCAAGTTCTGACTCTAATGGAAGGGCCTGTTGGGACTGTCAGTGTCCCCACTTACTTGGCTGCAAATATGGTAACACAGTTCCATTATACTCACTTGGAGTCTTGCTGAACACTCCTGCGTCACTGATGGTTCATGGGGCATCAGGAATGCTGTATGTGAATGTCGTAGCAAGGAGCAACAGGCATGCATATTGCATGGCTCTCCTCAGCTCACATGCATGCTCCATGAATCCTCAAGTACAAAATGCAAGTTCAAAGGCAAAATTATTTATTATTATTATTATTAGTTTGAGACAGAGTCCCACTCTGTTACCTTGGGTAGAGTGCCATGGCGTCATAGCTCACAGCAACCCCAAACTCCTGGTATCCACCACAACGCCTGGCTAGTTTTTCTATTTTTAGTAGAGACAGGGTCTTGCTTTTGCTCAGGCCGGTCTTGAACTGGTGAGCTCAGGCAGTCCACCCCCACTTGGCCTCCCATAGTGCTAGGATTACCAGTGTAAGCCACCGCTCTTGGCGGTGGAGAGTTTTTAGACAGTGACAAGGGATTAGTCCAAGCGAAGGGCCACATGCTGCTACTTGGTTCACAACCCCAGGAAGCCTGCCCTGTCTTGTTTGTAACAAATGTCCAGTTTGAGATAGTGCTCTGTTTTTGCCAGAATTTAAACTTGAATAATTTAGGGTAATAGTATTTAATAGCAATTAAAACACTTTTAGGGACAGATACACTTTCAGTTGACTGTACATTCTTTTTTTTTTTTTTTTTTTTTTTTTGTTGAGACAGAGTCTCACTTTATGGCCCTTGGTAGAGTGCCGTGGCCTCACACAGCTCACAGCAACCTCCAACTCCTGGGCTTAAGCGATTCTCTTGCCTCAGCCTCCCGAGTAGCTGGGACTACAGGCGCCCGCCACAGCACCCAGCTATTTTTTGGTTGCAGTTCAGCCGAGGCCGGGTTTGAACCCGCCACCCTCGGTATATGGGGCTGGCGCCTTACCGACTGAGCCACAGGCGCCGCCCTTGACTGTACATTCTAATCAGAACATAATTGATGGCCTTATTTGTGCCTATTTTTCTTCGATCTTGGCAAATGACACCATCTACTACCCATTTGCTCAAATCAGAAACACACATATATACATAGATAGATAATGAGAATTCACATCTTTATTGAAAGTACAAAAATGTGCCCTACCAAAAGAAAAACAAAACCCACAGCAGTCACTTTGTTTATTTATTCAACTCATTTAACAGGCATTTGGCGAACTGCTCTTAATGTCATATGCAGTTTGAATCTGTCAGAAAAACTACTTTGGAAAAACCCATGAGGCCATTCAGAACTCATGAAGGTCATTCTTAGATCTTCCTTTTCTCCCTCATCCCCATGGCAAATCCATCAGTGAGGCCTACTTGTTCCTGATCTGAAATAGATCTTCGTCAGCCTCCTTCCTGTTTTGCTGTCCTTACCCAGTGTCCAGCCACTGACAATCTCTGTGATTCAACCAGAGGCATCGTTCAGAGATTTAAATCAAAGCACATCATTCCCCTGCTTCCTGTCATACTTAGAATAAAAAGCATATGACTGGCTGTTGCCCACTCAGCTACATCTGAAGGCACACCCTCCCTTGCCAAAGCAAGTTAGCCACAGGGGACCCCCCACCCCCCGTGAGTTTCTTTGAACAGATTCCTATAACCTCTTCTGTCTTTGGAATTCATTCTCTCTCTCATTTTCTTTTCTTTCTTTCTTTTTTTTTTTTGTTTTGTGACAGAGTCTCACTATGCTGCCTTTGGTAGAGTACTGTGGCATTACAGCTCACAGCAGCCTCAAACTCTTGGGCTCAAGCGATTCTCCTGCCTCTGCCTCCTAAGTAGCTGGGACTATAGGCGCCCACCACAATGCCCAGCTATTGTCATTGTTGTTTAGCTGGCCCAGGCTGAGTTCAAACCTGCCAGCCTCGGTGTATGTGACTTGGTGCCCTAACCACTGAGCTGTGGGTGCCGAGCCTCTGTCTCTTTTTCGTTAACGAATTTATTACCAATCTAATAATTCTGTCTGGGTACCCCTTTGAATGTCTTTTCATTGAGATGTAATTTGCATACTGTAAAACTTACCATTGTAAGTTACATAATTCAGTGGCTTTTAGTGTATTCACAAGGTTGTGCAACTATCGACAGTGTTACAAAACATTTTCATCAGCCCCAAAATGACCCTGCACTCATCATCAGTCACCTTCCAGTTTTTCCTAATCCAGCCCTTGGCAACCACTAATCTATTTTCTGTCTCTGGATTTGCCTGTTCCAGACATCTCAGATAAGCGAAACCATATAATATGTGGCCCTGTGGCTCAAGTGGCTAAGGCGCCAGCCACATACACCTGAGCTGGTGGGTTCGAATCCAGCCCGGGCCCACCAAACAACAATGACGGCTGCAACCAAAAAATAGCCCGGCGTTGTGGCAGGTGCCTGTAGTCTCAGCTACTTGGGAGGCTGAGGCAGAGGCAGGAGAATCGCTTGAGCCCAGGACTTGGAGGTTGCTGTGAGCTGTGATGCCATGGCACTCTACCCAGGGTGACAGCTTGAGGCTCTGTCTCAAAAAAAAAAAAATAGCCTTCTGTGACTGGTTCCATTTACTCAGCACCATATTTTCAAGGCTCATCCCTGTTGTACATGAATTAGTGTTTGGTTCCTTTTTATGGCTGAATCTCCATTGCTTGGAGCCACCATATTTTGTTCATCTGTTCTTCAGTTAATTTAATGGACTTTCTGGGGGTATTACCCCCTTTTTCATGTAGGTTCCTTCTCCTTTTTCTTTAGTTATGGACTTGAATTCACCCAGGTTTCCCGCATGGTACTTTTCACCACTTATATGTGTATCTGTTCGCTTTTGTATTTTCTGCCCCTTCTTGTGGACTGTACATTTTATAAGGGCAAGGCCTATATCTGCTTTTGTTCACCTGTTCTAAACATTTTTCATGGAGTAATTTCTCACTTAATCCTCATAACACTCCTATTATTATCATCCCCATTTTATAGATGAGGAAACTGAGACACAGAGAGGTTAAGTAACCTTAGACATTCTCACTATTAATGGGTTTTTTCCTTTCAATGTATAATGAATAAGAGGATTTAAAAATAAAGCCTGACCTATTTTGGTAGAGTGACCACTGTTCTGTCTTCCATCTGATTAGCTGGGACCGGGACAGTGCTTTGTAGAAAAGCACCCAGCAGTTGAAACCACATTGACAAGCTGTTTTTATAGGAGTGCAGGAAGGGGCTTAACTGTTGGCACATCCAGCAAATGGCTGGTGACAGGAAGAAAAAGGATCCACAAGCTATGCAGGATTTCCCCAGCCCATGAGCCTGGGGCCAGCAGACCACAATGCAGTTGTGCCAGCGGGCTAGGCTTGGCCTTTAAAATGACAGTCACCCCAGCTGCTCTTTTCTCGTAGGGAGAAAAATTCTATTCCCTCTTCAGGTCCTCTGAAAATTAATTCAGGCCCCAGGTCATCTTTCCAGGTGCTTCTGTTCAGCCATGCTCAAATTCTTCTCTGAGTTGAAATTTTGAGACGCTTTTAAGTCCATGTCAGTGGTTCTCCCCAGACTCTCCCCAAGGGGTGGAACAGCATGTGGCTGTAGCAGGTGTTTCAGTTAGGAATGCATTTGATATTTGCCTACAACTGTCAGAACACACAAGCAACTTTGTTACTTCAGCCCGTAGGTGGTCATTCCTGCCAGCGACAACGTCTGGAGGGAGAGATGATAGGTCAACACTGCAATGACTCTCTTGCCACCCTGTGGTCACAACGTGGCTGCTACACTCTAACCTTCTGGGTAGGGTGTTCTGGGGACAAAAGAGAAGATCTCTTTTGTCCCCAGAACACCACATCTGCATTCTAGACTAACCCTTTTTGTGATGAGAATAGAAACAGTTTTCCAGAATCCCTGAATGGGCACCCTTCACCTGCCCCCATAAAAATATGCTCCTATGTTACCTTCTGTTTTTCCGTTCACATTGGCATCTTTGACCCATCTGGAATTGCTTATCTATATGTGGAAGGAGATAGGATTCAAGGCTAAGCCCGTGCTGTAAACTGCATTGTTGGTGGTTGTAAAGCCACCAACTTTAGGTTCAAATGCCTCCTGGCTGTGTGATCATGGGCAAGTTACCTCTGTACCTCTTCTGATCCATTAAAAATGAGGATCTTAGTAAAACCTACTACACAGGTTGTTATGAGGGTCAGATGAGTTAAAAATGGTGCCTGGACTATAGTAAAACCAAAATAAAAACCTGTGCTTGAACTCAGATTAGAATTTGCAAGGCCATATATGGGTTTGGGGGCTCAGGAGGGAACCCTGGACTGGTCACTGGGTGAAATGAAGCATGTCACTGAGGTTACTGTCTCCTTATTTTTATAAGAAATTGCCACATTGCTCTCCAAAAATGTCTATTCCAATTTCCACACCCACTTGGGGTGACTGAGTATTCCCCTTACTCCACAACTTCAATAGACTTTGACATTTTGGCCAATCTGCTGTGCATGAAGTGGTCACATGGCATTTTTTTTTTTTTTTTTTGCAGCTTTTGGCCAGAGCTGGGTTTGAACCCACCACCTCTGGCATATGGGGCCGGCGCCCTACCCCTTTGAGCCACAGGCACCACCCTTGCATGGCATTTTTGTTTCCCTGAACAGCTTCTCTGCAGGGGTCTGTCTGCAAGCTGCTCTACCATGGAGCATCTCAGGCTAGGCTGGAGGCAGGCCCACCCTTGGGCCCCCAGCACAGTAAGGTCCTCATAGCTCTGTGTTCAGAGACTTGTAATAGCACACTTATCTTCTGGGGAGGGTGGGCCTGAGGGTACTGGAGACAGAAAATGAGGAAGTGAGCCCCGCAGAGTCAGTGACCCAGGCTTAGTCATATTTGTGGACTGTATCAATCAATAAAAGAACCAGTGCTAATCGTTAGTGTGTGCTATTAATAGAATATAGGTCATAAGAGAAAACATGATTAATTGCAGGATGATCTCAGAGGCTGTTGAGAGCCTAGATTTTTCTCAAGGCAAAGTCCTTTCTTCACATATCAGCTTTTCTTTGTTGGGATGTAGGGTAGAGGCAGTGGAATGAAAAGATACTTTCCTAAGTCAGTATTTCAAAGACAGGATAGAGATGGGTATAATGGGTATATTATTTCAAGGAAGGATGATTGAACCACTTTATTAGTAGGTGAGCAAGTCCCCGATGTCCCAACATGAAGCTCTGAGAGTCCAGTAAGGAGAATGCAGCTTAAAGTCCCAGTGGGTTTAGTTATCCTTCACCTCAAATCTTAATTTCTAGATCAGCCACATACACAGCTGGTGGCACAGAGAAGAGAGGCCTACCTGTCCTCCACTACCACTTGGTAAAGAGAGAATGCATGTGGCCAGCCCATCTTAAAGGCTATGTGGACACCACCCAGGGTGTGTATTCTGCTGTAAGACAGAAACGTAAGAGAACCTCCTGGCATCTCTGGGCACAGGGAAAGAAAAGAGCTGGTAGGCCTGGTCCCAGCAGGTGCCAGCAGCTGTCACAATCTCTGACCACATAGACTAGCCACCTCTTCTTCCTTGGGGGAGACCAAGTCAGGGGGAGTGGAGAGGTGTGAGTGGATGATCCTTTCCATATGAACTGAGGTGGAAATCTGAGGGTGGGGTAGAAAATTCAGGGGCAGAAGCACAGGAATGGAAAGCACAGCAGTGCTGACTGGCCTTGGGGTCAGGAGAGTAGCACCCTGGCTGAAACACCTCACCCAGAGCCATGGTTATGATGCCTGCCTGCTCCATAGGCTTTCAGTGAGGAGCAAAACGAAGGTCATTAACATGCAAGTACTCTGAAATGTAATAAAAGACATTGGTTTTCAGTATGTTGATTATGGAGCTGTGGGACTTTTGTTGGGCACTTCTCTGAAAGCCCATTTTATAAAGCAGAGAAAGGTGGTGCTGCTGTGGGTGAAATGGGGGTGTGGAGACCTAGACTCCCAGCCTGAAAGTTTCCTCCTCTCAGGGTGCTGCCTCCTTTTACCCTCTGCAATCTCCCCAAGGACTGTACTTAGGAGAGCTCAAAGTGAAACCTCATGAAACTTTAGGGGAGTCCCGTGCTGCTCCCCAGCTGGCTGTGGGTCCCCAGACAAGTCATTTAAGCATTCCAAACCCCATTTCCTTTCCTACCAGTGGACAGGGCGTCCACTAGATAAAGGTGTTCTTTACCCATTTTTCTTGCGGATGGCTTCAGAGACATCCATGCAGTATTTTATGTTGGTTTTAAAATTCTTTTCCTGTGGAGACAGGGAATAGTTTTGTTTTGTCAGCTTCTTAGAAGGGTTGGCTTGGCGCCTGTAGCTCAAGCAGCTAAGGCGCCAGCCACATACACCAGAGCTGGCGGGTTTGAATCCAGCCCAGGCCTGCCAAACCACAGTAACAACTACAACCAAAAAATGGCCGGGCATTGTGGCAGGTGCCTGTAGTCCCAGCTACTTGGGAGGCTAAGGCAAGAGAATCACTTAAGCCAGGAGTTAGAGGTTGCTGTGAGCTGTGATGCCATAGGACTTTACCCAGGATGACAGCTTGAGGCTCGCCGTCCCCCTCAACCAAAAAAAGAACTGAAGGGTCATGTTCACCCAAACATGAAGGAGTGCTGTGCTGAATTCTGAGATTCTTTCCTGTTCTATTGTGAGTGACAGAATCAATATCCCCAACTCAAACTAGCTTAAATTGCCAAGGTAAGTTAATGGTTTGGAGACCTGAAAATCCCCAAGCTGGGCCTGACAAGTCACCACTCCAGTATTCTTATCAGGAATTCACCCCTATGGCTTCTCTTGGCTAAGATCAAGTGTAGGAATGCACTCCTCTTCACTTCTGGGCTCTGCCTTTCTCAGCTTTGACTTTATTCTCTGCCCTCATCCCTTGGGATTACAAGGAAGACCTCAGCTGCCTCACATCCCACCTCTTTCTCCTAGTAATTGTAGCAAAATTTCCAGGGCAGGCTCTGATTGGCCCTGCTTGGATCATGTGTCTCTCTCAGAGCCAATCCCTTTGGCTGAGGGGAGGAAACTTTCAAGTGAGGAGTCAGGTCAGCACATCCCGTTGCCTCTCATTGTCTCCTCCTAGGGGCTCTTCTTAGTATAAACCTGTGGGAAATGAGATGCCCAGCCTGTGAGTGCAACCTGGGTGGCAGATGGGCTGTGGGCATGGGTGTGCTAGGATTGTGGAGGCAACTCCAAGTTCATCTTCATACACATCCTAGGTGTATGAACGGGGGCTCTGGGATATCTGGGATCTTGGTTGAATTCTTGGCCCTGTAATCCCTCCTTTGCTGCCATTTCCATAAGCCCTTGGCACTTTCCTCTCTGCTGTGTGAGGGAACTCAGACTAATGGACATTCACAGCTTCCTCCAGTAAGCAGGAAGTAAGGTCCTAGCCCAGAGAGACTTGGCACCACTGCACATAGCTGCTGATCCGCCTGTAATCCTAGCACTCTGGGAGGCCGAGGCAGGAGGATCTCTTGAGCTCAGCAGTTTGAGACCAGCCTGAGCAAGAGTGAGACCCCATCTTTACTAAAAATAGAAAAATTAGCGGGGTTTTGTGGTGGGTGCCTGTAGTCCCAGCTCTTTGGGAGGCTGAGGCAAGAGGATCTCTTGAGCTCAGGAGTTTGAGGTTGCTGTGAGCTATGATGATGCCACAGTACTCTACCCAAGGTGACAGAGTAAGACTGTCTTAAAAGAAAAAAAAAAAAAAGCCACATGCATCACTTTAGAGAAAGAAAGAAAAAAATTAGTGGCTGAAAAGCAATTTCCATTGCTCTTTAAAAGGCAGCTATTAAAATTTTACAAGAGCTTTATTGCAGGGGCTTTCTGATCATCCTAGGAATTTTTAAAATGAGAAGTCTGGTAATAAAGGAAAATGTTCTGGGTGCTTCTGGTTCCTTCCTGCCCTGCGATGTATCTTGAAAAGCAAAATGGTTAGGGCTTCGTATGCCATCTTAGGGATAGCAACTGTCCAAGAGGCCATTTCTGAGTGTTTTTAAAGCACATGTTTTTCTGTATTTGCTGTTCCTAATTTTATTTTGTACTTCCCTAAAGGGTCTAGTAGTGAGCTAAGGGAGTCATCAGGAACAGCTTTTACCTCCGCCTTTCTGTGTTAGTTGAGAGTCATTTGGTTGTTTAACAAATAGAAATTCAGGTCAATTTGCTTAAGTACAAGAGGAAACACATGGACACATGGTCTGGGAGATTCTCCTTCTAATGGCTTCAGGCACAGCTGGATCCAGGGCCTCATGAAGTTGCTGGGACCTTGTTCCTATCTCTGCATTCCTCTGTATAGGTTTTATTCTAAGGGAAGGCTTTGAGGCAGCCCCTGGCAGCTCTACGAATAGATGGGATCAGCTTAGCAGCCCCAGGGGAACCTTCTTTTCCCCTATAGTCCCAGTATATATCTTGAGACTGGTGTTTACTCACTCTGATCATCTTGGCTGTGGTGCCCAGATCACCCTGGGCCATCTCTAAGCCAGGAGTAGGGAAGGTGGTGCAGTGGCTTTAGGGGCTAGGCCTCGATCATATGACCAGTCCCACCCTCACATCCAAATCATGAGTGGGGTCATTTCCTCCAGGAATCCCATGGGCTGAGTGGGAAAGGGGAGGTTCAGGTGGCTGACCCAGGATGTGGCTGCAGGGTGGTCCAAAACAGCCAATGCTCAGGACCTTTCCCATACTAAGTTCAAGAAGCTGAATCTGCCCCATACTCCCGATTGTCTTCTCTTGGAACCCGCTTTGCCATTACCCTCTCTCAGGTCTGCGTTGGGAGTTCTTAATCTTGGGTCCATGGACCCTTGAAGGGTGGAAGCTAAGAGGATCATTCTTGCTAGTTTTCTTTCCTAGAAGGCTTCCTGGAGGAGCTAACTGGCATTTGAGCTTGGTCTTGGCATTTGGGTAGGACTTAGATGTTAGATTATAGGGGAAGTGGGGCAGAGGGGCAGTGAGCCTGCCTTTTGTTGACTGTTCTAATGGTATGGTCTAGCCAAGTGGCCAGGAGCCAGGCTGCTGGGTTCATATCCTGGTTGTATGTAGAATGCTTTTTATAGACATGGGTCTTGCTGTGTTGCCCAGGCTGATCTCAAGCTCCTGAGCTTGATGGTTGCTCCCGCCTCAGCCTCCTGAGTAGCTGGGACTATAGGTGAGTATGCTTTTGACTAACCGTGCTACCTTAGTGACGGGGCTCCAACCCACTGTGTGCCTCAGTTTCTTCATCTGTAACATGAAAGTAATAATAGTATCTACTTCTTAGGATAATTGGGGGAGTGAAATGAACCAGCATGTTTCTGCTAGGACAGGGCAGGCACATCTGGAGGGAGAGTCATTAGTTAATGGCCATTCCTATGGAGTGGCTCTAGGCCATCCTCTCACATCTCATCCAACTTAGGGCCTGGCCTGTGCTGGCTCTGGAATGTGCTGGCGAACAGTACAAACAGTACTCCCTCAGCCTGGACACATTCGTTCATCCATGGAATATCATTTCAGTATAAACAACCATACCAAATGTACAGAAACACAAACGCCTAATATGAACTTCCAAATCAGGACAGGTTCTATTTCTCTGTCATTCTTCTGTTCATAGTTGTCTGAGGAAATGTCCTTTTACAGCAGCCCTCCATATGCCCCCATCTCCTCCACCGACCCTACCCTCACCCTCTGCCAGCCACATGGGCCTGCTGGCCGTGCCTGGGACGCTCCACGTGGGCTCCCTGCTCAGGAAGGCGCTTTCGCAGATAGTCACACAGTTTGTGGTCTGTCATACTCAGGTCTCTGTCCTCTCCTTAGAGGCCTTCTGTGTAAAGTGGCGCCCTGTCACTGCATCCTCCCCTGCTTGGCTTCCATCAGGCTCCGCCCCACCTGACTTGGTATTGAGGACGTGTTCACTGTCCTCCTCCCCTGCTAGGACGTCAGCTCCCAGAGGACAGCAGCAACCTTGTCTGGGCCCCTGGTGTAGTCTCAGAGCCAGGCACATAGCAAGTGTTCCATGAATACTTGTTGAGGGAGTAAGTATGTGAACGACAGATGGTTTTGCAGCAGGAAGGCTCAAGTTGGCCAAAGGTATAACCTCTTTTTCCCTCTGTGTAGATGCATAACCATTGATACCCATCCACTCTTCTGGGACCCTCGAGGAGCACTAGAATCCAGAAGGAACTGAGGGTAGGTACAGCATGGCTGTTTGTTTACTTAAATTTACAACTCATACACATAAGCATCTTTTTTATTTAAAAAAGTTACACAAGCATACCAAGGGGAAAATGAAAGTTTCCTCCATTATCCCTCCCACCACCCACAAACCTAACATCTTCCCTCAGAGGTAATTACTGCCATTCATTGGGTGGATTTCTGGCCAGGCCTCTTCCCGTACATGAACCTTCCTCTTATTTATAGACACATTTATTATTTGAGTTTGCTGTATAAGAAAAAAGAACCATGCTGTGTGGGTGCTTCTGCAGCGTGCTTCCTACCGTGCCCAGTTGGTCTTTGTTCGTAAGCATACATTCCTTTTTAATTCAATTTTTTAAATTCACATAGAGTAAAATCCATTCTGTGGTGTAGAGTTCTTTGAGTTCAGACAAATGTGTGTAGTTGTGAAAGTGCCGTCACAATCACGGTGCAGAACAGCCCCACCCCTTGCTGTGGGACTGTGCTGGTCTCTCTGTAGGTTAAAAATAGAGTGTGGGTATTTACACATAATTAAAATATGTACCGACGGTAAATACTTCCCTGTAATATATGGGTTTTATACATGTTCTATTTAGGTTTCTGGGGTTTTTTGGCTCATGAACATCCTCTTTAGTTTCACTAGGATGTTTTCTAAGCTGTGGTGCAGGCTGCAGACGTATGTCGTTGCAGAGTGCAATGAGGCATTTCTAAATGAGGACCCCAACTTTTGTTAGTGGGGTTCATGGGAGGGAGTGTTGTGTGCTTCTTGAGGAAGAGACTGGAACAGTGTGGGAAGTAGAAAAACAGGATTCTGGCATCCAGACTGGACACAGGAAGTGGAGCTAGCTGAGTTGTAGAGACTGGTCAGTCAAGCTGTGGGAACCAAGTGAATCTGGATGGAACTTCTCTGTCATCTGTTTATTGGGTCTCATGTTCCTTCATCTTAAATTTACAACTCATACACATAAGCATCACCACTCTGCCCAGGTACTTAGAGCTTGTTTGTGGGACAGTGTCTAGGGCCAGACTTTTGTCAAAAGTTGCTTGTTAGCACAATTCTTTATTAACTTTTTTATTTTGGAGTAACATTAGTTATAAAAAAGTTGTGAAATGAGAGTTCACATACCTACCCCTCCCCCAGCTTCTCCTAATGTTGCCATACTGTATAACTGTAACATAGTGATCAAAACCAGGAATTTAATACTGGTCCAATATTATTAACTAAGTTACAGACTTTGAGCAGATTTCACCAATGTTTTCACCATTGTCCTTTTTCTGTTCCAAGACCAGGTGCAGAGTCACACACTACGTTCAGTTGTCATAGCTCCTTAATCTCCTCCAGTCTATGACAATGCCTCTGTCTTTCTTTGTTTTTCATGACCTTGACACTGTGAAAGGGGACTATGCTGTTATTTTGTAGAAAGTCTCAATTTGGGCTTGTCTGATGTTTTCTTGTGACTCAGTTGTGTTTATGTGTTATTTGGAAGTACCCCACAGAGGTGACATTCCCTCCTCAAGGCACCACGTGGAGTACATGATGTCCATGCACCACGTGGAGTACATGATGTCCTGGTAATGTTCACCTGGGTCACTGGATTAAGGTAGTGCCTGCCATGTTTCTCCACTGTGAAATTGCTGTCTTTCCTTTGTAATTAATAAATATCTTGGGGGAGATGCTTTGCTAATATCCTGCTTTTCCTCAAATTTCCGCTTACTAATTTTAGCATCCATTGGTGGCTGGCTCTTGCCTGCAACAGTTATTACTGTGGCATGTGAATTTCCCTAATGGTGGTTTTTGTATGTCCCTCACTCCTTCTGCATTTTATTAATTAGAATTCCTCTGTAAGAAAGACCTATCCCTTCCCTCTCATTTCTTTCTTTATTGAGTTGATATGTATTATATAGACTTATAAACATTTATTTTAATCTATCACATTCCTTTGTAATGTAGTGAAAGGTCCTAAATCCCAAGTGAATTTGTAGCCTTGCCCCTCAAATTACAGGACCAGAATTTTCCCTACATGGTAACCAGAGCCTTAAGGAAAGAGAAAGGAGATGAGGTTTCATTAGTTCATTCATTTGATTCATTTGTTTCTTTTCCTTCACTCAACAAATATCATTTGAGTACCTATTATTAGGTTCCAGGCTCTGGGGATTCAGGAATGAATAAAACAGATAAAATCTTTTCCTTAAGGGAACTGACAGTTCTACCGGGGATAAAACAATAAATAGATTAAAAGCGAATATAGGCTAAGTTGATGGGGATAAGTACTATAGAATGTACAGAGATGAGTAAAGTCTGGAAGGGGCCTGGGAGTCATCAGGGGAAATTTTAGACAAGGTAATCTGGGAAAGCCTGAGGAGGCCCTGAACAGAGGTGGGAACCAGGCGGGGCCTGGCCTACTTCTTTCCCCAGCCCACTGGGAGAACGCAGTCGAATCAGCTCACTTCTGAACAGGGTTTTGGGAATCATGCTAAATAAGAAAATGCGTTCCCTACTCAGCTGTAGACCCTTGTTGCCCTGTGGAAATGCCAAACATTGGAAGATTTTCTGATATTTTTCCCCCAGTAGAAAAGGAAAATGAGGAGTTTTTACTAGTCCATTTAACTCACATTATGCTACATCAGGTAATTTTTGGTGGTACATGGATGACTATATTTTGTTTTCTTTCCTTTCCTTTTCTTTTTCTTTCTTTTTTTTCTTTTTGAGACAGAGCCTCAAGCTGTCGCCCTGGGTAGAGTGCAGTGATATCACGGCTCACAGAAACCTCCAAGTCCTGGGCTTATGCGATTCTCTTGCCTCAGCCTCCCAAGTAGCTGGGACTGCAGGCGCCCGCCACAACACCCAGCTATTTTTTGGTTGTAGTTGTCATCGTTTGGCAGGCCCCGGCTGGATTTGAACCTGCCAGCTCTGGTGTATGTGGCTGGCGCTCTAGCCACTTGAGCTACAAACACCGAGCCTATATTTTGTTTTCATTGAGTTATATTTTTTTAAGTTACCTTTCCTTTTAGCAAAAGATACCAATTTTTCTTTTTTAGTGGTGATGTAGATTCCTTTTTAAGCACAGTAAGTTGATGACCCAAGAGACTGTACCAAACTGGTCTACATACAGAGGTAGTCAACATAAGGAACAGGCCTACTGCATTGACACGTACATGTGGTGCATGTCTGGTCGATGAAAATTAGGTCAACTTAAGGAGGTGGTCAGCTATGGAGGTTCTACTGAAAAAAATATATATATATATTTAAGTTTAAAAATGAGTTAATTTAAAGAAAATATTTAGTAAATAACTGTTCAGATGGGATGTAACTGCAGCTGAAAGGATGGGTAGAACACAAAGCTGGGGTTTGGAAAACAGCACATCGGCTCAGCTTTCCACTCTTTCCTCTAGTTGGGGGTCTGAGACGTGGGTCTGAGCTGAGGTTGGCAGACAGTTACCATGGGCAGGTGTCTTGAGCCATTTGTCTCATGGTGGCTGCACTGGCCTGGAATGCTTCTAGCTTCAAGAACAGAAAACCCAGCTCATGGCAGCTTGAACACATGAGGGTTGATTGATTTCTCTCCCTTATGGCGGCAAACCTGGAGGTGCTTGGCTGCCCGCATTAGCTCTGTGGCTGGCTAGTGTCACTGCTGGAGCCTGATTCCCTTGGCCTTTTTCCTTGTGGTCACATAGTTGCTGCCACCCCTCCAAGCAAAACAGAAAGTGAAGGATCACCTCCAGTGACATTTGTGTTTTAGTCTAGACTGCTTAAGTGGTCCCAGAATGCCCTAGAAGATTCCACTTGTATCTCACTGGCCAGAAGTGTGTTGCATAGCCTCCCCTAGCTCCTAGGAAGCAGGAAATTTTCATTTAACTTTTCAGCCTTTCCTGAGGAGGAGGCCAGAAAAAAAGTGATTTGGGAGTGTCATTTCGGCTAGGCAGCCAACAGTGTCTGGCTCCGTAGGGAATGGGAAGCAATAATTAACAGTAATGGTGCTGACTGTGCCAGGCCCCACTGTAAGCACTTTATGAGCTTGATCTCGTCCAGTCCTTACAACTACCCTGTGATGTCACTGCTGTGACCTCCACAGTAATGATGAGGAGCTAGGCGGGAGCCTTTGCAGCCTGTCTGCAACACCCTTGCTTTTAGCCACTCCACTTTGTTGCCTCATAAAAGGTCCAGAGAGTGGCTGGGGCCCTGAGCTTCTCTCTGGCTAGCTACACTCAATTCTTCCAGCAGGGGAAGAACAGGGCTGCATATTTTGCTTTTGGGAAATTGTGATCATTAAAAGCTTTTCTTATGAATCACTCCTGCTTCTGTGTAACTGCCTCCCTCTGGCCCTGGTCCCGCCCTGGTGAGCAGCACAAGCCACACATCTTCCAGGCAGCCCTTCAGGGCCTGAAAATGGCTGAGGAAGCTGCTCCTGGCCTCCCCTTTTCCAAACAAACTGTACCTGTGCTTTTAGTTATTCTCAGAATGAGGCTTCCAGCCTTATTGCTCTGGAATCCTGCTGGTTGATTCGACTCCTCTGTGCCTGTCCCCATAGAGCTGGGTGGGCCCTGTACTCATAGGACCCCTTGTCAGTGAAAAAGGCTCTTAGATGATGACAGTCCAGAATGGTCATGGCTGTGATGGGGGAAGCCCAGGGACTGTGGGAACCCAGGTGGTGTCTGGCCCAGCCTAGGGATCAGGGGGCTCCTGGAAGCACTGTTTGGGCTTTGGAGAGTATAGTGCCAATGGAGGCCAAAAAGGTTCACACTGGATTCGGACAAACTTAGAAAGAATCAAGGAACAGGGGGACACTGTGACATCCCCTTTATTCAACTTGCAGCAGGCAGAGAGCAGCCATGGGGACATCTGCCTTCATACAGCTCATGGGGGCAGGAGAACTAGCATAGGAAGCTTCTTCCCCACCCTAGGCAGAAAGCAACAACTAGCCTAGGGTTGTTACTAGCCAGAACAACAGTGGCTCCAAATTAGACATTAATGACCATTACTTAGGAATATGTGCTGGCTTAATCATGGTTTACTCAAAACAATCTGACAGCTGGGCACCTTGTGGCCTTTAGGGGAGAAAGCCTAATTGACTCATCTTTCTCACAGAGGTGGAATAGAGATTTAAAGAGCCATGTCTGCCTTCTTCTCTGCTTCCTCCTTCTTCAGGGAAACTCTCTACAATTCTTAGAATCTCTGTTGCCTTCCTCTCTAAAATGAAAGCTTTGGATTGGGTTTCCATCCATCCATCCATCCATCCATCCACCCATCCACCTACTCAGAATGGACTAGGCACATGCCATGTTCCTAGTGCTCTGCTGGCAGTAGGCTTACCTGGATATGCAACATGATGGGAAAGTTCTACAGGTTAGCAACCCTGTATGAGAGTTCTTATAGGAGAAGCCACAGGACCCCAGAGGAGTCCCCTGACTATTACTATTACTATTACAGGCTTTCAATGCAAACTTCCCAAGGAAGACAAAATCAAAAGTGTGTTGAGATGGTGGCCAAGAGCTTGGGCTCCTGAGTCCAGCTGACCTGGGATTTTGTCTTAGCTGAGCCACTGACTAGTCCTAATTGGGGAGCTTGGCTCTGGGACCTTCCATTTTCTCTTAAAAGTTGTTTTGAGGATTAAAAATGAGATTATGAATTTTTTTTTATTTCAGTTTAATCTGAGGATACAAACAATGAGATTACAATGTTTGCATTTGTTAGGTAGAGTCCTTCTTGTAGTTGTGCCCCACACCCAAGAGGTGTGCCGTATACCCCTACATTGTGCCCATTAATTAGGAGCACACAAATCCCCCTCCCTTCTTTCCCCTCCCCACAACTGGAATTCAATTGAGTTTTTCTCTTGTGTGGGCATGTATTATATCATCTGCTGGCTTCGTATTAGTATTGAGTACATTGGATACTTGCATTTCCATTCTTGTGACACTTTACTAGGAAGAATGTGCTTCAACGCTATCCAGGTTATTAACAAAGATGTAATGTCGCCATCTTTTTACCACAGTTTGTTAATTCATTCCTGGGTTGGTGAGCTTTTAAGTTGTTCCCACATCTTGGAGATTATAAACTGAGCTGCAGTGAACAATCTAGCACAAATATCCTTATGATAAAATTACTTTTTTTCTTCTGGGTAGATCCCTAGTAATGAGATTGCAGGATCAAATGGGAGGTCTAATTTGAGTTCTTTGAGGATTTTCCATACTTCTTTCCAAAGAGACTGTATTAGTTTGCAGTCCAACCAACAGTGTAAAAGTGTTCCCTTCTCTCCACATCCGTGCCAGCATCTGCAGCATTGGGACTTCATAATATGGGCTATTCTCAGTGGGGTTAGGTGATATCACAGGTTGGTTTTGATATGTATTTCTCTGATGATTAGGGATGATGAGCATCTTTTCATGTTTGTTAGCCCTTCGTCTGTCTTCCTCAGAGAAGGTTCTGTTCAGGAGTTTTGCCCAGTGACAGGATTGTTTGCTCTTTTTCTGTTGATTAATTTGAGTTCTGTGTAGATTCTAGTTATCAATCCTTTGTCAGATTTGTAATATGCAAATATCTTTTCCCATTCTGAAAGTTGTCTGTTTGCTTTAGTTGTTGTCTCCTTAGCTGTGCAGAAGCTTTTCAGTTTAGTTAAGTCCTGCTTGTTTATTTTTGTTCTTGTTGTTGTGACTGCCACTGAAATCTTCTTCGTAAAATCTTGTGATTATGAATTTCAAGTACCTAGGACGGTGCCTGGCACAAAGTAGTCACTTGATAGATGAGATGAGGAGGAGGAAGAGATGATGATGGTGGTGGTGGCAGCTTACGTTCATTCGCTCTCACTCTCTTACTCCATTGAAGTTTAGGTAGCTTAGTCACAGAATCTAAGATAATAAGCGTTAGCTGCTGCTGTTGTGATTATTTACTCACTAAACGTGAGGGTTTACCCTGTGCCCAGCCTGAGCTAGCATAGGCTGCAGCAGGACAGGGTTTAGGGATCATGACTCATGCAGCTGAGGCCTGGGCCAGGAATTTCGTGGAAAGGGGGGAACCCCTGGCCTTGGGGCCACATGTGGCCACTAGATCCCAAAATGCGCCCTTCAACCAAATCCAAACTTCACAGAACAAATCCCTTTATTGAAAGGATTTGTTCTGTAAAATTTGGAGTCGGTCAAAAGGTCGCACTCAAGGATCCAGAAGGTTCCCCACCCCATCCTGGGCCTTTCAGCACTAGCCTCAGGAGCTTAGGCTGCCCTTGACCTCTGTGGCCAGAACGCATGGATGGTCTGCTCAGCCCATCAACCAAGTCCTAAATTAGACCTGACTGTGTGATTTATTCTCTGGAATGGAGCTGGGAGGGCAGAGCCCCAGTGGGTGATTCTGAGGGAAGGTTGTCAGCCTGAATTAACCCAGGCCCTTCATGCAGCCTTGCTGTTTCAGCTTCTTCCAGCTAATAGGGTTTTCCAGGGTGTTGCTGGCTTCTGAGCAGCCTCCTCCCCTGTCCCCAGGGGCTGGGATTTGGCTGTGATCCCTAAGGAGCTGTGTTTGATGAGGGCTTCTGCTGAGGCAGGCCCTGTCTGGAGGGAGCGGGGCTTCTGAGTCCTTTCATCTGCCCCAGCAGGAATTGAAAATGGCAATTCCCCAGGAGTATTTATTCCATCCCTCTCCCCCAAACCCTTTCACTGAGGTTCAGTACTGGCAGCTGGAGGCCACTGCCTGCTCTGTACCTCCCAGTCTGTGATTGCAGCGTCTCCGCTTCTAGCTGCCTTCATTCATTTGCAGGAATGCCAGTGATGGGCAAATTTCTGCCGCAGTAACAAATTAGCCCTGAATCTTGGAGCTTGGACACAATAAATGTCCATTTCTTATTTGTTAGATTGAGGTGGGGGGGGTTGGGGGAGCTTGACCCAGGCTGATGGGGGTTCCCCTGTCCTGAAGTTCCCCAGATAAAACCCACAGCCTCTAGGGACACCATAAGAGGAGACAAGAATCAGAAGTTTGCACAGAAGCACTAGGATGCCCAGAAGGAACAGGCACAAGCCTGCTCACACCTGGAGCTAGTCCTTGGTCCTGCCTAACTATAGGGGGCTGCAAGGAAACATGGGAGCAGCTGGTGTTTGATGAGCAGTAAATCATGCCCACCATCGGCAGGTATGGCGTTTATTTAGTACCTACTGTATGCCAGGTCTTCTCAGGGCTCTGGAAATATTATAAAAAGAGGTCCCTGCCTTCCTGGAGCTCATGGTTGAGTGGAGGAAACACAGTGTAAGTAGTCACAGCAACACCCATGTAATTACTTCCTCATGGAGCGCCCTGATGGAGGAACCCCGAGGTCTGTGACAGCAGGTCTCAGGGCTCTGACATGTTTGGAGAGGTCAAGAGACATCTGTCACAAGGACTGGCATTTGGGACGAGCCCTAAGAAATGAACAGACCTTCAGTGAGTTTAGGTAAGGACTGGGGACAGAGGTCCCAGTACAGGTAACAGCATCAGTGAAGATCCGGACATGAGAAGGAACTGGCCTCTGGAGGACCTGGAGGAAGGCCTGCATGACTGTGGGGAGGAGTTTGTACTTGCTACACCTGCCTTTTGGAGCTGTTAAAAGAATGAAACAAGCACAATCAGTCTTTCAGCAAATGCTGGGTTCCTGCTCTTTGGGAGGCAGTGTTTCGGCATTGAATGAGACAGACAAATGTCCCTGTTCCTACAGAGCTGGCTGGAAGCAGGAGACAGACAGTAAGCAGGAAAAACAAATAAGGATGATAGTTTTCCCTGCAAAAAAACCCCTACCGTGGGCGGTGCCTGTGGCTCAGCGGTTAGGGCGCCGGCCCCATATGCCGAGGGTGGCGGGTTCAAACCCAGCCCCGGCCAAACTGCAACAAAAAAATAGCCGGGCATTGTGGCGGGCGCCTGTAGTCCCAGCTGCTCGGGAGGCTGAGGCAGGAGAATTGCCTAAGCCCAAGGATTTGGAGGTTGCTGTGAGCTGTGTGACGCCACGGCACTCTACCGAGGGCGATAAGGTGAGACTCTGTCTCTACAAAAAAAAAAAAAAAAACCCTACCGACCTGTAAATAGGGTAGAATTGAGATTATATAATTTAGATGCTTTGGGCTCCCAGGTACAGAACCACACTCCTCCCAAGCAGGCTTTAACAGTGAGGAAATGAATGGACCCCCAACTCCAAGTCTGAGGGTTCTTTGTCCACTTTCTGAGCTGGTGACATACCAGCTCATCAATGGCATGAGGGAATGAGGAATCCAGGTTTGTGCTGCCCACAGCTATGCTGTCTGTCATGTTGCCTTCACCTTAAAGTAGGTCCCTTCCATGGTCAGCGGAAGGTGTGTGTGTGTGTGTGTGTCTGTCTGTCTGTCTGCCTGTCTGCTCAGCATTCCTTCTTTGGAGCAGCCATGCTGTTGGCAAGCCCTATCAACTCCTCCTCCAGACTTTTAGGAGTTTGGCAGGGAGTTAGGTAGTTAGGGATGCTGTGGACAGTCTCAGGGGTGGGAGCAGAAGCTTCTTCCAACTCTGCATGCCCCAAGGATCTTCTGCTAACCTGCCTTGGTGGACAAGAATTATAGGAGCCAGTGTGAAAATGGGGAGGAGGGTGCCATAGTCTAGGCAAGAGATTAGGGAGAGTAGAGGTTAAGGAGAGGGCAGGTTCTGGGTGCAGTTGGAAGATAGAGTATGACAGAAATGTGTTCCATGGACTTAGACTCTTGTCCTCAGTGTTTGTTGGGGGAAGGGATAAGTGGTACTGTAACCCAGACATCTGGGTGCCCCCACACCACCCATTTACCGAGTGCCTGGTATCTTGGCCAGGACTACTATGGCATCCCCATCCATCCACAAAATGGGGTTAATAGTAATATTGACCTCACAGGGCTTGCTGTCCAAGTGAACTGCTGTAAAACACAGTATGTGCTTAATAAATGTGAGCAGTGGTTAAAAGTAATACTTTGGTTACAATTTTTCTGACCTCATGGCCCTCACCATCCAGTGGGGGAGATGTCAGATAATCACTCAAATAACCACATAATTTAACTGTTGTAATTAAACTAGGAAGAAAAAGTGCAGAGTGCCTTGCAAAAGGGTAACAGGCGGGAGGTGGGAGGTCTTATTCTAGGGGTGGGGGTGGGAATGTCAGAGGAGGCTTTTCTAATGAAGCCACCTGGAGCCTTGATTTCAAGAATGAAGAGGAAGGAACTCACCCATGGGAGGCCAGAGGCTGGGGTGTCTGGGGTGGGGAGAAGAACCTATGCAAAGGCCCTAGGGTATGGAGCAGGTATTGGTGCACTGGGGGAGCTGAGAGTCCCATGTGACCGGAGCAGGGGGAGGGGGAAGGAAGTTTTGGTCAGCAGGTCTGGTCATCCCCAGCCTGGTGAGCCATGGGAATAGATTTGGGCTTTCTTCCCACAGCCCCTGGGAGCCATAGGAGGATTTTAAGGAACGAAGCAATAACAGTTTTCTTTTGTTTTCTTTACTCTGGTGTGCACTTTCAAGGCCTCATGTCCTGATTCCCTTCTTCCCTAGGACAGTTTGTATCGATTGCTACAAACCAGGGTCAGGGTCAGAGACTCCAGCCCTCCCCGCCGCGCAGCACCTTGAAGCTCTGTGCTGTCATCTGGCCACTCAGCAGGGTTGAATGGAGCTTTTTATAAAGGAGAAGGTGCCCTGGTTCTAGACTCATCAATCCCTAGGAAAGAAACAGCTTGCTGAAGTGGCCCACAAAACAGATCACAACAGCCTGCCTCTTCCTCAGAAATGCTCCAGGCCTCAATCACACGGGAGCCCTTCCTCTCAGAGAACAGACCCCATCCTGCTCCCCACAAAGGTGGCCTCCTTTCCTCTCAGGCCAGGGGCTGCTGACGGCCCTGTTTCTCTCAGTTCCCTCTAATGGGCCAGGCCCTGGAGAGAAGCAGAGAGGGCTAAGGAAGAGAGTTTCTTGATTACCTTTGTCTCCCAAGCATCACTCAGGAAATGACTCTTTTGGGGGCCCACATCGCCTCTCCAGCCTGGGAATGGTGTTGGATTTTCATGATGTGTAGAGGCCCCGTACCCGGAGCAGCTCCTCTGGTCCCATGACCTGCCCAGGTGTCATCTGCCAAGTGAAGGGCCTTGCTGTCCCTTCTCTTGCTGTAGCTATGACTTGGCCTGCTCAGAACAAGGTGGGCTTTAACTATTCACAGAGGGGGCTTCCCTTCAAAGGACTTGAGTGCATTGTGTCTCAGGAAACCCCCATCATTGTAACTCACTTTTTAGTAGCTCCACCAAGTGGTTGAGAAGTTCTCATAGAGACCCTGGAACCAACGGGACTCCCCATCTAGGCCTTGCTGCTAGAAATGTCATGGGAATTGTTTACTCACTTACTCTTCCCCAAGACCCTATGAGGTAGGTAGGTACTCTCCAGTTTTACACGTGAGGAAACTGAGGCACAGAGAAGTCAGGTCACTTGCCTGAGCACACAGGTGGGAATTGGGGGGGGCCGGATTTGAACCTGGGCTCCATCTCACTTCGCAACACCTCGCTGTGCCTCCTGCCAGCTAATTCAACTCCTCTCACTCCCCACTTCCCTTTTCATCACACCACCCTGTTTATTCTTTTCGTAGCACTTATCACCATCGATTTGTTTACTTGCGTATTGCCTGTCTCTACCCTTTAGCATGTAAGTTCCCATTTGATCGTATGAATTTCATTGTGTGTCTTACTTGTTGCTGTATCCTGAGCATCTAGAGTAGTGCCTGGCATAGAGGAACTGCTTAATAAATATTTGTTGAATGAATGACAAAGATGTCTCACTGAGTAGATTTGCGTTATTTTTCCCTTCATCCTCTATCCCTCCTTCCTTTCGCTTCACAAGAGAGGCAGTCCAAGTGAAATCACTTGTCCAGAGACACAGGGTGATCTGTGGGTAGAGCAGTGATTAAGCCTGGGGCAGGCAGACTCTAGCGTGTAAGTTGCTTTGCCGCCCCCCTTGTCTCACGTGGCCTTTCCCTTTGTTGCAGAGGAGTGACAGTGCACTGCAGCCTGCGAGGTCGCCTTGCTGAGGTCCTCGGGCCATGTACCTGTTTCAGAGATCTCAGCAGTAGCCCAGATCCAAAAGTCTGACCTTTGATTCAGGAACAGAGCAGCTGTAGGAGAGCCAGGCTGGGCTTTCAGGTCCTGTCTCTCATCCTTTGCTCCAGTCAGCTGGGGATTAGCCCCCTGCCATTATCAGGAGAAACAGAACCTGGAAACTGGCTGCAGCTTGGGTAAAGGATGTGGAAACAAAGTAACCTGCTGCTGTGGGTTTCTGGAGCCCTTGTGTGTAGAGATACAACTGACTTGTTTCTGTAGCCCCTGGATGGACAGGACAGGCAACTTGAGACCCATCAACGTTGTCCTTACCTTAGCATTAATTGGCCCTTCCTATTCTCGCTTCTGATGCCCTATTTATTTCCCTTTTGCAGAGATTTTCTCATTTAACAATCAAAAAATAGCTGGTGAGTTTGTGGGCCTCAGGATGCCTTTATTAAATATTTAAAAGTAACAAAAAGCTTGGTACCATCTGGCCAAATAGTAAAGACATTTACTCTGTTCTGGAAGCCCACAGGTGGGTTGGCATTTGCTGCCCAGGATCAACAGTTCAACATGTCTGTCAGGGACTCAGGTTCTCAGCTCCAGCTTCCTCCGAAGGCCTCTAGAATTGCCTTTTGGTCCCAAAATGGTATCCAGTGATAACCCGGCTACTTGTTTTCTTGTCCACAGGCATCTGGAGAGAAAAGCCCCCTTCCTCTTGTGTTATAAATACTTCCTTTCAGTCTGCAGTTGGTTCAGCTTAGGTCACCTGCTCCTCTCCCCAACCAGGCCAGTCAGATTTCCAGAGGAATGCCATGCCCTGATTGCCCTTGACCAACTGGGGTTCATCCTCTAGGAGCTGAGAAGATGGAAGTGGGAATTGAGTAGACAATCAAATTCCCACCACCACTGGGAAAAGGCCTCTAAATTCAGTCTCCAAGCAAGGCCCACTGAGTTAGCTAATTATGCCAGGCCCAACAGATTTTGTGGCATTTGAGAACAAAGAAGTGTGGTTTTCTTTTGAGGAAGTATAATGACTGTGTCCAGTTTCTGCCTCCAGCCTCTTCCATCCTCACTTAACCCCACAAAAAAAGGGGAGGGTGCAAGGAGAGGCTGGCTGCCAGAGACTGCTCAGCTGATGTTGGGGAAACGCATGTCTCCTCTGTTGTCACTGAATAGGTTCTTGTTATTGTTTCCATCTTCATCCTCCACATGTATTTTACAAGGATAAGTACATGGCTACAGACACTCCACAAACACTTTAGAGTAGGGGAAGAATGGAAGGATCCTTTGTTTCAGGGTCGTATTGGTACACTCACATTTCATCACCAGTGATAACGCACCCCCAGACATCATCTTGCCTCTCCAAAAGGTCTTGGCAAACTTCGACTCTCCTTTGCTTTTGTTCATTGGTGAGCTTCTTCAGGACGATTTTGGCACACACCTTTCTTTTTTTTTGAGACAGAGTCTCAAGCTGTTGCCCTGGGTAGAGTGCTGTGGCATCACAGCTCACGGCAACCTCAAACTCTTGACTGTAAGCGATTTTCTTGCCTCATCCTCCCAAGTATCTGGGACTACAGATGCCCGCCACAACACCCAGCTATTTTTTTGTTGTTGTTGCAGTTGTCGTTGTTTTAGCTGACCTGGGCCGGGTTCGAACTCGCCAGCCTCCAGTGTCTGTGGCTGGCGCCCTACCCACTGAGCTACGGCACTGCCTATTGAACTAGTTCTTCAGCAAGGGACTCTTAGGTTGCCTTCTTTTCTTCTATCTCAAGTAGCGACGCAGTGCGAACTTTGGCCAAGGCAGGTCTGCTACGTGGGCCAGTACTTCTACAGGTGTTAGAATCACTGGGTCTGTGGGTGTGTGTTGTTTTAACTTTTTTTTTTTTTTGAGACAGAGTCTTACTCTGTCACCCTGGGTAGAGCGCCATGGCATCATAGTTCACAGTAACCTCAAACTCCTGGGCTCAAGCAATCCTCTTGCCTCAGCCTCCAGCATAGCTGGGACTGCACATACCCACCCCAATGCCTATCTAATTTTTCTGTTTTTAGTAGAGATGGGGTCTCGCTCTTTCTCAGGATATTCTCAAACTCCTGAGCTCAAGCAATCCACCCACCTTGGCCTCCCAGAGTTCTGGGATTACAGGCCTGAGCCACCATGCCCAGCCTGCATGGTTTTAACTTAATGAACTGACAAATTGCTCTCAAAGAGGATTCTGCCACTATAATCTGGTGTATGCTCACCAATAAAATAGGGACTTGATTTCTTTTACTGGTGGTTTTGATTTATTTAGTAATGGAAATTTTCAAATATTTACAGAGGTCAAAAGAGCATATATTGCCCACATGTGTAGACTTGTCACCAGATGCCACAGTCAGCAACACGTGGCCAATCTTGTTTTATGCACTCCTTTGCCTTTGAATCATTTTGAAGCAAATCTCACACATCATATCATTTTGTTTAGGGGCTCTAAACTCCAGGCCCACCATGTACCTGTACATCATGGAAGAGAGGACTTTTCCATGAAACAATCCTGTGGGGCCCTCTCCCAGGTATATCTTCTCCCTTGATTTTTAGGGGCCTCCAAGACACAGATAAGGCTAGTGCATCAGTCAGGGAGACAGAATTAGCACTGGGTATTTTAGGCAGAGGGAATTCAATGCAAAGAATTTGGTTAAATAAATGGTGAGCAACAGAGAAACCAAGAGGAGTAGAGGCGATCCCTAGATGAGCAACCAGACTTGAAGGGACACACAGAGAGGGCCCCTTAACAGAGCCAGGGCACCTCCTGCCCCTGGAGGGAGGACCACCCCCAAGCCCCCTACTCACCACCTCCACCTTCCAGGCTTCTGCCACTGCACTCTGCCGGCTGAACCTAACCAGGAATCCTAGGAAATGTAGTTCCCTGTTTCAGAGGGAACTTACATAGATGAGAAAACCAGAAGGTTTATTGATGGATTGAGACAGCATCTTACTTGTTACCCTGGGTAGAGTACTGTGGTGCTATAGCTCACAGCAACCTCAAACTCTTGGGCTTGAGCGGTCTTTTTGCCTCAGCCTCCCAAATAGCTGGGACTACAGGCTCCCGCCATCATGCCCAGCTAGTTTTCCTATTTTTAATAGAGACAGAGTCTTACTCTTGCTCAGGCTGGTCCCAAACTCCTGAGCTCAAGCAATTCACCTACCTCAGCCTCCCAGAGTGCTAGGATTACACAGTGGCCTGCGCCTGGCCAAACCAGAAGGTTTAAATGGCCTGTCAGGATTGCGTTGTTCAGTGAAAAGCACTGCCCCTGACACTATGGTCCCTTAGTTTCCAGGGCAACCTGAGGGAGCTCTTTGGGCACAGCCTACCAGCTGCTGGTTGCTGCTGCCTGGGATGGGTCTCTGTGGTTACTAAGTTCTCCCTTTTCTGGAGGAACCCACTTAAAGTTTCCCCAGGCCATACTCAGAGCAGACACTGCCTCTTGTTCCTGATTATGAGACTGGGTCATTCCCTGGCCTAAAATCCCCCTGAGGATACCATGTGCCAGCAGACAGAGCCACTCTGCTTCATTGGAGAGTTCTGGATCATGGAGTATTCTCTGGGCACACCTCTGCATGAGATACCAGTGTCCTGGACCATGAGAGAGGCCTGAGGAACATCACACCACTGAGCAGTGCAAGCTGGCGTTTAGTGGGCAGCTACATGCTCAGCTGGGCATGGGGCACATGGTGGTGGGAGTGGTGCTGTTTCCCTTCCAGAGCTGGTGGCTGATTCTCATAATAACCCTATGAGGTAGGTTCTGCTATTAGCATCAGAGAGTTAAGTCATTTGCCCAAGGCCACACATCTAGGGAGTGGTACCCCATGTAATCCATATAATTGTAGTAGTAATAGCAGCTAACACTTCATGGCAGTTGTCTGTTCCAGGCCCTGCCCCCAGAGTTTTACATATTAACTCATTTAATCTTCACAGCAGCCCTATGAAGGAGATACTTTAGTAATTTCCATTTTGCAAATGAAGCATCTGAGGCACAGAGATTAAGGGACTTGTCCAAGGTCACACAGCAGAGCCAGATTCACAGCCAGGCAGCCCGAGTTTAAAATCCATGCTTACAACTGCTGCGCTATGTATGCTGAGTCCAAGATAAGAATGAACATTTGGGCCCGGTGCAGTGGCTCATGCCTGCAATCATAGCACTCTGGGAGGCCATGGCAGGAGGAGCGCTTGAGCTCGTGAGTTCAAGACCAGCCTGAGCAAGTGCAAGACCTCGTATCTACTAACCAAAAATTGAAGAAATCAGCCGGGCATCATGGCAGGTGCCTGTAGTCCCAGGAGCTGGTAGTCACAGCTACTCAGGAGGCTGAGGCAAGAGGACTGCTTGAACCCAGAAGTTTGAGGTTGCTGTGAGTTAGGCTAACACCATGGTAGCACTCTACCCTAGGCAACTGAGTGAGACTGTGTCTCAAAAAAAAAAAGAAGGAAATTTGCTTGCATAGTACTTCATGCTCTTTTTCAGATTTTATCTCACCACAGACTCATTAAAGTACAGACAGATAATGGTCACCATTTGATAGGCAAGAAACCAATAAGAGGCTGGTGGTGACAGCAGCCAGCAGGTATCCCCAGCATCACCCAGGACCTGTGCTGAGCAGTCCACAGGGATGATTAAAGAAGTTTCTTCTGTAACTCTGTGAGTTAAATACAGATAAGGAAGCTGAAGCTTGCAGAGATGAAATGCCCTTATATTGCTACATGTCAGCCTCTGTCTTCCTGGCTGTATGACCTTGGCCTGATGACCTCTCCTGCTGAACTTCATTTTCCTTCTCTGTAAAATGAGGATCTGGGGCGGCGCCTATGGCTCAGTGAGCAGGGCGCTGGCCCCATATGCCGAGGGTGGCGGATTCAAACCCAGCCCCGGCCAAACTGCAACAAAAAAATAGCCGGGCATTGTGGCAGGCACCTGTAGTCCCAGCTACTCGGGAGGCTGAGGCAGGAGAATTGCCTAAGCCCAGGAGCTGGAGGTTGCTGTGAGCTGTGTGATGCCACGGCACTCTACCAAGGGCACTAAAGTGAAACTCTGTCTCTACAACAAAAAAAAAAAAAAAATGAGGATCTGGGCAGGGCATCCATCAGTCAAAATTGTACTTTGCATATAACAGAAAACCAGTAAGCACTGGCTTCAATAAGGCAACAGTTGATCTTTTGCTCATAGGAAGGAAAGAGAGTGTAGGCAAACTGGGACAGGGCCACCCCAAGGAGTGGACGCCTTTTTTTTTTTTTTCTTTTTTTATTTATTAAATCATAGCTGTGTACATTGATATAATCATGGCGGACTCCTTCTGAATCCCTCACCTTGCCATCTTCGGCATGTGGCTTTCAGCCTCACGCTCCCAAGATGGCTGCTGCACTTCCTCTTAGGGCATTCACATTCCAGGCACAGAAGGGTGGAGAAGATGTGTTAGCTGTGGCTACTCCTTTTTAGTAGCAAAGCAAGAGCATTGCCCAAAGGTCCCATCCCTCCACCCGCAGAAGACTTCCACTTACCTCTTTTTGGCCGGAATTGGACCCATAGCCATAGCTACAAAGGAATCTGGGAAAGCAAGCTTTTTGGATGGGCATTCTATTGCCCCAACGAATTTGGGCTTCTCTCGAGAAGAGTGTGATTTCTACTTAACAACCAGCAATATAGTCCAAGAGGCTGGCCCCAAAGCAGCCCACAGTGGAAGTGTAGCGTTCTCACGTTGTGGCCCTGGGTTCTCCGTGTCAGAGAACACCACTGCTTCGTGCCATTTCCTTATCTGCCTGCCCTTGGGTCCCCTAAGGAGTACTTGTCTGTGAAAACCCAAATGGGAAGCACTTTAAAATAAATCCACCTATTAGGAGGACTGAGTCTGGCTTTTATTTGGGAAATAGTCCAGTTGTCTTAAACTAGAACCCAACCTTACCAGGTGATGGTCAGAGCCCAAAGCTGTTGCCCTTAAATGGCTCACTTACTCATCTCTCCCCTCTTGTGGTCGGAACACTCTGAGGGCTGTATCTCTGTGGCCAGCATTTGGCACTGTGCCCGGTACCCACCAGGTACTCAGCTGAGGACTGAATGCCTTGGAGCTCCTGCTAATGTGAGGCACAGTCAGACCTTCTCTCTGCATTAGCAGCACCCTTGTCTGGTCCGGGCTGCTCTTGCCCCCAACATGGATGGCTACCCCAGCCTTCTAGTGGGACTTTCTGCCCTCATCACATGCGTTATGTCCATGTAGCTGATCAGGCCACTGACCCTCTAAACCTGCTGTGGAGGTCACCTCCAGATTCCTAAACACTTTGGGATCTTTACCCCTGTTATCCATCTGTCCCCCCTGCAGCACCCCTTTCCTTGGTCATCTCATCCTTCAGGGATTAAACACCACCCTTCCATGACACCCACTCTTCAGCAGCTTCTTGGTTTCCCTCTTCAGTTTATCCTTTCCTTATCTTGCTATACTGATGTGTGTGCTTGATAATTGTCTCCCCTCTAGTCAAAGGGCAGAGAAGGGGGCCAGCTTATTCACTGCTTTACTATTTATTACACAGTAGGATCTCAGGAAATATTCATCTGCTTAGCAGAGGTTAATTAAATGAATGAAAACTTGTTTGAGTTTTTTTCTCTCCTGATTTTGAAGACACATTCATGAAAGTAATTTGAAAAAATATAGGAAGATAAGCCAGGCATGGTAGCTCATGCCTGTAATCCTAGCACTCTGGGAGGCCAAGGCAGGTGGATTGCTTGAGCTCAGGAGTTCAAGAGACCAGCCTGAGCAAACGCAAGACCCTGTCTACTAAAAATAAAAAAAACTAGACGGGTGTGGTGGCGGGCACCTGTAGTCCCAGCTACTGAGGAGGCTGAGGCAAGAGAATTGCTTAAGCCCAAGAGTTTGAGATTACTGTGAGCTATGATGCCACAGCACTCTACCCAGTGCAACAGAGTGAGACTCTGTCTCCAAAGCAAAAATAACAAATAAAAAGAAATACAGGAAGACAGAAAGGACAAATTTTCAAAAATTATTGGTAGTCCCAGCATTAAATTTAGAGTATTTCTTTGCACAGTCTTTTTATTCTATGACTGTGTTTGCATATACCTATAGATTCAGTAGAGCCTCTGTAGTCGACCACCTTCCTACTCCGTTGACCACCTCCTTAAGCTGACCTAATTTTCATAGACCAGACATGTACCACATGTACGTGTCAGTACCGTAGGCCTGGTTCCTTATGTTGACGACCTCTGTATGTGGACCAGTTTGTTACAGTCCATTGAGTGGTCAATTTACAGAGGTTCTATTTTATTTACTTTCATAAGAATGTGCAGTAATTTATTTACTCATGTTCCTACTGTTTTTGGTCATTGAGGTTAGTTTGATTTTGGGGTTTTTTTGCTTTATAACCAATGGACTTTTTTCTTCATCTGTAATTATTTCTTTGGGATTAATTCCCAGAAGTAGCATTACTTATTCAGAGGGTGAGAACATTTTTTAAAGCTGTTGCCAAATTGCCTCTAGAAAGGTTCCACCAACTGTAAACATTTTTTCCTCCAAAATTTGTTGTCCTGGGAGAGTGACTGATTTCCTAGTGTTCTGGGCTCATTTGAGCACCTGAAGAGCCCAGTTCCCCTTTCCAGCCCATCTTCCTCTGCCCAGCCTGGGTCCTCGTCCTGTGTGTAGTCCTAGGGCGGGATGTTTGATTATGATGTTGTTCAAACAGAACAGCAGGTCCTCACCATCTGCCAGCAAGTCCCTCAGGCCTGAGCTGAGGGTTCAAATTGGAGCCCTTCTGGAGCCTTCTGTGGCATTACTTGGAGGGGCAAGGCTGAGATGTACGTGTTTCTAAGAGCAGCCTGGCTCCACCTGCCTCTCCCCATCCTGGGAAGGAAGATAAGAGCCCTCCTGCATTTCTCAGGTGGGTAGAGGTCCCTTCTCCCCTGTCCCTAGCTGTCGTGTGGCAAGTTGTCCAGAATCTGCCTCTATGAGTGTAGCCCTGCTCTTTCTAACTCCTTCTGGGCTGGAAGGAAGTGTGCTTTCCTGAGCCTGCCGGGATGTTTGCATTCATACAGGTGAAGTGGCCCTGCCGGTTCTGGGAATAGAAACCTTTTGTAGGAGAGAAAGTGAATTTCAAGCCAGGATCATAAGAGAGACCTATGAAAAGAGGCTAATGAAACAATTGAGATTTTTAAATCCATTTGTATATTTTAAAAAATTAGACCTGTAATGCAAGAATATAATCTCACTAAAAATTTATACAACTCAAAAGAAAACTTTGTTATTGTAAAATGTCCTGTACATACAGACAAGTGAATAAAATGTAAATATGCAGCTTAGCGAAGAATTCTTTTTGTTTTCTTTGTTTGTTTTGTTTTTGAGACAGTGTTTCACTCTGTTGCCCTGGATAGGATGCCGTGATGTCATAGCTCACAGCAATCTCAAACTCTTGGGCTTGGGCAGTCCTCTTGCCTCAGCCTCCCCAGTAGCTGGAACTATAGGCCTGTGCCACCACACCTGACTACTTTTTCTATTTTTAGTAGAGACAAGTCTCAGTCTTGCTCAGGCTTGTCTGAAACCCCTGTTCCAGAGCTCAAGCAATCTACCTGCCTCGGCCTCCCAGAGTGTCAGGATTATAGGTGTGAGCCACTGTGCTCCAGCTAATTTTTTTAATGTGAAACAGAATGTCCCATTCTTCTGAGTTACTGCTTCTTAGCATTTCTGAGTTTGTTCTCTGATTAAAGTAACCATTTCCCTTATAAGATTGCACTTCAAGGTGGGAGTAAGACTGGACCAGGCACTTGTGAATTCTGCCTAGAATGCAGGGAAATAAGGAACTAGAACAATGCTTCCTGTGCTGGTGCCTCTTTATTTAGCAGATGTCCTGGTATTTGCCTTCACTTTCTTTCTTTTTTTTTAAAATAATCTTAGTTCCTTAGCTTCTCTCTTTCCCTAAGGATGGTGGGAACTTGGAACCTGAGAGGAGGTTAACAGAGGGACCAGGCAGAGGCTGCCTGGCCTGGGACACATCCTCAGTGGTGAGTTAACATGGGGTTGTGACTCAGGGACCAGGAATGTACAGGGCGGTGGCCATCCGTGTGTGTACATATGTGAGAGACACAGAGAGAAACAGAGTAAGAGAGAGACAGAGGGACAAGGACAGGGCCAGGAGGGATCTTAACAGGGATACAGAGAGGTGGGGGGCTGGGGTACAGAAAGACAAAACAAGGACGCAGAAACATGGGGAAGAGCTACAGAGAGATGGGAGAGGAAATGAAGATCCAGGAACCTGAGACTAGTTGGCTGGTTAAGTGGCTTATTGCCTAGCTGGTTGGCTATTGGGGTAGTTGGTTAATTGGTAGATTGATATCTAGTTGGTTAGCTATTTGGTTATCTGGCTGGATGGTTAACCGATTGCCTCGTTGATTTGTGTTTTGGGATTTTTTTCCAGACCTTCAAAAAGACTTAGGGAGAACGCACCCTGATCACGACACCGTTCTGGGTGCTGGGGATAGAGCAGTGAACAGAGCCTTGCAGGCATTTGGGTGTTTGACCGTGGCTCTCTGTCCCTCACCGTGTGAGTGCACTCTGTGTGCAGGAGCTGTTATTGTCACTGTTATTGTTGTCAGGATGTACTGAATGTTTATCATGTGTCCTTTCCTCTGAGGAGTGTTGTGTGGCATCGCCTCACTGGATGCACCGGCAATCTGATGTTAACCTTTCTGGTACATGTTGGGGCCAGAAATTTGACCCTAGGCAACCCTCCTCCAGAGCACAAGCCTAATTTCTGTCTTAAATCACCCAGGGATAGAGGGAGGGCATTTACTTAGACCATTGTGTTCAGGGCTCTTTACAGGTGCCTTTTAAAGATGAAAATACTTATGGTGGCCATAGGTTCGACTTACCTGGGTTCAAGTCTCAACTTCTGCCTTTTGCCTCTGTGGGTGATCTTAAACAGGTGACTTGCTGCTCTGAGCCTCTGTTCCCTTCTATAAAGTGGGGAAGAACAGCGGGCTCTTCCTAGGGATGCTGTGTGGGTTCAGTAGGTAACGAGGCCAGCGCATACTAAGCAGGGGCTGCTAAAAATTGAACCGATAAAGGAGGTCTCCAAGCCTGGGCTTCTGGCTCCCTAAATGCCAATTTTTACCCTCATTTTTGACAGCTTGTGCTTCTAAATGGGTAGCCCCATGCGTGGTCATTAAGGGCAGACTCTGGAGTCAGCCAGCCCCAGCTTCTCTCTACATTCTCTCGTAGACTCTCTTGATTTCCTTATTTTGAAGTCACAGCAATAATAGCAGCCCCTCAGAGGGTGATTAGAAGACTTGAGCTCAGTGGTTTGTGTCACATGCTCTGCACAGGGCCCACCTCTCACAGCTTTGGGTCAGGGGGCCTGTACGCAGCTGGGTGCCGCCTGGAATAACAAGACCCAGCTATGAGTATGTCAGCTCACTCCCTCCTTCCCACTCAGGGAGGCTTCTTGACCATGGCATTCCTAGTGGGCCCACTGCTACCAACCCCTCAGCCTGAGCCATCCTCAGGTGAGGACAGGCAGAACCTGAGCCACTAGCCACGCTGGGCTGGGCCTGGCCCCCAAGGGCAGAATGGAAAAAATGGAGCTTTAACAGATGTTCTTTTACAAGGATTCCCTGTCTGTATTTAATCAAGATTGTCAAATATTGATTTAATCTCCAGGCCCAACAGATGTGATCGTAGCAGGTTTCGGTGGCAATTAGCTGAGATTAGTTTGCAAGTCAGGTACCATGCTGACAAGATACCATCTTCTAAGGGGGGCCTGGCCTGGGCTGGGGAGTGAGGCTTGCAGGGGGCATACTAAATATGTAACCATCAGTCTGGCCTGGGCAGCGCCCCTAGGAGCAGCCCCTGTGGGCCCCACACGATGACAGTGTGGACATGTAGGGGCTTCAGGGCAGCCGTTTACCAAAAACATTTTAATGTTAAATGAGCAGCACAGCCACACCAGAGCCTGCGGCTTGGTAGTGAGCCTGGCTGGAACCAGTGAGGCCCCTCCAGGGCAGCCTGGAGCAGTGGTTGTGCTCCTGATTTAGTCTCCCTCGTGGGAGCCACCTGGACAACAGAGGCCCCTCATCCAGCCCTTCAGCTCCCTGGCTTGGCTCCCTCTGCAAACATGGCGTAGCTCCTGGGTGGGCCTGGCATGTGTGCGCCCATACGCCAGGAAGCTTTGCTTTCCAATTTTGCGTTTTAGAGTCCCACTCATGAAGTGAATGGGATTATGCCCAGAATTGGAACAAGATGCTCAATCCACATGTTCTTCTTAGGAGGTAGTGGCACCCTCCACCCTCCCCTAATCCAGCCAGCCTCAGGCAGCACCTCCCCTCAACCCTGGCTCTGGGGCTTGCCCATCTTCTTACTCAAGGCGAGCTGCTGTGGGCGCCCGGGCCCTGAACCCAGAGGAACAAGGGTTCATTGCAAGGTCACATTTGGTTTGCTTGAGATTTTATTTTTTACTAATCTTTATATATTACTTTATGCTAGGAATATTCTAAGTCTGTGCATTTATTAACTCATAACTTTTTTAAGACTTAAGCCATATTATTATCTCCATTTTACAGATAGAAAAACTGAGGCATAGAGAGACTTAAGTCACCAGCCCAGAGTCTAGCTAATTAAGTGGTAGAGCTGGGAATTGAACCCGGGTAATCTTTGCTTCTATTCACTATGCTGCAGCTGCCACATCAGGAAAGATCTCTAAGATCAGGTGATAAGTGAAAACAGCACCTATGAAGGTATTAACCCATTAAAAAAAATTTCTCTCTCTTACATAAGCATGTAATCATATGACTTTTTTTTTTTTGTAGATAGAGTCTCACTCTATGCCTTGGGTAGAGTACTGTGGCATCATAGCTCAGAGCAACCTCAAACTCCTGGGCTCAAGCAACCCTCCTTCCTCAACCAGGTACCCACCACCACACCTAGCTAATTTTCTATTTTTGGTAGAGGCGGGGTCTTACCTTTGCTCAGGCTGGTCTCAAACTCCTGAGCTCAAGCAATTCACTCACCTCAGCCTCTCAGAGTGCTAGGATTACAGGTGTGAGTAATATAGGTAATATTACTATATTAATAGTACCTAATAATATTAAGGTACCTATAGTAATATAGGTAGCAAAATAAAAAGGGAGGAAGCATTGAAGTTTTAAGTATTTGGAGTGAACACAGCCTCCATTTCCCTGGCAAACACGTGATCACAAGATGGGGTGCACCTTTCTTCTGTCAGTGGCTGAGTTGTGAGTGTGTCACCAGGCCAGTCTGCCACTGGGAAAGATGTATATTGTTCAGACTCTATAGCCCTAGGACAAGGTGAATCTGTGGACTGGTACTCAGCTGTGGACGGGATAAGGTAAGGGCTTTTTTTTTTTGAGACATAGTCTCAAGCTGTCGCCCTGGGTAGAGTGCTATGGCGTCACAGCTCACAGCAACCTCAAACCCTTGGACTTAAGCAATTCTCTTGCCTCAGCCTCCCAAGTCTGGGACTATAGGCACCCACCACAATGCCCAGCTACTTTTTTGTTGTTACAGTTGTCATTGTTGTTTTAGCTGGCCCGGGCAGGGTTCGAACCCGCCAGCCTCGGTGTATGTGGCTGGTGCCCTATCCATTGAGCTATGGGCACCACCAAGATAAGGGCTTTTTGAGGGTTGGTTTTCTCTCTGCCTTATTTTCCCTTACATGTTCACTTTTTTTTTTTTTTTGAGACAGAAAAAAAAAAAGCTGTTGGACTGGGTAAAGTGCTGTGGCATCATAGCTCACAGCAATCTCCAACTCTTGGGCTCAAATGATCCTCTTTCCTCAGTTTTTCTATTTTTGGTAGAGACAGGGTCTTACTTTTCCTGAGGCTGGTCTCGAACTCTAGCAATCTACCCGCCTCGGCCTCCCAGAGTGCTAGGATTACAGCTGTGAGCCACAGCCCACCAGCCCCCTCACATGCTCACTTTTAAAACAGAAAACTTAATCCCAGCCTCTGACATTTCTCCTCTGTGCAGTTGTGGACATTTCCTTATAGATTCACAGAGAAAGTTCTGGAAGAAGGCATGTGAACCATGCAGTAACCAGATCTTCATCTCCCTCTTTCCTTTTTAAACCACATGGGGTCATACTATATGAACTGTGCTGCAACTTACCTGTTGCCCTTCTCAGTGGCAACACAGAGTAAAAGGTATCAATATCAACTGTCAAGCTGGATTGCTGGAAGTTCAGAACCTAGTATCACCTCTTTCTAGCTGAGTGCACTTGGACAAGTTACTCAGCCTCTCTGACCTTGGTTGTGTTGGGTTTAAAATGAGAATGGTGGGGTAGCGCCTGTGGCTCAGTGAGTAGGGTGCCGGCCTCATATACTGAGGGTAGCGGGTTCAAACCCGGCCCCGGCCAGACTGCAACCAAAAAATAGCCGGGCGTTGTGGCAGGCGCCTGTAGTCCCAGCTGCTTGGAAGGCTGAGGCAAGAGAATAGGCTAAGCTCAAAAAGCTAGAGGTTGCTGTGAGCTGTGACCCCACAGCACTCTACCAAGGGTGACAAAGTGAGACTCTGTCTCTACAAAAAAAAATAAAAAAATAAAAAATAAAATGAGAATGGTATTAGTCCTTCCCTCCCAGGATTGTCTTAAGAGTTAAATGAGTTAATGCATCTGAGGCGCTTCGCACTGTGGCTGGCATGCAGATTTCAGTACAAGCTGTGTTCATTTACTTGGACTATGCGTCACCTTGTAAGCACTATACATATCTCTTCCTCGCTTTTGATACAGATGCACTGTCTTCCTGGAATGGAGGCACCCATTGTCACTTACCCTGCCCTCTGCTTATGGATGTCTGGGCTAGTCCCAGCTCTACCGTATTACAGTCGCGTGAATGTCCCTGCAAACCACCGTGTCTTGATGACAGATTTCTGGGAGTAGAATTGCTGGGTTAAAATACAATAAAATGGGGTGGCACCTGCGGCTCAGTGAGTAGGGCGCCAGCCCCATATACCAGGGGTGGCGGGTTCGAACCCGGCCGTGGCCAAACTGCAACAAAAAAATAGCCAAGTGTTGTGACAGGCGCCTGTAGTCCCAGCTACTTGGGAGACTGAGGCAAGAGAATCGCCTAAGCCCAAGAGCTGGAGCTTGCTGTGAGCTGTGACACCACAGCATTCTACCGAAGGCAACAAGTGAGACTGTCTCTAAAAAAAAAAAATAAAAATAATAATAAAATAAAATGCGCATCTAAAAAAAAAATTTTTTTTTTTTTGAGAGTCTTACTCTGTCACCCTGAGTAGAGAACCTCAAACTCCTGGATTCAAGTGATCCTTCTGCCTCAGCCTCTTGAGTAGCTGGGACTACAGGCACTTGCCACAATGCCTGCCTAATTTTTCTATTTTTAGTCGAGACAGGGTCTCATTCTTACGCAGACTGGTCTCAAACTCCAGAGCTCAAGTGATCCACCCACCTTGGCCTCCCAGAGTGCTGGGATTACAGGCATAAGCCACTGTACCCAGCCGACACAAAATGTTGATGTATCATTTCAACTCATTCTTCCTATTCCCCCAAGGTGCAAAAACTACACCATATCAATTTAACACCCTTATATACAAGAAGGTCACTCAGGGCGGCGCCTGTGGCTCAGTGAGTAGGGCGCCGGCTCCATATGCTGAGGGTGGCACGTTCAGGCCCAGCCCCGGCCAAACTGCAACAAAAAAATAGCCGGGCGTTGTGGTGGGCGCCTGTAGTCCCAGCTACTCGGGAGGCTGAGGCAAGAGAATCGCGTAAGCCCAGGAGCTGGAGGTTGCTGTGAGCTGTGTGAGGCCACGGCACTCTACCCTGGGCCATAAAGTGAGACTGTCTCTACAAAAAAAAAAAAAAGAAGGTCACTCAGGATCCCTGACCGTGTGAGTGCCTCACTAGTTTGAATGTAATGGCTATACATGACTGCCCCCACCCCTATGGGGATCCTCTTGCTCCTTAGGAAAAAATGTGGGCCCCTCCTAGATGCTGGGAAAGATTTCACTTAGAAACACCAATCCTTAGGGGTCTTTGACGTTAGAAATATGCAAGTGCAGGTTTTCACAGCCATGATTGAGGCCCTGCTCCTTGCTCTGTGGCCCGATGAAACAGAATCTTTG
Source organism: Nycticebus coucang (assembly GCF_027406575.1). NCBI lineage: Eukaryota > Metazoa > Chordata > Mammalia > Primates > Lorisidae > Nycticebus > Nycticebus coucang. The sequence goes on along the minus strand of NC_069789.1, from coordinate 125,190,066 downwards.
CCATGACGTTTCCTGATGAGATTTCAGAGGTTTCCTTTTTTTTTTTTTTTTTTTTAAAAGCTCATTGTCTTTATTTATTTATTTATTTATTTATTTTGTGGTTTTTGGCCGGGGCTGGGTTTGAACCCTCTACCTCCGGCATATGAGACCGGTGCCCTACTCCTTGAGCCACAGGCGCCGCCCGATTTCAGAGGTTTCCATCCATCTTTTCTCCTGTGGGAACTCTGAAGTGCTTGAACTTCCAGTAAGGTGGGGGAAGATATAGAAGGGAAAATCCAGATTCTTTTTATTTATTTATTTATTTTTTTAAATAATTTTTTTTGTAGAGACAGAGTCTCACTTTATGGCCCAGGGTAGAGTGCCATGGCCTCACACAGCTCACAGCAACCTCCAACTCCTGGGCTTAAGCGATTCTCTTGCCTCAGCCTCCCGAGTAGCGAAAATCCAGATTCTTAACCTGAAGTCTGCTGAGCTGTTGCTGACTTTCAAACATGTTATCTTCGGGAATTAATTGATTTTGAAGATTCTTGCATTACCACAGCACATTCATTTGAACTGCCTTTTATTCAGAGTTTAGTGGCAAAGGAGAAGCCAGACTGTTGAGGTTTGAACCCTGGCTGCTCCATGTAACCTTTGCCTCATGTGTGCAGTGGGCGTGACAGAAGTCCCTGCTTGTTATAACACATCTGTCAGTATGTGCCAGAGTGTAGCCTGACACATTGGAGAGCATGTCAGTGTTAATTAACCTTGTTGTTATATCATCATCACCAGATTAACCCTTTCCACTCCCTGACCCACATGCAAGAACAAATATGTTAGACCCCATTCTACCCCAGACATGCATCTGTTCAAAGCCTGAGGGGAACAAAAGATGCAATGAGGTTTAAAACTCTGGTGGGCTAAATCCTGCAGTCAAGGCGCATGTAGACTTCCCTCCCTGCCCCCGCCCTGGATCTCAGCTGAAGGAGGAAGCAAGTAATTCTGCAGGGGTGCAGGGGTATGGGGAGCCCGGCAGGAGGAAGCCTGGCAGTGTGGAGGGTGTGTGTGGAATAGGGGATGAAGACAAACAATGAGCCCTGAAGTATCTTCTGCAAAGATGGACAGTGCCAGAGGCCGGGCACACTGGCTCACACTTGTAATCCTAGCACTCTGGGAGGCCGAGGCAGGAGGATTGCTTGAACTTAGGAGTTGGAGATAAATGTGTGGTGATGTCAGATAGGTACATAGGTGCGTATGGAAGTCAGAAGAACGGTTAGAGCTGAAGATACTTTGCTGTGTGTCACTAATGAGGAAAATGAGAATCATAGAGGTTGCCCATGGTTGCAGGGAAGGCTGGTGCTTAAACTCAGGGCTGTCTGACTGAAGGATAAAGGAGCTAGGGGCTGGGTTCCAATTCCGACTCTGCCACCTCATAGCCACATGGCCTTGGGCACGTTACTTCATCTTTCCCTTCCTTAGTTTCCTCATCTGTAATGGAGATAATGATGCCTATCTCCTGGAGTTGTTACGAGGGTTAACAAATAGCAATTAATAAATGTAAAGTGCTTAGGAAAGGACCTGGCCCACAGGAGGATCATGTTCATGGTAGTTGTTGTTGTAGACATTGTTTTTGTTGGCTGTTTTATTGTGTAACTAAAATGTCCAATAGAGAGAAAAAGAATAGGACTGACTTTTTATCTGGGTTGATGTGAAGACTCAAATGATGACTATAGACCCCAGATTCTCTCTAACCCTTGGACCTTTCACAGATGGTTCTTCCCTCATGATCACAAGATGGCTACAGTGATCCCACACCTCACATCCTCTCAGACTCAGGATAAGAGGGAAATGCATGGTCTTTAGCTTCAGCATTCCTGGCAAAGATATCACTGGGTCTCACTGGTTCTGACTATGTCATGTATTTGTGACCCAGGACACTGAGAACAGGGGGCTTTTGCCTGCTAGTTCACTATCCCAGCCTCTGGGCTTTGAGGGCCTGATGAGGTTTTTTTCCAGAGCGAGGAAGGAGCCCCACCTGTAGCCCATTGAATGGAAGTTAGACAGGGCAGGTTCCAAAGGGAAGTCTGGGCTGTTGCTGGAAAAAGTAATCACAGAAGCCAGGGAAACAAACCACAACTGTCCTCTGCTGGAAGGTTGTGGTTTTCCCTACTACTCTGTTTTGTGCGGTTCTGGTAGGCATTGTGGCCCCCGCAGAGGAGGGCCCTTTAGGACCCTTTGGAACCAGGACACTGAGACCAGGGGGCTTTTGCCTGCTAGTTCGCTGTCCTAGCCTCTGGGCTTTTGGGGCCTGATGAGAGAGTATTCCCCCAGCTCAGAGTTCCCCAGCTTCTTCAAAGGTGACAGTCTGGGAGCATTTAAACCCAGAGGTATACCACTGGTTGCCCAGTAAGTCCCCACTGGCCTAAAGGCAATTAGGGCTGTCATGGATTCTGGCTTCCCCAGCTTCTCCTGTAGGTGGGATGGCCACATGTCCACCTTCTGGCCAGTGAGACATAGAAGAAAGCATTGTGGTGAGAGGAATGCTGGGAAAGATTCTCCTTCCTCATTAGGGTCAGTGGGTAAGGGCCCTCTGAAATCATCCTTGTCTTTCCTCTTTGTCCTTGGTTCAGTGAGAAGTGTGGCTGTTACCACCAGCTTTTGATTGTTAGGCAACAAGTCAAAAGATGTCAGCTAGGAGCTCACTAAGGGAGGTAGAGGGAAAGGAGAGAAAGGGCCTGATGTTACCAGCTGGTTTGCACGCAAGGCCTGGAGCCACCATCTCTCCTCTGCTGGTTACGTGAGATAATTTAATGTGTTCATTGCCTGAGTGACCACTGGCTAGTATTCTGTTACTTGTAGCCTAATTACTGCCAACTGACTCTCTCCTGGTGCTACTTCTGGTTTTGCTGCTGATTCTGAGGCCGCCCTGATTTCTCCTATCTGCACCTCCCTGGCAGCTGTCTTCTCACAGCACTGTATGTTAGTCAGGGTCCTCAGGAGACTTACAGAATCAACAGGAAGCCAGAGGAGCAATCTTAGCAAACAGGCGGGAGCCAAAGAAGCACTGGAGAGAAAGCACCGAAGGTTCCCAGCAGAAGTCCCATCACAGGAAAACCAGATGCACACCCATGCCAATGCGAGGACACTGCAGCTTAAGGAGAGGTTAAGCTATGTCCTGTGCCCGCCCCAGCTGTGGTTCTATAATTGGGGGCAGGGGTGGAGCTCCTATCAAAGGTACACAACACAGTCGTGATGATGGTGGGAGGTGAGGTAGGTGCTGTTATCCCCATTTTGAAACTAATTTTCTGTTTAACCTATCCACGGCATGCCAGGATTTGAGCCCAGGCGTCTGGTTCTGTATACCTACTATGCTTCTCTCATAATAGGTTCCTCTAGGGAAGATCTGGGTGGTTTTAGGAAGGAGGTGCTCAGTAGCAGATAGCTGGAAAGAGATGAGTCCCTGAATCCCAGAGAGGCTGGGGTGCCACTTAGCCTCTGAATGTCACCACAGCAAGACTTGGCTATACCTGTTTTAAGAAGAGATTTGTGCAGAGAGACCAGGGTCTGCTAGAACATCTGTGTGTGTTCGTTCACAGACGGGAGCAACATGGATTGAGGATTTCTGTCTGAGCAGGAAGCAAAATGCCATCAGCAAAGCCCATCTGTCAGGAGGTACTTGTAAAAGCAAGTCAGGGTCTCATCCAGACCACTGGTTTCCCAGCTACCCCATAAGCAGCCTCAAAGGACTCAGCTTCCCTTTGTGCTCTGACTTGAAAGCAGGGCCGCAGTGCAGGGTGGGCTGCCAAGTGCCAGCAGCGACCTCAGCTGGGCACCACTCCCCAATGGAATGTGGGGCTGGGCTTGGCCCTCATGGCAAGTGCCCCTATTATTCTGGAACTGATGGGTTAGTGGTAGAGACAGCCGGTAAACATATCATGAACAAAATAATTTCAATTTTCCCTGGCAAAACTGCAGCACTGACTAGTCACCAGAGGTTGCAAACAAGCCACCCTGTCCAAATCTAGCCCATACGCTTATTTTGTCAGCCCTCATCGTGGTTTTTGTTGACAGCGTTCTTGAGAAGTATGGCTGACATTTGGACAATACAGGTTTGAAGTAAATGGGTCCACTTATACACACCTTCTTTTCAGTAAGTATATTGGAAGAAATTTTGGAGATTTGTGCCAATTTGAAAAGAACTTACCCATGAGCCACGTAGCCAAGAAGTATTGACCATTATAAGAAAAAATTAGGTATGTGATGAATACATGAAACATATGTAGAGACCAGTCTATTTTATTATTTACTACCATAAAATATCCACAAATCTATTTGTGAAATTTATGAAAATGTATATCCATCAACACAGACCATGCATTTGCAGTCAAGAGAACTATAAACAAACATAAAGATACAGTTCAAATCATAACAGCATAAATTAACTGCAGGACATACTATACTGCTGAAATCATTCTGTATTCACCTCTTGTTGCTGTTGGGGTGACCTCAAGTGTTGGGAGAATCAGCTTAATACCCCAAGCGATGGCCAGCTCATCTCTCCCATAAATTGGGTATGGCAGCAGAAAGTGATCTCCTGTAACTCTTGTATATTTTTCATCTTGGTTAGTGCAATACTGTAAACCCTGAAAAAACACCAGGGGACCCATATGAAGTGTTACTAGTGATGCTATAAGTGCTCCCAAGAAGCAGAGAAAAGTCATAACACGGCAAGGAAAAATTCAATAGCCTGATATGTGCCGTAGATTGAGGTCTGCAGCTGCTGTGGTCTGCCATGCCAAGATAAATGAAGTAAGGACCACTTAAAAAAGCCGAAAGGAAATTTGTGAAGCTGTAGCTGCACCTACACCAGGAGGCACAGACCTTGCACTTTTTGTGAAAGTGCAATCTTGTATGGAAAATGCAGTTTTTATGTGCATGATGGCTGTAAGAAAGGCATACCTATGACTCTTAACACTATTCAAAAAAACGTGAAGTCATTATATGACAACTTAAAGCAAAAGGAAGGTAAAGGATCTGAAGCCAGAGACTCCAATGTCAGAAAAGGATGGTTTGATAATTTTAGTAAAAGATTTGGCTTTAAAAATGTCAATATATGGCTGCGCATGATAGCTCATGCCTGTAATCTTAGCACTTTGGGAGGCCAAGGCAGGAGGATCGCTTCAGCTTAGGAGTTTGAGACCAGCCTGAGTAAGACCCCCCTCTCTACTAAAAATAGAAAAACAGGGGCGGCGCCTGTGGCTCAGTGAGTAGGGCACTGGCCCCATATACCGAGGGTGGTGGGTTCGAACCTGGCCCCAGCCAAACTGCAACAAAAAATTGCCAAGCACTGTGGCGGAACCTGTAGTCCCAGCTACTCAGGAAGCTGAGGCAAGAGAATTGCCTAAGCCGAAGAGCTGGCAGTTGCTGTGAGCTGGGATGCCACGGTACTGATGGCAAAAAAGTAAGACTCTGTCTCTAAAAAATAATAATAATAAAAATAGAAAAACTAGCCAGGTGTTGCAGTGGGCGCCTGTAATCCCAGCTACTGGGGAGGCTGAGACAAGAGGATTGCTTGAGCCTAAGAGTTTGAGGTTGCTGTGAGCTATGATGCTACAGCACTCTACCTAGAGTGACAGAGTAAGACTCTGTCTCCAAAAAAAAAGTTATTTTGATATCTAACAATGCCCCAGACCACCCAGAACCCCATGAGTCAACGCTGAAGACAGCAAAGTGGCTTTCTTCCCCAAAGACATTGTCTCTATTTCAGCCTCTAAATTAGAGGCTCATAAGGACCATAAAGACTCCATTACACACAGTGCTCTATGGAAAGGACTGTCAGTACTAAGGAAGAACCCCGAGAGAGAAAGCATGAACGTCTGCCAGTGGTATCCTGCCTTTTTGCTTTTCTGACACACATTAGAATAAGAGTTGTCTCAGCCCACAATTAAATACACAAACACTAACAAAAGTCAATGAGTACAAGAAAAGGTCCGTGCGTACCTTTTGCCATATCTGACACCACAGAAAAGCAAAACAGTCTTCAAATAATCTGCAGTGGGCTGCAGGTTGGACACCCTGAAATACACATCATTGAAGATGCCATTGTTATAGAAAAAGCAGTGAAGGCTGGGAGTGGTGGCTCACGCCTGTAATCCTAGCACTCTGGGATACCGAGGTGGGTGGGTTGCCTGAGCTCAGGAGTTTGAGACCAGCCTGAGCCAGAGCGAGACCCCGTCTCTACAAAAAAAAGCCAGGCATTGTGGTGGGCGCCTGTAGTCCCAGCTACTGGGGAGGCTGAGGCAAAGAGAATCGCTTGACATTTAAGAAGGATTGCTTGTGCCTATGAGTTGAAGGTTGCTGTGAGGTATGACGCCACGGCACTCTACTGAGGGCCACAAAGTGAGACTCTGTCTCAATAAAAATAAATAAAATAAAAAGAAAAAAGCAGCGAAAATCATTCAGTCTAAAACAATGAATTCTTGCTGGAGAAAACTGTGTCCAGATGTTTTGCATGATTCCGAAGATTTGCAAATCAGCAGCTTTATAACGGAGCCCATCAAGGAAATCATGCAAGAGATCGTGGATATGGCAGTTTATTATTGCTGTTGTTATTTTTGCTTCTCAAATTGGGAGATACTGCATACAACTCTAGATTTCTGGTGTCCCTAGGAAAACCAGATGATTTGTTATTCATCTTCCTGCAAGGCTCAGCTGGCAGGAGCTAAGGTCCCTCTTGCCTGTTCAGAAGGTGCCCCCTGGCTTCTGTCCTAACTACCTTGAGCAACCTGACCCAGTGGCTTTCCAGTGGGTGGTGCTGGGGTGACCTCAAGTTTTGGGAGAATCAGTTTAATACCCCAAGCGATGGCCAGCTCATCTCTCCCATAAATTGGGTATGGCAGCAAAAAATGATCTCCTGTAATTCTTGCATATTTTTCATCTTGGTTAGTGCAATACTGTAAACCCTGAAAAAACACCTTCCCCCTTCTCTAGCCCGTCCCCTGTACCGCTGGCCTGTGACATTGACACAGCTTTAGCGCTATTCCTGTGCTCATGGAAGAGAGGAGACTCTGCTCACCACCTTCCGCCTCCCCCTTCACTTTCTCCCCTTTCTCAGAAGTGGGAAGCTGTCCTCACTGTTGTGCCCCGTGAGCCTGCCAGTTTGCTCTGGATCTCTGGGCACAAGTTAGAAAATGCCCCTCTATGCACACACAGAGGAAGCACCAACAGCTTGGCCAGAAGGGCCATGTTCAGCTCTAGTTCCTAGAGAAAGAAAAGTTATGGGTCACCTTGAGCCAGGTGCCCAGCTCAACCCAGCGCTCCACTGCCCTGGACAAAGTCAATACTGTTGGCAAAAGGAAAGAGGCACAGCTGCTGGGTGAGCAACAGGCTTCAGCACAGACGGTGGCCCACTTCGTCTCCAGCAGGGGTTCAAGGTGGAGACAAAGGGAAGCCAACCTTCAGGGAGCCTTTCACTGCTAACCATGATCTCCCTTCCCCAGAGCCCTGAAGATCACCATATATTTACACTCAGATTAGGCAGAGGCCATCTGTTTGCTCATTGATATAATAAATAATTCACACATGTCCTGGACACTGTTCTAGGCACTGTGGCTACATCAGTGAACCGCACAAACACTCTTGCCTTTCTGGAGCTGACATTTGAGTGATGGAGAGTCAGTAAACAAATAATGAATTGTTAAGAAAAATGAAAAACTGAGTGGGTGATTGAGAAAGGCTTCTCTGTCTCTATAGCGTGGTTGGGGAAGTCTTTGTTGAAGAGTTGACATCATGGAAAGAAACTAATCTGGTGAAGAACTGAGGAAGGATATCCAAATATCTTGGATAAGGATTAGTACAGCAAAAAAACAACAAAAAGTGAGTCAGGAACAGACTAATGCCTGTAATCCCTGCTCTGTGGGAGGTCAAGGTGGAAGCATCTTTGAGGCCAGGAGTTTGAGACCAGCCTTGCCAATATAGAGAGACCGACCTCCCATCTCTACAAAATGTAAAAATAAGAAAATTAGCCAGGCGTACTGGTGCACACCTGTGATCCCAGCTACTCAGGAGGCTGACGTGGAAGGATTGCTTGCGCCTAGTACTTAGAGGTTACAGTGAGCTGTGATTGTGTTCCTGAACAACAGAGTAGGACCCCTCTAAAATAAGAAGGCCAGGCTGAGTGTGATGGCTCACTTTTGTAATCCTAGCACTCTGGGAGGCCAAGACAGGTAGATTGCCTGAGCTCAGGAGTTCAAGACCAGCTTGAGCAAGAAAGAGACCCTGTCTTTCCTAAAAGTAGAAAAACTAGCTGGGCATTGTGGCAGGCGCCTGTAGTCCTAGATACTCCGGAGGCTAAGACAAGAGGATCACTTGAGCCTAGAAATTTGAAGTTGCAGTTGCTGTAAACTATGACACCACAGTACTCAACCTAGGGCGACAGAGTAAGACTCTGTCTCAAAAAAAAAAAAAAGGTAAAATAACAAAATGAAAATAAAACAAAGGCCAATGTCATTAGTGCTTAGTAAAGGATGGGGAGACACATCAAAGACGTTGGCGGGGGCCAGGTCTCAAGAGCTTAAGGATTGGGGAGAGGTTTGGGTTTTATTCTTGTGTTGTGAAGAGTCACTGGGGAGATCCCTGGAAAGAAGTAATGGAGAGCCGACCCTTCTGTGGCTTTCTTCCCCAAAGTCTACTGGTGCTCATACTGACTCATCTGTCATTTTGACTTCCTTCCTGGTGCAGTAGCTGGATTGGGCAGAATATAGAGCAGACAGACAACAATCTGGCCTCTATGTGAAGCCACCAGGCAACAAGAAGTACAGGGGGCAGAGGGACAGGGTAAATGGCACCACAGGCATCCCCCAAATGGGGAAAGCCACAGAAAAGCAATTGCTTTCCTTAAACTAGCAAATAGCATCAACATAAAGGAAGGTGGCTATTACAGAGTAGAAGCTATTTAAGAAAAATATCTTCTAGGCCAGGCACAGTGACTCATGCCTGTAATCCCAACACTCTGGGAGGCCAAGGGGGGTAGATTGCTGGAGCTCAGGAGTTCAAGACCAGTCTGACCAAAAGCGAGACACCATCTCTAAAAACTAGCTGGGCATTACATGTACTTCGTCTGGGATGCTGAAGGAGATGAATGGGCTTCGGAGTGCATGTGGCAGCTTAAAAAAAAATGCCTTCATTGTTTGGGCAAGGGTATTTAGCTGTTTGGAACACAGTCAATTCCTTCTTGAGTTTCAAATATAAGACTGCTACAGTCACATCACACACACACAAAAAAAATAGCTGGGCATTGTGGCAGGCGCCTGTAACCCCAGCTACTTGGGAGGCTGAGGCAAGAGAATCGCTTGAGCCCAAGAGTTTGAGGATGACATCATGGCACTCTGCCAAGGGTAACAAAGTGAGACTCAATTCAGTCTCAAAAAAAAAAAAAAAGAAAAATCTTCCAAAGCGAAGAGTATGTCTTATTTGGATCCTGATTTGAATAAGACAACTCACAGGAGACAGTGAGGAACATGTAATATACATAGGACAGGGTGTGATAAGGAATTCCTGTTAATTTAAATGGGTATGGTAATCAAGGCTATTTTTTAAAAGTCTCTATCTGTGAGAGATATGAGCTAAAATATTTACAGATGGAATGACCTTTAGGATTTAGCCTAAAATATTATCAAAAGCAGAAAGGTATAGGTTGGATGGAGAGATGAGACAGGAATGGCAAACAGTTCATTTTGTTTTAGCTGGGGGTTGGCTTGTTGGCTTATCCTAGTCCTCTCTCTACTTTTGAATATGTTTGCAAATTTCCATAATGTTAAGTTTTTTTAATGAGTAAAGCTGTCAAAAAAATAAAAAGAGTCACATTTCCCATTCTCTGGGAATACCAGCGTGCTCATCACATCTCACATTTTCCTTTTCTCCTCTTTCAGCATGGCCAGGAATACACCCTTGCTGCCTGCGGGCTGGCACCCACAACTGCTGCTTGCTCTGCCCTGCTGAGCGTCTCAGCCTGGAGCCCCCAAGACAGCAGCTGCCTCCTGAGGTTGTCCTTGGTTTGGCTGTGTACAGCGATGGTGGAGAACTGGACTCCACAGGCTCACAACCTTCCCATCAGGTTTCAGGGACCAGCATCCTTCATCCTGGGACTGGCAGCCCTGCTGAACAATGGCTGAGGGGCAGGGGACCCCATAGTGTCACACCACAGCTTACAGGGGCCAGTAGCACTCCAGTGCCCGTGGACTATGACCACCTATCGGCCCATTCCCAACGATGGTGTGGACCTGGCAGCCAGCTGTGGGGTCAGGGGGGCTGATGTCCTCCCTGGGCCACACACAGGGGATTATGCTCCCATGGGATTCTGGGCCCAGAATGGCAATATGTCCCAGCCTGTTGGTGAGAGCCCAGCCACTGCCACCACCCGCCCCAGCCCCACCACCCCTGCAGTGCCCAAGATGGGTGTGCGTGCAAGAGTGGCTGACTGGCCACCTAAGCGGGAGGCCTTGAGAGAGAACAACCCAAGCCCCTCACAGGATACAGATAGCACAAAGGCCCCCAAGGTGGCTCATTCCATAAGGAGTGTACAGAATGGACAGCTCCCGGCTAGCACCCCAGCTTCCTCAGGGTCCAGAGCCTTCCACCGACTCTCCAGGAGAAGGTCCAAAGATGTGGAATTCCAGGACGGATGGCCCCGGTCCCCGGGCAGGGCCTTCCTCCCCCTGCAGCACCGCAGCAGCAGCGAGATCACACTCAGTGAGTGTGACATTGAGGACACGGGGGAGCCGCGGGGGGCCCGGCACACGGGGGCCCTGCCCCTCTTCCGTGAGTACGGGAGCACCTCATCCATTGATGTGCAGGGTGTGCCTGAGCAGAGCTTCTTCGATATTCTCAACGAATTCCGCAGCGAGCAGCCTGAGGCCAGGGGCTCCCAGAACCTCCCTGAGCTCCTGCAGGCAGATCCAGGCCCGCACCCTATGGTGGGTGGCGGAGGAGCCAAAGGGGACCTCCGCAGTGGGCAGCCTTCAAAGGACAGTCTCCTACCACTGCAGCCCATGAAGGAGAAGGAGAAGACCCGGAAGAAGCCTGTGCGGGGCCTAGGCAGCGGGGACACAGTGGATTCATCCATCTTCCGGAAGCTGAGGAGCAGCAAGCTGGAGGGGGAAGCTAGCCGGGATGCTGACGAGGGTCGGAGCCCCCCAGAAGCCAACAGGCCATGGGTGTGTCAGAAGAGCTTTGCCCATTTTGACGTGCAGAGCATGCTGTTTGACCTCAACGAGGCGGCCGCCAACAGGGTGTCCGTGGCCCAGCGGCGTAACACCACCACGGGTGCCTCAGCTGCCTCGGCCGCCTCGGCCATGGCGTCGCTCACGGCCTCACGGGCCCACAGCCTAGGGGGCCTGGACCCAGCCTTCACCAGCACGGAGGACTTGAACTGCAAGGAGAATCTGGAGCAGGACCTGGGCGATGACAACAGCAATGACCTGTTGCTCAGCTGCCCTCATTTCCGCAATGAGATCGGAGGCGAGTGTGAGCGCAATGTGAGCTTCTCCCGGGCTTCTGCGGGCTCCCCGAGTGGTACTGAGGGCCACCTGGCAGAGCCCACCCTGAGCGCTTACCGCACCAATGCCAGCATCTCAGTGCTGGAGGTGCCCAAGGAGCAGCAAAGGACCCAGAGTCGGCCCCGGCAGTACAGCCTCGAGCACGTGGACCTGGGCGCCCGCTACTACCAGGACTACTTCGTGGGCAAAGGTGATGCAGGTGGGGTGGAGGGGCTACTCTTGTCTTTGAGACCTCCCTGCTCCTTCATTCCCTCTGTGCCAGGCTCTACTCTGGCCCTGAGGATCAGCAGGAAGGCAGACTCCCTCCCAGGGAGCTGTGAGGTCACAGTGAACACTAGATAAAGCTTGCGCTACGTTGACACAACAGACATGCATATATTCAGCAAATAGGAGCTCGGTATAGCTGTGAGCCAGGCACTTTCTAGAGCCTTGGGGATATGGTTTTGACTAGCTTGAAACAAAAATTCTGTCTCCCTAGCACTTAATATTTTAGTAGGGTAAAATAGACAATACAACAAGATAAATGTACAAAACATGGAAGGTGTTGTAGGATACTAAGTGCTTCAGAGAAAAAGGAATGGAGTTCCAGGTGGGGGCTGGCAGCTATCATCAGGGGGTCAGGGAGGGCCTCCTGAGTAAGTGCCATCTCAGTACTGAGCCAGAGGGGTTGAGGGAGAGAGCCATGCAGAAATTGTGGACGGTGTTCCTGGCACAGAGAACAGCAAGTACAAGAGTCCCGGAACACTGGAGGAACAGGTGGGAGGCCAGTGTTGCTGGACAGAGTGACTGAGGGAAAGTGGAGGGAGCTGAGGCAGAAAAATGACAAAGGTAGATCATGTGGAACTTGGCAAAGACCCTTTATTTGTACCCTGCGTAAAATGGAGCCATAGGAGGGCTCCGGGCAGGGGAGGGCCCTAATCTGACTTCCATGTTAAGTCTCCCTCTGGCTGTGTGCAGAGAACAGACTAGGGGGAGAGGGGTGGGAGATTTGGGGGTGGAGGAAGCTGCTGCAATAGTCTGGGTGTGAGGTGGTGATAGATAGTCTAGGGGGGGAGCCCAGCAGTGGGGAAGAATCTTGTAGGCAGGTTCTGGATCCATTTTGAAGGTGGAGCTGTGATGTTTGGAGGGTGTTCACACCAGGGGGAGATGGGCTTTGTACATCATTAGATTTCCTGGTGCCTCCATGGAAGGAACATAGCATATTGCAGAGAACACAAACCCAGGCGGCTACGAGGCCGGGCAGGCAGTGTACAGGAGTGAAGCATGCTAACCAGGGACCAGGCTCCTCTCCTCCAGCTGACTTTTATACAAGAAACGCAGACAAACTCAGTATTGCCAACCTTTCTAATCTTTCAAGATTCTCCTAAAATTTGGATTTTTTAACATGGACTTTTCCTTTTTTCTTTTCTTTTCTTTTTTTTTTTTTTCTGAGACAGAGTCTCACTCTGTTGCCCAGGCTAGAGTTCCATAACATCAGCCTAGTTCACAGAAACCTCACACTCCTGAGTTCAAGTGATCCTCCTGCCTCAGCCTCCCTAGTAGCTGGGACTACAGGCTATTGCTACAAGGCCCAGCTAATTTTTCTATTTTTTAGCAGAGATGGGTCTTGCACTTGCTCAGACTGGTTTCTAACGCCTGAGCTCAAGTGATCTTCCTGCCTTGATCTCCCAGAGTGCTAGAATTACAGGTGTGAGACACCGTGCCTGGTCCTTTGCAAAAAAAAATTTTTTTTTCAGCCTCCTAGAGTGCTGGGATCATAGGCATGAGCCACCATGCCCAGCCACTTTCCAAATTTGTAAATGCTGAAAGCTGTAATGATTCAGAATTGATTAGAACTACTCATAACAAGCTTAAACAACATTGAAGTATCTCCCACTTAAAGAAATTCCAGAGGTCAGCAGCATAGGGCTGGAATGGTTACTCTGCAACATTAGTGGAATTCCAGCGTCAATGTGGCCTCCAGTCTCCTCTGGGTCAATATGGCTGCTACAGCTCCAACCATTACTCAATATCTGTGTTTCCAGGCACAGGGGAAAAGAGGGAAGGATGAGAACAAAAAGGCAGACCTCCTGGCGGGTCAGCCCCTTTTAGAGAGCCTTCTCAGAAGCCCCATCCAACTATTTCTGCTTATTGACCTCTCCTATGTTCACGGAGCCTGGGAAATGGAGGTTTTTAGCTAGACAAAGTCCCTTTCTCTTCCTCCCCCAAGAATATAAGGTTTTTGTTAAAAAAGAAGGGAAAATGGATAATGGATAGGCAGCTAGTACATAACTATTAGCATAAAATTTTTGCAAAGTAGAGCCTTCTAGCACTCTGGGAGGCCAAGATGGGTGGATCACCTGAGCTCAGAAGTTTGGGACCAGCCTGAAACCAGTGAGACCTCATCTCTACTAAAAATTAAAAAACTAGCTGGGCATGGTGGTGCGTGCCTGTAGTCCCAGCCACTTAGGAAGCTGAGGCAAGAGGGTCACTTGAGCCCAAGAGTTTGAGGTTGCTGTGAACTTGATGCTACTGCCCTCAACCCAGAGTGACAGAATGAGACTTATCCCACAGGGCTCACAGTGTGTAGTCAGATAGCCCTGGGTTGGGGTGTCTATTTCTAGCTTAGTGGCTATGTGGTACATTCCACTCTTAGTCCTCATGTAGCAAATGGAGATGATTGCACTAGCATCACATGATCAAAACAAAATGACACAGAGAGGCTGGGTGCGGTGGCTCACACCTGTAATCCTTACACTCTGGGAGGCTGAGGCAAGTGGGTTGCTTGAGCTCACAGGTTCGAGCCCAGCCTGAGTTAGAGTGAGACCTTGTCTCTAAAAATAGCCAGGGGTTTCGGCGGGCACCTGTAGTCCCAGCTACTCAGGAGTCTGAGGCAAGGGGATCTCTTGAGCTCACTAGTTTGAGGTGGCTGTGAGCTATGATGTCTGAGCACTTTACTGAGGGTGACAAAGCGAAACTCTGTCTCAAAAAAAATGACATGACACTGAGATCAAAAATAAAGGGATGAAAAGAGCTGTTCCAGATGGTTGCTTACCTGAGAAAGCTAATGAGGGAAAATCAGTGTCATCGAAGTAGACTGAAAGGCTAGAAAGCACTTTTTAGAATAATTGAGAAGACTATTTTATGTGGATTTTTAAAATTTTTTCTAAGAAGTTCTGGTACTTGTGAATCTGCGTATACCTGGCAAGCTGGTTTAGGTATATAGATTAAAAGCCTGATAAGGCTGCAGAGAGAAGAACAAATCCACAGCTGTAGGGGGAGAGGTTCACAGGTTCGCTTGCTGAAATCAACAGATCTGGTAGGCAAAACTTCGGATGTAGAGGATTTGAACTTAACTTGATTTTACATTTATATATGTTAATAACTTTGTACTTAATCAACAAAGAACACATTCTTTTCAACCCACACGTAGAAATATTTAAATGAAAGGAATGGAGATCAAATAAGATTATCCATTAAAATACTTAGTTGTCAGGCAGGTAGGAAGTACTCATCGTCAAGCTTTTAAAAAAAGCCATTTTTGGCTCAGTGCCTACAGCTCAGTTGTTGGGCTGGCAGGTTCGAGCCCAGCCTGGGCCTGCTAAACAACAATGACAACTGCAACAACAACAACAAAAAATAGCCAGGCGTTGTGGCAGGCACCTATAGTCCCAGCTACTTGGGAGGCTGAGGCAGGAGAATCGCTTAAGCCCAAGAGTTTGAAGTTGCTGTGAGCTATGACGCCATGGGACTCTACCAAGGGTGACATAGTGAGACTCTGTCTCAAATAAATAAATAAATAAATAAAATAAAGCTATTTTCTTTTCTACTTTTTAATGTTTAACAGGCCTGGGCCGAGTTCGAACTCACCATCCCCAGTGCGCAGGGCTGGCGCACTAACCACTGAGCATGGGCACCTAGCTGCCATTTTCTTTTTTTAAATGACTTCCTTGTAGCCCTAGAAACTGTTAAAGAAAAAATTACTCTTCAGGGTACGGTGGCTCAAGACTATAACCTAGCATTCTGGGAGGCCTCTTGAGCTCAGGAGTGAGACCAGCCTGAGCAAGAGGGAGACCCCATCTCTACTAAAAAACAAAAACTAGCCAGGCATTGTGGCGGGTCCCAGTAGTCCTAGCCACTTGGGAGGCTGAGGTAAAAGGATTGCTGAAGCACTAAAGTTTGAGGTTGCTGTGAGCTATGAGACCACAGCACTTTACCCAGGACAACAGAGTGAGACTCTGTCTCCCCACCGCCACCCCCCCAAAAAAATTACTCAATGGTACTTGTTAAAACACAGTTAAGGAAGACTTACTCAGATCATTGTGACAGGTATAGAGACCATGGCAATGGAGCTTGGCAGTGGGGGAGATATTGGGCTGAACTCTGAACCCAGCATGGGCAAGTGAGACTATGTAGCCAAGGAACAGGTAGGGGGCAGTGGATAGAAAATTACTACGAGGTCTGGGCATGGTGGTTCATGCCTATAATCCTAGCACTCTGGGAGGCCAAAGTGAGTGGATCGCTTGAGCTCAGGAGTTCGAGACCAGCTATTTTTAGAGACAGGATCTTGTTCAGCCTGAGCAAGAGCAAGACCTCTTCTCTAAAAATAGCTGGGCGTTG
This sequence comes from Nycticebus coucang, assembly GCF_027406575.1. Classification (NCBI taxonomy): domain Eukaryota; kingdom Metazoa; phylum Chordata; class Mammalia; order Primates; family Lorisidae; genus Nycticebus; species Nycticebus coucang. Next base: position 125,173,933 of record NC_069789.1, on the reverse strand, counting down.
TGGCAGGTGCCTGTAGTCCCAGCTACTTGAGAGGCCTGAAGCAAGAGAATCTCTTGAACCCAAGAGTTTGAGGTTTCTGTGAGCTATGACACCACAGCACTCCACTGAGAGTGACCAAGTGCAACTCTGTCTCAAAAAAAAAGAAAGAAAATTACTAAGAAGAAAACATCAAGAGTATGAGCATTAATAAGTAGTTCATTTTATATAAATAGGATCCATAATATATGTTCTTTTGTGACTATCTTTTCTCACTTAGAATTATGTTTTCAAGTTCATGTTGTAGCTTGTATTAGTACTTAATTGCTTTTTGTTACTGAGTAGTTTTTCATTGTATGTATATACCACATATCATTTATCCATTTATAATTTGATAAACACTTTTTTTCTACTTTTTGGTTATTATGAATAATGTTACTATAAACATTTTTATGCAAAAATTATAAGTTAGTCATTGGTCATTGTTTATTGAGTGCCTACTGGGATTGAGGGCCTATGCGGAGATTTGCATGGTGCTAGGCATACAGTGGTGCTGAGTACAACAGCAATCCCTGTAACTTCTTCTGGAATGAATGGCATCTGTGAAATACAATATTTATTCTTTTTCTTTCTTTCTTTCTTTTTTTATTTTTTTGAGACAGTCTCACTCTGTTGTCCTGGGTAGTATGTGGCATATACCTCACAACAACCTCAAACTCCTGGGCTTGAGCAATCCTCTTGCCTTAGCATCCCAAGTAGCTGGGACTACCGGCACCTGCCACAATGCCTGGCTAGTTTTTCTATTTTTAGTAGAGCAGGATCTCGCTCTTACTCAAGCTGGTCTCAAACTCCTGAGCTCAAGCAATCCACCCGCCTTGGCCTCCTGGAGTGCTGGGATTATAGGCGTGAGCACCGCCTGGCCTTACAATATTCTGTTCTCTGACCAGCTGGAGAGATCGTTTAACCCACTGCAGATGCCATTCTGATTGGGCCCGTTAATTAACACAGTATTTTGGCCTTAGATTAGCCTTTGATTTGCCAACAATATCTCATGAGAATAGGAACCATCATTAAATATTCAGAGCACTGGGATGGGACGGGAGGCAGCTGCTTGAAGCACCATTTGAATTTCTGATGGTGGCAAATGCTGACTTCGAGGACTTGAGTCAAGACAGACAGACTGCTGGTGGCTACCCGCCATAAGCACAAGATACTTGGGTTGTACATCAGGAAGAACTGTGTGCCTAGAAAGGTTATTGTCATTTAGAGGAAAAACAGAACACTTGCTCCATGTTGCACTAAAGGGGGAAAGAGCAGTGTCTAAGTTACCTAGGTTTAAAGGAACATGGTCAGATAAAGGTAATGCTTAGGATCTTGTATTCTAGGTGATAGTAAGGGAGACGGTAATAGCCAACACATACGACATGCTTACTAAATGCCTGACACCGTGCTGAATGCTCCATGTATGTTAATTTATTTAATTCTCACTACCATGGTGAGGGGTGGGTTCATCCTACCCCTTAACCCCAGTTTGCTGCTAAGAATGCTATCAGGTGACTTGGCCTTGGCCCAGATTTGAGCCTGTGAGAAAGTGTCTAGACCGGGGGTTTTCAGCCTTTTTTATTTCATGGCACACTTGAACAGTGAGGTGGCTTGTAATCCTAGCACTGTAGGAGACCAAGGTGGGTGGATTGCTTGAGCTCAGGAGTTTTGAGACCAGCCTGAGCAAGAGCGAGACATCATCTCTAAGAAAAGCTATCTGGACCTTGTGGTGGGCACCTGTAGTCCCAGCTACTTGGGAGGCTGAGACAAGAGGATCGCTTGAGTCCAGGACTTTGAGGTTGCTGTGAACTATGATGCCACAGCACTCTACTCAGGGTGGCAGAGACACTGTCTCAAAAAAAAAGTAAAACAGAAAAATTGTGACTGAGAAGAAGGGTACAGTGAGGTTCACTTTTGCCTCTTGTGTTTCTCCATTGAGTGTGACCAGCATCCCACTGGTTACACAAGAGCCTGCCCCAGTTATCTTGCCAGGCCTGCTGTGGGAAAGGACCTTTCTTTCCCAGACACCTGACCCGGAAACTCACCTGTCTTCTTTCTAGAACATGCCAATTACTTTGGCGTGGATGAGAAGCTGGGGCCAGTGGCTGTGAGCATCAAGCGGGAGAAACTGGAAGACCACAAGGACCACGGACCTCAGTACCAGTACAGGATCATCTTCCGGACCCGGGAGGTAGGTCCCATCACTGTCGCTGTTACTACATAAGTAATAGCCACTCATGTGTGAGCCAGGCTCTGGGGGCAAGCGTTACCCTGCTCTGCGTCATGTCTTCCAACAACCTCCCAGGAGAGTGACCCAGAGGAGGAAACTAAGAGAAATTAAATAACTTACAGGATCATGAATGAGCAGCCAGGCTGGGATTTGAATCTACTTTGTCTGATTTAGGAACCTTAAAGTATAAAACCTATTTGTAAGAGATTAACTGTAGTTAACATAAGAAAGAGGGGAGGAGGAGAGATCATACGGGGTGGTAAAATGTCCCTCATCAAGGAAAAAGGAGTTAAGGTAACAAGCCTGGCAGGAATTGGGGAATCTCTGCAGCAGGCCCAGAAGATCAGCTGTGAACACTTCCTACAAGGTACTTTCCATTCAGAGCAGAGTCCCAGTCCCATTGTCCTGGCTCTGTCAGAGTTCTTCCCCTGAATTAAATGTCAACCCTAGCTAGGGAAGAAGGCCTGGTAGGGGCACCCATGCTTTATTAGACTCTTACTTGTAAGTGACAGAAATGTATAACTTACTTAAGCTAGAAATAGAATTCATTGGTTCACGTAACTGCAAACCCAGGGGTAGGGCTAGCTTCAGACATCCTGTACTCGAGACAGAAAGGAAATCACCAAGCTTTTTTCTTATCTCTCTGCTGTGCTGCTTTTTGCATTGGGAATATCATTCTTTTCTGCCACCAATAAGCTCTCTGTGTGGCATGGGAAAATGGAGACTGACTGTTCAAGTCTTCCACACCTTTTTACTTCTCATCCAAAAGGAACAGACTCATTTATACCTGCTGAATCTGGGAAGGCCCGTGGCTTACTTGGATCATAAGCCGACACACCAGGCTGTGACACAGTGACATCACAGTCACTATGTTTGGGGCTGGTGGAGGAGACTGAGCAGTTCTAGGACATGTATTCCAGGGGTAGGGCAGGGCACTGGGATTGACAGTTTCATCAGAGCCCCTGGAAGAGGAGACAGGCCAGGTCCTCAGCAAAAAGAGGGGAGCTAGGAAAGCGAAAATGACAAGAGACTTCCAAAAAACCTAAATAAGGAAGACCCTCCTAGAAAAGGGGCTGTTAGCTAGGCAGACCTCACACAGTTGGGTCTCCCTCAGACCTGCATTGCCCCAGTCCCTGGAGGCCTGGCCTTTCCCGGGCATAGACACAGCAGGCTGCCACTGCCAAGGACTTTGGGTTTGGAGCCAGCCAAGTCCTGGGCCTCATCCAGGCTGGCAGATGCTGCACTGAGGGCCCTCACCCTATCCCTCATCAAGACCTTCCCACTGAGGCAGAATGGGATGACATGGAGGCTTTGTGGTAGCCGAGGAGAAACAGCCCCAAAACCACATGCGCCGGGCCACCAGCCTCTGTCTCCCCAGCCCCTCCTCCCTCTGCTCACCTTTCTGACCAGATGAGCACCAGGGCAGAATGTGAGGTGACAGCTCATACTGTGTCCCACTGTTTTAGGACATATGCGTAACTGCTGGGGTAAAATGACAACCACAATCATATACTAATAAATATTTAGCACTATTGCTGTTGTTACTGCAAATCCACTTCACCCTGTGTCAGCCATTGTTCTGAGTTTTCTTTTTTTTTAACACTAATTTTTTTTATTAAATCATAAGGAAGTCGACCATGTATACATTAATGCATTTATGGGGTACAGCGTGCTGATTTCATATATAATTTGGAATGCTTACATCGTACAGGTTAATATATCCCTCACCTCATTTACTTATTGTGTTAAGACATTTATACTCTATACTTAATAGATCCAACATGTACCCTTGCAATATGCACCATAAGTGTGATCCTACCATTCACCCTCCCTCCATCTGACCTCTCCCCTCCTCTCCCGTCCGCCCCCCACCCCCGCCGCTGTTCTGAGTTTTCTATCTATGATACCTCACTTAACTCTCATTGAGGTTCTGTGATGAAAACACCGTTCCTCATTTATATATGACAAAACAGGCATGGAGAGGTGAAGGGGCTTCCCCAAAGCACCCTCCAGCAAGTGGCAGGGCAGAGTGTATGCCTGTGCTTCAGCCGCTGCACTCTGCTGCCTCTGGGGTTTGATGAACGCAGCTTAGACTGCACGTTGGACCCGTTCCAGAGCTGTGAACTCACCCAACACAGTGCTGGCATTTTTCTTTTTGTTTGTATTGAAAATAGACTCTGTAGAATGAATTTTTAAAATATCAGTCAGTGTCACATGTATTGAGAGTCATAAGACTTCAGTGCAAAAGTACTGGGTAAAAAAAAAGTGTGTGTGTGTTTGCTACAATTTCTGTTCAGTAAGTTTGAAACTGGCTTAATGCCATTCCCAGCTTGTGCTTGCTCCCATATACTTCCCACCCCTTTCGGGTAGCCTTTGGGGACTCTAGTCCACCCCAGGCAGGGCACAGGGACTCTGAGTCTCATGGCCACAGGTCTGGGATTCATTCATTCCACAGCTATGTTCTCAGCACCACACCCTGGCACTAAGGGTTCTGTAGGGACTAAGGCAGCAGATGCTCATGGGCCTGTGTTCTGCACAGGACACCTCAGCACATTGTACAGCGCAGAGCAGGATGTTGGTGTGGAAAGGAAAGCAGAGGAGAGGGGTGAGTGTCACCACCAGTGAGTAGTTAGAGTTTTAGACAGGCTGGTCAAAAGAGGCATCCCTGAGAAGATGACATTTGAGTAAAGACCTAAAGGAAGGGGGAGAAGGGAGGCATGTGCACAGCTGGAAGAAGAGTATTCCAGGCAGAGAGAACAACCAGTACCAAAGTCTGGTGGTAGGACCACACCTGTGTGTTGGAGGCCTTGTGTGAATCCCAGTCTGACCACTCAGCAGGCACCTTGGACACTTGGCTTCCTCTCTCAGAGCCTCAGTTTCCCCCTTGGAAATCTCAGTTTTATAGGACTGTAATGTGGGCCCGGTGAGCTTACAGGCAGTGGAAGGCCTGACATTTGGGGAGAGCCCAGTTAAGTTAGCTGTCAGGAGGGGTCTTAGTCTACTGTCCCCTTGTTATACCAAGTCAGCTTTGTGGATTGTGACCCATCTGGCTTGGAAGGAAGCCCGGGTCTGCTCCTTCACATTCATAAGCAGGCCTTTCTCTGACCTCACACACATGCAGGTCACACACAGATTCAGCCCTGGGCTCAGTCCCTTGCAGAGCTGCTCTATTGTGCTGTTAGACCGTCTCCTAGACCGAGGGAAGGTTCTCTTAGACTGACATACGTGAGGCGTGCGAACAGGCAGCAGGGAAGTAAGTGCTATGATGCCAGGTACTGTTGTGATCGACGCTGATGTTTTGGCTGTCAGTCTTTCCCAAGAGGTCAGAGGACTATGTTAGGGAGCAGGACTTGACTTGGGACAGGGTCTGACCTTCTCCTGTCCACATGCACGTGCCTTGGGCTCCCATCAACCAAACATGGAGGCCAGAGCAAGGAGCCCAGGCTGCCTTCCAAGCCCATCGGCCTGCCCCAGATGGCCATCCCGGTCGCCAAACAGACAGTCTCCAGTGAGCCTGGATCACCTGGCAGATGGGATATGAGTGTTGGCAGCACCAGGCTTCCCACCGAGGCAGGAACAGACTCGGAGCTGGGCTTTGGCACCTGTCACCAAAATACCAGCTCCCAGCCCCCAGCCCAGAGAGCCTGGACAGGATGAGCCCCAGGCCAGGAATACCCTGTCATGGGCCCCCTTTCTGGCACTGTCTCACCAAGGACATGGAGGTACGGGTAGAGGTCCAACCAGCCAAGGACTGTCTGGCCCACCAGGCCTAACTGATTCCCTTTAGCCTGGCCAATGTGAGTTTTGATAGGGTAAGACCAGATTTTTGCTTTATCAGTTTTTTTCTTCTTTATTTAAAAAGTACCAAATGGGCTCAGCGCTTGTGGCTCAAGCAGCTAAGGCGCCAGCCACATACACCTGAGCTGGTGGGTTTGAATCCAGCCCGGCCCACCAAACAACAATGATGGCTGCAACCAAAAAAAATAGCTGGGCGTTGTGTCGGGCACCTGTAGTTCCAGCTACTTGGGAGGCTGAGGCAAGAGAATCACTTGAGCCCAGGAGCTGGAGGTTGCTGTGAGCTGTGATGCCATAGCACTCTACCCAGGGCGACAGCTTGAGGCTCTGTCTCAAAAATAAATAAATAAATAAAAAGTACCAAATGCTCATTGCTAAGAACTTGAATGATATGTAAGTAAATGAAGCAGAAAAAAGAAAGTCTCATTAAGTGTAAAAAGCAAGTTTAATCATGTATCTAGTGAGACTCCCATTTTTGTTCAGTAGATACGTCTGACTGTGTGTGTATTTATATAAACACGTCTGATTGTGTGTGTGTTTATATAAACCCTCTCCAAAACATACTGTTAAGTGAGTAAAAAAGCAAACTATAGCTTCTATTTAAGTTTAAAAAATTAAACATTCTTGGCCAGGCCTGATTTAAAAAATTATACATTACTTGGTTCCTGCCTGTAATCCTAGCATTCTGGGAGGCTGAGAAGGGTGGATTGCCTGAGCTCAGGAGTTCGAGACCAACCTGAGCAAGAGCAAGATCCCCATCTCTACTAAAATAGGAAAACTAGCCAGGTGTTTTGAGGACTTCTGTAGTCCCAGCCACTTAGGAGGCTGAGGCAAGAGGAAAGCTTGACCCCAAGAGTTTGAGGTTGCTGTGAGCTATGATGCCACAGCATTCTACCCAGAGCAACAGAGTGAGACTCTGTCTTAAAAAAAAAAAGAAGAAGAAGAAAACAAACTAAACATTCTTAACTATGTATGTGGCTTTATACCTGTACTTTTGACATGTATCTGCAGCATGTAATGATGGCTTACCTGTGTTGTTTTCTCTGTAGACAAGCTACAGTGGTAAGCAGCATACATTTTATTGAATCCTTTCAATACCTCGAGTTAGGTATTCTTATCCCCATCTCCCCATTTCTTCCTCATTGATGAGGAAATAGGCACAGAGAAATTAAGCAACTTACCCCAGGTCACATAGCTAGAGTGACCTGGGGTAACTCAGGTACAACCACTTGAACCTAGGCAGACTCACTCCCAAGTAACCTCCCAGAAAAATTCCTTGGGGAGTATGCTCACTGCCTAGCCCAGAGTCAGGACTGAGTGGAGAATCGCCTGCCCACGTTGGAACCTCCCTGCTTACACAGCACCCTGTCCCTTTCACAGCTCACTTTCTCTGTTACCTCAATAAGGTGTTGCCAGATGTCATTGGGCTCTGAGCAAGGAGAGTTGTGACATGACTCAAGCTGCTACAGAAAGAACCGGTTGGGCTTGGGACGGGCAGGGGGATAGGGGCAGGCTGCTGTCCAGGTGGGAAATGATGTTGGATATGATCAGCTGGAGAGAGAGGTGGCAACTTGTGGCCTGCCCATTCCCTACTTTCTCCAGTGCAGAAGGAAGAGCTTTGAGCTTTTCCAGGTGTAGGCATTGGTCAACGGGGTCAAAGCCAAAATGTAGCCACAGGCCACCTGTCTCCAGTGTGAAAAAATGTTTCTGGTTTATGCTATCCATCCCCAGCAGAGGGCGCTGTGGGACAGTGTCATTATGCTACAAAGATGCTGATCCTGTTAACTGAAACCCACAAGCCCAGGGCCACCCAGTGCAGGGCAAAGCCCCTGACATTGCTGCTTTTCATGATATGTTTCAAGATTACCATGCTTATGATAAGAGAGATATGTTAATTACCAGGACCAGAGCTGGGAACTCCTAAGCATGTGCTCATTCTGTTCCTTCCACACATGCCTCTTGCCCACCTACACTTTGGCAATGGTGGGCTGACGTTTAGAGGTGAGGTCCTAATACGTTATTTTTGCTGCCTCCTGTGTTTGTTGACTTAGGTGAGTGTGTTTTGCAGTTAATACTGATCCTCTTTACTAAACCATAGCCCCGGGTGTGTTTGGGAAACTGGTAACAAGCCCCGCAGGGAGGGGATTTTTCTTGTCGTGTTCCACAGCCCCTGCCATGCATCCTTGGTGTAATGCTGGTCCAGTGTGCAGCATGACCTGCTGGTCAGCAGCACACTGAGGCTAGAAGCATGAGCTAACGTCAGTGAGGACGACAGGGTGGGGTGATGGGGTGTAAATTGGTACAACCACTTGGAAAACTGTTTGGCAATTCAGTAAAATTGAAGATGAGCATGGCCAGTGATTTAGCAATTTTTCTTCTAGATAGAAATCCAAAAGGAAATGTGTTCACGTGAACCCACGGGTGCTTCTATGAATGTTCCAGACAGCGCTTTTCACAGTTGGCAAATACTGGCAGCAGTTCTGCTTATCAGCAGTGAAAAGGTTAAATTGTCATGGTAGAGAAATGTCAGCCCCTCGCAACAGGGGTGGATCTCACATAGGTAGCATTAAGGGAAAGAAGCCAAGGCTCGGTGCCTGTAGTTCAGTGGTTAGGGCACGGGCCACATACACCAGGACAGGTGGGTTCAAACCCGGCCCAGGCCAGCTAAAACAATGACAACTACAACAAAAAAAATAGCTGGGAATTGTCTATAGTCCCAGGCGCCTATAGTTCCAGCTACTTGGGAGGCTGAGGCAAAAGAATCCCTTAAGCCCAAGAGTTGGAGGTTGCTGTAAGCTGTGACGTCTTAGCATTCTACAGAGGGTGACATAGTGAGACTATGTCTCAAAAAAGAGAGAGAGAGAAGCCAAGTAACAAAATGAATCTAAGCTGCATGAAGCTCAAACGTAGGCAGAAATGATGGTGTTGAGAGTCAGGATGCGGCCACCTTTGGAGAGAAGAGGACGATTATGAAAGGACTTCAGGGGCCTGGAAGTGTTGTGTTCTTGATTTGAGTGGTGATTACGTAGGTATTCACTTTGTTATCATTTCTTTGGCCATACATATATGTGTTATGTACTTTATATGTGGATTATACTCACATCCAGAAAGAAAAACCAGTAAGCTTTGGAGAAGTCAGGCCTGGGTTGGGATCCTGGTTCAGCCATTTGTTAGCTCTGGCACCTGACCTCTTAGAGCTTCAGCTTCCTCTTCTGTAAAATAGGTAAAACCTCCCCTTAACAAACCTGTTCATATAACTAGACAATCACTATAGGATCTGGAACCCAATGCAGTGAACTATACCTTTATATATGGGATTTGTAATTGAGGTATATCAGTTAGAAATTTCTTTGGCTGCAAAGTAATAGAAAACCTGACAGACCATAGGTAAAACAAATAAGGATTTATTTAAATTATCTAACTGGAGATCTGGAGGTAAGCTGGGCACAGTGATGTATACCTGTAGTCCTAGCTACTCAGGAGGCTGAAGCAACAAGGTCACTTGAGTCTGGTCTGGACAACATAGCAAGACCCCATCTTTTTTTTCTTCTTTTTTTTTTTTTTAAAGGAAATCCCTGTAGATGTCTGCAGGGATCAACTTCTCTGTAACTTTTTTGTTGTCTCTTTGCTCATGATCAAAATATAACTGCTATAGTTCCAAACATCTCATCCTCATACAATATCCCTACCACACGGAAATGGACCGGTGAAAGGGAGCTTTCCTCTTGTTGGAGGGGAAAATCTGCCTCAGAAATATTACCAAGCAGAATTCCCCTCACATTCCATTGCCTGGAATTGATCAGGTAGCCCGCTATAGGAAAAACTTGAAAAGCAGTTATCTGGGTAATGGAAATAAGATGGCCATGATGAGCATTGCCAAAGGTTTCCAGTCCTGATTGCACTTCAGAGTCAACTGAGAGGAATTAAAATTATGTGTGTGCATACACATATACATACATGTCCCACCTCAGACCAATCAAATCAGAATCATTGGTGGCATTTCTTTTTCTTTTGTTTTTCTTTTTTTTCTTGAGATAGCATCTAACTCTGCCCTCTGGGTAGAGTGCCATGGTGTCATCATAGCTCACAGCAACCTCAAACTCTTGGGCTGAAGCCATCCTTTTGCCTCAGCCTCCTGAGTAGCTGGGACTAGGGCACCCATGACAACACCTGACGAATTTTTCTATTTTTAGTAGAGTTGGGGTCTGGCTCTTGCTCAGATTGTTCTTGAACTTGTGAGCTCAAGCAATTCACCCAGCCTCCTAAAGGATTACAGGCATGAGCCACTGTGCCCAGCTGGTGTTTTTTTCTTGAAACTAGTTGAAAACCAGTGCCACAGGCTGGGTGTGGTGGTTCATGCCTGTAATCCTAGCACTCTGGAAAGCCAAGGCAGGTGGATTGCTTGAATTCAGGAGTTCAAGACCAGCCTGAGCAAGAGAACAAGACCTCCTCTATAGTTAAAAATTTTTTTTTTTTTTTAGTTTTTGGCCGAGGCTGGGTTTGAACCCGCCACCTCCGGCATATGGGGCCAGCGCCCTACTCCTTGAGCCACAGGCGCCGCCCTATAGTTAAAATATTAATACTAGCCAAGCTTTGTGGTGGGAGGCTGAGGCAGGAGGATCACTCAAGCCCAAGAGTTTGAGGTTGCTGTGAGCTAGGCTGACACCATGGGACTCTACCCAGCGTGACAGAGTGAGACTCTGTCTCAAAAAGAAAAAAAAAAGAGAAGAAAAGAAAAAAATGAGTGCTATAATTTAAGACCCAAGGTCGTAAGCAGTATCTATGGCAGGCAGGTAATGTGCTTCTCATATGATGTTATTGTGATAATGGCAATGAGAGCCCAACTCCTGGTGGCCTGCTTTATTCAGTATACTTCCTACTACCTGACCTAACCCACCTCCCCACCTCAAATGTCAGCTCTGCAAGGACAGGAGTCTTTGTTTTATTCACTTCACTCAGCCAATCCATGGTGAGCAAGTGAAGGTATTTTGCATCCATTGTCTCATTTAGCTTACCCAGCACCCCTTCAGAATTACGATACTGTTACCTACGCATTTCATGAAAGATGGAGTTGAGGGTCAGAGGTAAGAGGTCAGTCAAGATCACAGAACCAGGAGCAGCAAACTGTGTCCTGGCTCAGACCCAGGGCTCCCTGACCCCAGCTTCTAACCATTGTGCATGTCTATTTGCAAACAGGACCCCACCCCCACCCCCACTCTTGTGTGCTGCATTCTCTGTGTAGGTCCTGGGAACCTCCTAACCTCCCCTTCTCTTCCTTGAGTAGCTCATCACCCTACGGGGCTCCATCCTGGAAGATGCCACACCCACAGCCACCAAGCATGGGACGGGGCGCGGCCTCCCCCTGAAGGATGCCCTGGAGTATGTCATTCCTGAGCTCAACATCCACTGCCTGCGGCTGGCCCTCAACACTCCCAAGGTGACAGAGCAGCTGCTGAAGCTCGATGAGCAAGGGGTGAGCACGGGATTAAGGTGGGAGGCCATTGCAGCAGGAGCTGCTGCTCTCCTCCTGGTGCCATTTTGCAAGGAGCAGAAACCCACTTAAGCTGGTTTTAGCCAAATGAGGGGGACCTATTATCAAATCCTGAAGATGCCAAGAACAGGAATATAAGTGTTCTTAGGAGGGAAATAGTCTGGGGATGAGATAGCCACTAGGTTGAGAGAGACTCTTCCCTCCCCCTCTGCTTGCTGGGTCCCTATGCTCCCCTGGCTTCTCTCACAGTGTTCCCAGTTGCTATTGGAATCATAGCCACCTACAGACCCAGCTAGCTGACTTTTAGTCCTGGGACAGCCACTGACTGGCCTATGCTTAGGTCACCAAGGGAATCAGGATGCCTAAAACAAGCATAGTTATTGGGGGCCCATGCCTCATCCCTAGAATAAATGTTGACTATAAGCCTGAGCCCTCCAGCTTTTGCTTTTGCAGAATCTCAGCCTGTCCCAGTCCACCTACTGTGGGAAGCCAGCCAAGGTAACAGTCTCTTTTACTCAAGAGTGGCATCACCAGCCACCCTCTGCCTGTCGTAGGAGAATAGGCGGCATGGCACCTTGTTGTGCCTTTCCGGAATTTGTGTGTGTAGGGGGGGAAACAACTGAGACATGGCCCCAGTGCCCTTTTCCTTTCTTTCTGGCTGTAGCTCTGAATTCCTGCACGATCCCAGCAGCGCCCAGGGCTGCATGCCCTAAAAATAAGACATTTATTTCCCTGATATCCCTACCTGGCCTGTCTCCATAAAGCCACTCTTGCCTCTGCAGCTCTGCCGAAAACACAAGGTGGGCGTCCTCTACTGCAAGGCTGGCCAGAGCTCAGAGGAGGAGATGTACAACAATGAGGAGGCGGGCCCAGCCTTTGAGGAGTTCCTCTCCCTCCTCGGGGAGAAAGTCTGCCTGAAGGGGTTCACCAAGTATGCCGCTCAGCTGGATGTCAAGAGTAAGTGGGTAGGGTGCCGGCCACATACACCAAGCCTGGTGGGTTCGAACCTAGCCTGGGTCAGCTAAACAATAATGACAACTGCAACAAAAAAATAGCCAGGCGTTGTGGATGCCTGTAGTCCCAGCTACTTGGAGGCTGAGGCAAGAGAATCGTGTAAGCCCGAGTTGGAGGTTGCTGTGAGCTGTGATGCCACGGCACTCTACCAAGGGCAATATAGATTCTGTCTCACAAAAAAAAAAAAAAAAGAGTAAGTGGGGGTCCAGTTAGGGTCACAGTGAGCCACTACTGCACACCCACCCTGTAAACAAAAGTTAAAATGCCTGGTAACACCAAAGCAAGGTGGTGGAGCAGTTCGGACTCCACTGGTACAACCACTTTGGAAAACACGGCATGATTAAGCTTGTAGATGCCCCTACTCTGTGACTCACTGGCCGAGCTCCTAGACACACACTCTGAGAGCTCGTGCACATGAGCATCGGGAGATGTGCCAAACACTCCCAACTGCAGGCACCCAAGTGTGCCCAGTGTGCCAGCAGAGAGTTGTGATGTGTTCACAAAGTAGAGACCAATTGCTCCTGCAGGCCTCAGCCAGGTGAGGCCATGTGATTCATGCTGCACAGAGGCTGCCAGTCTCAGAAGAGTGGGTACCAAGTGATGCCTTTTACTAATTATTATTTTATTTTACATTATTTATTTATTTACTTACTTTTTATTTTAGACTGAGTCTCACTCCGATTCCCTGGGTAGGGTGCCATGGCTTCATAGCTCACAGCAACCTGAAACTCCTGGGCTCAAGCAATCCTCTCGCCTCAGCCTCTCAGGTAGCTGAGACTATAGGCCCCCGCCACAATGTCTGGCTAGTTTTTCTATTTTTAGTAGAGACAGGGTCTCACTCTTGTTCAGGTTGGTCTCGAGCTCAAGTGATCCACCCACCTCAGCCTCCTAGAGTGCTAGGATGACAGGCGTGAGCCCCAGCATCCAGCCATACATAACTACTATTTTAATAGCACACTCAACAATAGATTGGGGATTTGTTCCTTTATAGTGAAAGTCTAAGAAAAATGAGGAAATGAGCTAGACATGGTGGCTCACTTGATCCCAGAAGTTTGAGGTTGCTGTGAACTACAATGACACCAGTGCACACTAGCTGGGCAACAGATCAAGACTCTTGTTTTAAAAAAGAAAACAAAAAAGAAAGAAAGGCGGGGCGGTGCCTGTGGCTCAAAGGAGTAGGGTGCTGGCCCCATATACCAGAGGTGGTGGGTTCAAACCCAGCCCCAGGCCGGCCAAAAAAAAAAGCAAGGGAATTAGAGACACGGTGTTAAGGATAGTAGTTGCTGCTCCGTGGACTGGGTGGATGTGGCTGGAAAATGATGCTCCCTTGACAGTGTTGGCAGTGGTCTCTCTCTG